>NW_008338996.1:8960782-8972398 GCF_000622305.1 Nannospalax galili | reverse complement strand
TGTGTGTGTGTGTGTGTGTGTGTGTGTGTGTGTGTGTGTGAGAGAGAGAGAGAGAGAGAGAGAGAGAGAGAGAGAGAGAGAACACAACTCTGTGGAGCTGGCTCTTTCTTTCCACATTTACTTGACTTCTGGGGACTCGAGTTGTTGGGTTTGCTTGCTAAGCATCTTTACCTGCTGAGCCATCTTGGCCCCTCTGTTTCCACCTTGTTTTGAGGCAAGGTCTCTGGTTCCCACCAGTGTGAGGTATACTCCAGGCTAGCTGGCCCACAAGCAAGCTTCTAGATGGTTCCCTTGTCCCTTCCTCCCATCTTGCCATAGGAGTGCTGGGATTATAAAATGTGCCACAGCATCTAGCTTCTTGTGTGGGTTCCAGGGATTGAACTCAGGTTGTCAGGTCTACATGGCAAGTGCTTTGACTGGTTGATCCATCTTCCCAGCCCCTCCAGATCTGCTTTCTAATGCCATTCTCCACCCGGAGAAACCATGGAGCCCAGAAGTGCCAATCCCAAGGCTGTGGCAGGAAAGTAGAAGATGAGTCTGACCAAACTTTAGTCAGAAAAGTAAGGAAGCACCCAAAGACTGACAAGTACCCGTCAAAGAGCACAGGAGCCTCCTGAAGGGACTGCCATGCCCAGACTGGGGACAGTTTCAGTCCCAAGGTAAAGAGTGACAATGATAACTATAACCTAACAAGTAAAATAAGAATGCATGACTTTGTAGACATACTAAACAAGGAAAGGGGTAAAGTTCTTTTCCACAGTAAAATGTCTTTGGAGGCGGCAAACTGGGATTTGAACCCCGGGCTTCATGCATGCTAAGCAGGCACTCTACCACTGAGATACATTCTCGGCCCTCTTTTTGTTTTTGTTTTTAATTTATTCTTATTTTATGTGTATGAGCATTTTGCCTGCATTGCACCTGTGTTGTGCAATGCCTAAAGAGGGTGTCAGATCCCCTAGAACCGGAGTTGCAGATGGCTGTTAGCTGCCATGTGGGTGCTGAGAACTGAACCCTGATCCTCTGGTAGAACAGCCAGTGCTCTTAACTGCTAAGTCATCTCTCCAGTCTCACTAAGTTGTTCAGGTTGGCCTTGAACTCACACTGTAGCTCAGATAGATGTTCAATGTGTGATGCCTCTAACCTCAGCCTCCTGAGTAGCTGGGACTACAAGCCTGTCCCTTCAGGCCCAGCTGCCGACTGAGTTTTTAAAATTTTAATGCAAAATGACTGAATCAGGTAAAACTAGCAGGTAAGATGTGGTATTTACAGAGTTTCAAACCAGTAATCCACAAGCCAGTTAATGTAATTGTAGGGGCTGGAGAGATGGCTCAGCAGTTAAGAGTGGTCACTGCTCTTGCAGAAGAGCACCAGCAACCACATCAGGTGGCTCACAAACGCCTCTATCTCCTGTTCCAGGGGATCCAATGCCCTCTTCAGGCCTTCTCAGGTATCTGCATGCACACGGTACACATAAACTCACTCATGCACACACACCCAATGTAACTAACTAACTAAATATTTTTAAAGATTTTTTTTCTTTAAAAAATTGCAAGTGTGAAATATCAGAGCGATGATGCAAGGTCACCTCCCTGAACCCAGGATGAGCACCATGGTTGGAGTGGAGTCCCTCACCACACAGCCTTCCCCAACCATGGGACACTTCAGACAACCCCAACAGAGACAGTCTGCAAAGTAAGAGAGGCCAGAACCCTTCAAGAACATCAGTGTCCTGGAAAGATAAAGAAAGGCTGAGCAAGTGCTTCAAATTAAATGAAACTCCATAGTCACTGGAACAGGAGACAAGGTGAGATCATGGATTGGCTTTTAGATTGGAGGACTGCCCCACCCAGGCAGCATGGGGATGGATGGATGGCCAGATTGAAGATGGCGTGTGGACTGGGTATGCTGGAGGTGGATATACCTGGGCCAGAAATTCCTGCTTTTTGTTTTCGTCACTGTCCTGTGAGTGTATTAAGTCAATGTCTGTGCTCTTAGAAGGCGAAAATATATGGAAGCATTTAGGAACCTAGAGGTGTGAAATATAAGCTCCCAACTGTTACCAGGGCACAAGCAACACATTGAGGTCAGCACTGGTTTGTGGGGTCAGAGAACAACATGTGGGAATCAGTTATCTCTTTCCACCACATGAAGGATTTCAGAGACTGAACTCCAGAGATGCCATCAGGATTGGCAGCAAGTGTTTTCACCCGCTGAGTCATCTCATTGGTCCTTTTCTGTTCTTGTTCATGAGAAACAGTCTCATGTATCCCAGGCTGGCTTCAAATTCGCTATGTAACTGAAGATGACCTTGAACTTCTGATCCTCCTGCTTCCACCGCCGTGCTGGGGGTACAAACGTGCCACCATGCTTTGTTATACGGGCTTGGAATCAAACCCAGGATCTCATGTTTGCTAGGCAAGGAGAGTTACATCCCTAGCTCCTATCTTACAGATCAGGAGGTCAGAAGTCTAAAGGAGGAGGTCAGAAGTACCCCATTAGGCTAAAAGCAAGGGATCAGAAAGGCTGAGTCCCTTTCTGGAGAGTTTGTAGCCCCTTTGCTTGTTTTCCAAGCCACTCAGAGCCCAAGGCTGGTGGTCTCATCCGTCACCTTCAGACTGGCACCAGCGAACCAAATACTCTTCATTCAGCCATCTTGTGGGTTCTTTCTGGTCCTACCCCACATCTAAGAGAGCTGAACCACTGAGTCCAGCAGGTTAATCTGGGGTCATCCTCACCTCAAGGGCATCTGGGTGGCAGCTGAATTCCATCTGGAACCTTAATTTCTACTGCTACATATACCAAAACACATATGGGTTCTGGGCACCAGGGTGTAGAAGTTTTCAGGGTCCATTGTTGTTTTTAAGATTCATCTATTTCAAAATAATTAATGTTCTAATATAAAGATACCAACATAAAACTAAAACCTAATTCCTATGTCTAAAGCAGTAAGACATTCTCTTAAAAATGATTTTAGAATTATTCTTAACTATGTGTCTGTTTGTGCATATGTGCTTAAGAGTGTGTGTACTCTCAGAGTCCAGAAGAGGGTGTCAGATCCCATGGAACTAGAGTTACAGGCCATTGTGAGCCATCTTATGTAGGTGCTGGGAACCGAACTCAGATCCTCTGGAAGAGCAGTATGCATTCTGTATTAGTTACTTTTCTGTTGCTGTGATAAAACATCATGACCAAGGCAACTTATAGAAGGAAAAACCTTTTGGGCTTATAGTTCCAGAGGGATAAGAGTCCATCAAGATTGGGAGGCATGGCAGGAGGCAGCTAGAACAGAAAGCAGAAAGCTCACATCTTCAGGCATGCATAGAAAGCAGAGAGAATGCAAACTCAAACTCAAACGCAAAGTGGGGCAAAGTTATGAACTCTCAAAGCTCACCTCCAGTGACCATACCTCCAAAAGGTTTCATGACCCTCCCCAAATGGTACCACCAACTGACCAAGTGTTCAAATATGGGGGACATTCTCATTCAAGCCACTACTTAGCAACTGAGCCATCTCTCAGCCTCAAGTTCATTGTTTTACACATCATATTTAAGGTCCAAGAATCATGATGGGCACTCATGACCAGCAACTAGAACTGAGCAGAGAGCCCTCCACCGCCTCAGTGAGGGGGGGTTATTAGGACACCAGGCACCATACTGCCAGAGTCACACTTGGTGGCAACTTGCTAAGAAACATTTGGCAAAATTGCCCCAAACTCTGCATTGTGCCTTCCAGGAATTTATCCCAGGCAAACCATGATGTTTCTGTAAAATCCAGCCTTACAAAAGGAACCCAGACCCTACTTCCCAATGTCTAAGAACTTGTGATTAGTCAAAAACAGTATCATACAGCCATCCAGTGCTTGTTATATCACTAAAAATAATATTGGAAAACACTAAATGACATTTATTAGTTACCACAGTGGGGAAGGTCATGGTTTCAAGCGATCTCAGTCCACTACGGTGGGGAAGGCTCATGGTTTCAGAGAGATCTCAGCTCACCATGGTGGGGAAACATTGTGGAGTTGCTGTATCTGTGGTGGTAGAAGTATGGGGCAGAGGCTGCTCACCTCACAGAGGATCAGGAAATGGAGAGCTAGACTGGAACCAGGACTGGGCTGGAACTTTCAGAGGCTCACTAGTGCCCTACCTCCTCCAGCGTGGCCCATCTCCTACAGGTTCTACAGCCTTCCAGAATTCTGCCACCCACTGCAGAATGGGCCCTGAAGATACCGGCCTGTGGGGCATTTCAGATTGAAATCATTACAATGTATAATGACTTTTTTTCCAATCAAACAACATCATCAACAACAACAAAGACAAAGAATTGAGCACATAGTTAAGACAGTGAAACAGCAAAATATAGAGTGTTAACTGTCCCATCTCTCCCCCAAATTCCCTTTTCTAAACATACATCTTGGGTCCTTCAATATTTAATCTCCAGCTGCTGCTCAAGTCTGAGCAGGAATTACCATGGCTGGTTTCCAGAGTATTCTCTGATGAACTCCTCCCACAGGCAACCATGTAAAGACAATAGCCTTCCAGTCTTCCAAAAAACAAATAGGGTGGGAATGGTGGCTCATGTCTTTAATCCCAGAACTGGGGAGGCAGAGAAAGGCAGATCTCTGTGAGTTCAAGGCCAACCTGATTTACATAGTGAGTTCCAGGCCAGCCAGGGCTACACAAAGAGACTATCTCAAAACAAACAAACAGCCAGGCATGTAGTTCCAACACTTTGGGAGGCAGAGGCAGTCAGATCTCTGTGAGTTCCAGGCAGGCAGATCTCTGTAGACCAGTTCCAACCTGAGATTCCATGCCAGCTAGGGTTACAGGGAGACCATTTCAAAAGGGCCAAAAAAACCGGAAACCAAACCAAACCAAACAAACAATCGGGCTGTAGAGGTGGTTCAGCAGTTAAGAGCACTGGCTACTCTTGCAGAGGGTGGGGTTCAGTTCACAGCACCCACACAGGAACTACCAAGCCACCTGCAACTGCAGTGCCAAGGGATCTGGCACCCTCTTCTGGCCTCCATAGGCATTTCATGAACAGGTGTACCTACATACATACAGGTAAAACATACAGAATAAGAATAAATAAAAAGAGGGCTGAGGTGTAGCTCGGCCATAGAGTGCTTGCCTAGCATGTGTGAGGCACTGGTCAGCCTTTACTTCTAAACTTGGATTTTTTTTTTTTTTTTTGGTCTTTTTGAGACAGGGTCTCCCTGTAGCCCCAGCTGTCCTGGAACTCACTATGTAGACCAGGCTGGCCTTGAACTCACAGAGATCCGCCTGGCTCTGCCTCCCGAGTGCTGGGATTAAAGGCGTGCGCCACCACGGCCATCTGAACCTGGATTTTTAAGAGTTAGCATCTCTCAAAACTATGGTCTTCAATTGCATCAACAGAACTGGAGGAAACATGCCCAGCCGTTCCTAGGTATCACTAAATTCTGGGTACTTTCAATTTCAAGCTCTGGATTCATTTTCAGTGCTCTTCAAGTTGAGTATGAAAACCACATGACCAAAGAGAAGAAGAAAAAAAATCCCCCAAAAAACAAAAAAACTAAGGCAGGGAGGGCACAACAGGGCCCAGTCATCATTTTCCCTTCTTTCTCGAACACTTCCCTCTGCACTGGGGGTCTGGGGAAGCAGAGCCTGGTGCAGAGCTGCTCAGCCTCCTGCCTAGCTAGAGACAAGTTCTCAGCCTGACCAAGAACAGCCTCTTAGCAATTTGGGATAAATCACTCCTGCCCCGCACTGGGCTCTACAGCCTGCAGGAATGGATAGGCTGAGAGGCAGTTTAAACTTCTCTGGAAAGTTCCTCTGAGGTTTCTCTCATTTTGTTGCTCTTTTGGAAAACCTTATTTCAGTTAGAAACGGCTAAATGTTTGACTTCAAGGGACCAGTTAGGTCAACTGTTATACCGCAGTCATGAGATGGAATAGTATTATGCAACTATTACAGATTGTGCCGAGGAGGAGTTTTTAATTATTGTACATGAGAAGACAGGAGTGGAAATTTTGTAACATAGTTTCTTAATAATCAATCAAGTAAAAAGCATACAGAGAGATGTGTGGAAGACACTAACAGACAGAAACGTCCAGACAGTGCATCAGCTAATGAATGAGCAGTGTGGTGCTGCCACACACTCGGATATTAGTCAGCCTTAAAAACAGACTTACTGATATAGGTTACATTATGCTAAGTCAAAGGAAATAGACTAAAGGCCACATACTGGATGATTCATGGACATGCAGTACCCCAGAGGGCAAAGATGGAGACAAAGGAACGTGAGAGCTCCCAGGATGCAGGGAGGGAGGCTGGGAGCCAGGGCTTCATGGATGCAGGGATTTTTAAAGAGGCTGTTGAGAATGTTCTGAAATTTAGTTTGGGGTGGGGGTGGGGGGGCTGCATACAATAGAAAGTGCTGCTTAGTGCTCTGTTGTGGGGCAGAGCTTAGGCTACATGAACTGTACCTCAAAAGATGTTAATAAGGGCTGAAGAGATGGCTCAGTGGATAAAGCACTTGCCACAAAAATGCAAGGATGGGAGTTCATATCCCCAGCACCCACATAAATGCCAAGCAGCCATGGCGGCCCACCTGTATCTCAGCATTTGGGAGGCACAGAAGGGGACCTCCCTCAGAGCAAGCTGGCTAGCTAGACTAGCCAAAATGGGGAGCTCCAGGTTCAAATGAGACCCTGACTCAAAATATGAGAGCCATCGAGGAAGACACTTGACATCGACCTCTGGCCTCTACCACATGCACACACGTGCACATACACATGCACCTACACACCTGCAAACATAACACACACAGAGACATATAAAGGCTGCCTGCAAGAGGCAGGATGTGAGGCCCCTCTGCCTGTGTTTATGTGCACACCAACTATGGATCTTAGTACTTTAGTAGATTAAAAAAAAAAAAACTAAAATGAATTTCCCAAGGGTTTGGGCAACTGGCTCAAGTGCACAGCCTCCCATGTTTCTTACAGCACCCCAAACTCTAACAGCCCACTGCCTTCTAAGTATCTGCCTCAGAGCTAATGGCTCCTAGGTTTCTGAATTAATGCAAACCCAGGTGTGTCCAGGAGCTACAAGATCCTAAAGCAGCTGTTGGAGTTGGCATCTCCTCCTACCATGTCCTCTCCTGCTGCCCTGTCCTCTGGTTCCCCTACTCCCCTGCCTGCTCCCACTGCCCCACCATCTGCTCAGCACCCCATGTATGTCTTGTCCCCACTGTTCTTCGGTGAATCTCTTCTTCCATCTCTCTGCCTGTGAATCTATACTCCATGCAGTCCACGCCACACAGGGCACAGATTTGGGTCTATGACTCCTGTCTGGACATCATCAGGCATGTGGATGCCTGGCAAGTGTTTTCTCACAGAGCAATTACTCTGCAGGGCCCAGTCAGTCAGCCACCTCCTGTGTGTGGCCATAATGGACTTCCTCACAGGCACCAAAGGTCCCTCCTAAAAATGACTTTCAGCCTGCCTTAGTTCAAAGTCTGTCTCTGCCACTTCCTGGCTGTGTGACCTTGGATAAGTCACCAAACCTCTCTGTGCTTCACATTAGTGGACAAAGAATAAGAATCCTTACCATAGACTTGCTGTGGGGTTAAAGGTGGTCAATGTTGGGGGGTTGGAGAGATGGCTCAGCAGTTAAGAGCACTTGCTGTTCTAGAGGACCCAGGCATAGTTCCCAGCACCCACATGGAGGCTGACAAATGTTTGTTACCTCCAGTTCCTGATGATCCAATGCCCTCTGCTGGCCTCCATGGGCACTGCACGAATATGGTGCACTTACATACATTCAGGCAAAACACTCATAAAATTTAAATAGTAAAAAGGAGTCAATGTTGGGAAAGTGGCTATGACAGGGCCTGGGCGTGGTAGATGTTTATGTTTTCCAGGCATTATGATGTCACACTGACCGTAGATGCCTTTCCAGGCTTCACCTCACTGAACCTCACTCAACTAGTAGCAATTTCCAAGCAGCCCCCTGTAAGCTCCTCAGAGCAGCACCTGTGGTGGTTTGAATGCTTGTCCCCTTCGACCCATGCTGAAACTGAACTGCCATTCTAATAGTTGGACTGGGGCTATAACTGGGTTGACAGAGTGCTTGTCTAGCATGCACAAAGCCCTGGGTTCAATCCCAGCAAGACATAAACTGGAGGTTGTACTGAAGGACTGTAATCTCAATATTTGGGTGGTGGGGACATGAGGATCAGAAGCTTGTCATCAACAACTACATATCAGCCTGGGCTACAACGAGACCTGTCTTTTAAAAACGGGGATAGGAGACTGGAGCGAGGTAGCCTGTCACTGGAAGTGGGTCTGGGTTCAGAGAGCAGGACAAAGCCCTTTCCAAGTAAGAGAAAAAGTGACCTGGAGCCTGTCCCTCTGGAGCTGGCTTCCTTGTGGGCGGAGCCTCACGCAGCCTGTCCTTGCCACTCACTGGTTTGAAACAGACTCAGGGGCAAGTGGCAGGAGCTGACAGGATGAGGCTGTGGCAGTCAGGCCTTTCTTCTGGGATTGTGAGGACAGACAAGATGACTCAGAGAAGCACTTAGAGGGCAGGGCCTATAGGGAGAGGCCAGGGCCGGTCACTTTGCTGTCATTGTCATGAAGATGCCAGGAGTGTCACTAGGGGGAGCAGTGGCTGAGCAGACACACCACACAGGGGAAAGCTTGAAGTAGAGGCATCATACGCCCCTCCACACTCTTAGGGAGTCAACACTCAGCCACCAGCAATGGAAGGCCCTGGACCTTGTCCTCCCTGAGCTGCTGAGAGCCACTCCAAAAATGCACCATGGTAAGGCCTGCTGGAATTGGCTGGAAGAGTGCGTGGAGAGGGGAGAGATGGGAACGAGACTTTCAGGACTAAGCATTGGATCATCTCTGCTGCAATCCCAGCTCCTCCACCTACTAGCTGTGTGATCTTGGCCAAGCTACTTAACCTCTCCGTGCTTCAGGTCGCCATCTGTAAAGTGGAGATAATATTAGTGCCGCCTCCCAGGGTTAAAGGACTGCAGGCTCAGGGCTCACTGAGGCTGTAGCTAGAACAGAGGAGATCTCCCCAAACACTGGTGATTACTGTGACTGTACCTCTGAAAAAGCCAGAGGTTAGGTTCTGCCCCACTTAACACTCTGTTATCCCTGTCATTGTCAGCCTAGGGCTGCCTTCCCCTCTGTGATCTCCCTCAGGCTTTTTATTAGGTGCATTCTGAAAAGCCTTGAAGCAGCACACACAGGAATCAGGACTCACTGTTGGTGTGCTAAAGGCAAGAAGAGGCCGAAAGTGGGACAGATGAGTGCCTGGCTATAAAGGGGCTTCTTTCTTCTATCACACAAATCTAGGGTTCTAGGGCTGACTTGTAGGCTCAGGGCCAGATTTTTGTCCCAGCACCACTGCTTTCTTCCTGTGTGACCTGGAGCAAGCGTTGACCTCTCTGGGCCTCATCTCCCTCATCTTAAATGAAGGCTAGCAGGGCATTCACCCGAGATTGCTAGGGGCTTATTATGGGGACAGAAAGTGTGTTTAGCAGGGTACCTGGCCTCTAACCTGCTGTCCCATCTCCAAGGGCTGGACAGGGGCAGGAGAGGCAGGAGTCCCTGCAGACCTGAGCTAGCAAATGGTTTCTCTTCTTCACTACTAGCAAGATTAGTGTTGCAATTGAAAAACACAGCTATGATTACTACAGTAGTATTACACCTAGCTCACAGGGTCCTTGCCCACAATTCCCCACTCTGAACCTCTTCCCTTTATGATCCCATAATGTGCTGGTTAAGAGCGGGAAGCTACACAGTCTTGTTTCTGCTTGAACTTCTGCCCAGTTTTCGGCCCCCTTGGTGCCTCTTGTGAGAGGCAGAGATGACTTGACTTTGATGGCTGATGCGATTCTCAGTTTTGTGTCCCTCAGTTATAACAGGAAGTGTTCCTTCTCCTCACTGATTTATTTACTCAGTTACTCCTGTAATTATGTCAGCATGGGCAAGATTCATGAATGCTTACTTGACTCTCCTTTGGCCTCTAGGGCCCTCTCAAGCTGCCCTGTGCATACTCAATATGCTCAGTTTATTCACCTTTTTCTTGTTCCTGTTACAGCATGTCTTTACCTGCTGGTCCCTGAAATGACAAGCTCAGACTGGGGACGTAGCTCAGTGGGTAGAGCGCTTGTGTAGAATACACAAAACCCCAATCCCCAGCACAGCATTAACCAGGCATGAGTTACATGCCAAAATCCCAGCACTGAGAGGATTACAGGAGGTAGAAGTTCAGGGTCATCCTCAGCTGCATAGTGAGGCTCAAGGCCAGCCTGGGCTACATGAGTCTCTCTCTCTCTCTCTCTCTCTCTCTCTCTCTCTCTCTCTCTCACACACACACACACACACACACAGATTAGGTATGTAGTTATAGCTGGTCTTGAATTGGTGATCCTCCTGCTTTAGCTTCCCAAATAGCTTGGATTATAGGTGTGCGCCTATAATAAAAAAAAATCACAAATCTACCTTAGACTTTCCCCACCTGACAACAATCCCTTTTACCAAGAGCCCAGATTGCTCTTATCTGGAGACCAGTATTCACAAACCCAGACCTGAGTGCTGGGGTACCATTTTTACTGGGGAGTCCCTGCCTCCAGCCCCTCAGTGCACAGCGTGAGGGACTGGTGTATATAATGTCATCTGCGCACATTTGTGCTCAGTATTGTTGAATCTTCCTCTGCGTAGACTTATTTTTTTCTTTTTTGAAAATGATTCGTGCTGCTGCAGCTGACTCTAATCCAGCCATCTGAGGCTTCCTCCACCCCCAATTTCCTGTAAACCTGGATCCCATGATCTCAAAGTAGTCTATCAAAAAGATGATACTCCTGGAAATGAAGTGGTTTCAGAAGCCTAATCCATAGTCTTGAGAAGGAGGAGAAACCTGGCAGTCCGAGCATGATGTTTAGAAACCATTAGACTGAAGACGGTGCCCACACAGGCTCACCTGCTCCACGCCTGCTCTCCAGCTGGTGGCGCTATTTGTAACTTTAGGAGGTGCTGCCTAGCTGGAAGAGGCTTGGGGCTTCCTCTTGACCCGCCCCTTCCTATATTTCTTTTCCTGTCCATGCTTTTCGTGACCTTAGATCATGCAAATTCTGTCTTAGAAGCATGAGGGTTTTCCACTGAAGCTTCTGTTCGTTTTGTGTTGACCTTCATATAAAACACGAAGTTCAGGTTGAGGCCCATTTGTCCGTATAGAGATAACCAGGTGCCTCAGCAGCACTTGTTAAAAGGACACACTTTGGGCACAAAGTTGACTTTGAATTTTTTGCGGGGGAGGGGAGGCAGAGTTTCTCTATGCAGTCTGTGCTGACCTAGGCTCACTATGTAGCCCAAGCTGGCTCAAACTTGACACCCTCCTGCTTCGGTCTCTCCAGTGCTGAAGTATAGGTACATGCCACCAGCCCTGGCAGCAGCTGGTTTTTTGGACGGATTCTGCAGGCTTCATCCTGCCAAATTCATTTATTTGTTCCAGGAACTCTTTTGCAGATTCTTTGGAATTTCCTGTGTAGACAATCAATCTCTGCAAACAGCATTTTATTTCTTTTCTGACCTACATGCCTTCTTTTTTTTTTTTC
>NW_008338996.1:8923671-8960441 GCF_000622305.1 Nannospalax galili | reverse complement strand
TTTTTTTTTTTTCTTGACTTATTACACTGACTACAGCTTCTAGCCTACTACTAAACTGAATTGTTGAGCACATTTTTGCCTTCAATCTTAGGGGAAAAAATTTAATTCTTTAACATATGAAGTTTCATGCTTGTTGTATGTATCTTTTTAAGATTGTATTTTTAATTATGAATGTATGCAGGGGTGGGTGGGTGCATATGTGTGAGTGTAGGTGCCTGTGAAGGCCAGAAGAGGGAGTCAGATCCCCAAGAGCTGGAGTTACAGGTGGCTATAAGCCACCTGAGGTGGGTGCTGGGAACTAATATGTACTCTTAATTACTGAGTCTCTCCAGCCCCTGTAGAATTTTTCTTTCTTTCTTTTCCTTTCTTTCTTTCCTTCCTTCCTTCCTTCCTTCCTTCCTTCCTTCCTTCTTTCCCTCCCTCCCTTTTTTGTAGATATCCTTCATTGATTAAGTTCCCTAAGTTCCCTTCAATCTTAAGTTTATTAAGAGGTTTTTTTTGTTGTTGTTTTGTTTTCTTAATCATCAATGGACATTGAACTGTGCTACTTTTCCTAATCACATGGTTTGTTCATTGTATTGATTTTCAAATTCTGATCTGGACTTATCTATTTCTTTATGCGGTGTGTGTGTGTGTGTGTGTGTGTGTGTGTGTGTATGCGCATGCATGTTCCCATGTGAATGAAGGCCAGGGGTTGAATATGGTGTTTTACTTGATTTCTTTCCACCTTATATGTTAAGGCAGGGTCTTTCACTTGAATGTGGAGCTTGCCAACTGGGATAATCTAGCTGACCAGCTTGTTCTGGTGATCCTGTCTCTGCCACCTGGGTGCTAGGATTATAGGTCGGCCACCATGCCTGCCTGGCATATATGCAGCATTGAGCTGTGACTCTGAACTCCTGTCTTTAGGCTTCCACGGCAAACATTTTACCCACTAAGCCATCTCTCTGGCCCTGTTGTTCTTTTGCATACTGGTTGATTTGCTAATATTCTGTTTATATCTATGTTCATGAAAGAACGCAGTCTGTTGTTTGCTTTGCTGTCATTTTCTTTGGTTGTAGCCTTATATAACGTTGGCACCATAAAATGCTTTGGGAAGAATTCCCTCTTTTCGAGGAAGAGCCTGCACAATATCCCTTGCTTAAGTGCTTGGTAGAATTTACTTGTGAAAATGTCTGGGCTTGAGTTTTCTTTTCAGATGGTTTTTAACTACAAATTCAATTTCTTTGGCCCATATAAAGATATCTAGATGATCTATTTTTCTTTCCTAAGTGCAAGCAGTTTGTATCATTCAAGAAATTGGTCCATTTATCTAAGTTGTGAAATTAAAAGGGGAGCATTGTTTGTAAGATGCCCTTAAACTCTCAGAAATTATATAAATATTAGGTCATTAGTTCTGTCATCTTAATTAAGACTGTCATAAATTTAGCCACAATTCCTTAGGACTGCGAAAGAATCCACCACAATATGTCTTTTTTATCTGAGATTTTTAACCATTAGGAATTATATAAAGACACAACTTTTGTCATTTTCATGAGGACTGTCATAAAATCAATGATGCCCCATTATGGTGTTTCTAGGGTGACTCAATGCCCTCTGTCACTGCTCTCTGGTTTCTACTAATACCTGCCAAATTCGGGTTCCTGGGGAGAGACAGAACAAAGAGCAACTAAAGGATCCTCACTTAATAAATGCCACTTAGTAACTATGTTCTTCTCCCACCAGGAGTGAAGAGAAAGCAGCCTCGGTCTGTCAGGCCCCTTCTGGTCAGCAGAACTCCCTGGGGAGCATAGGACAGTCAGAAAGTAATGCCCAGCTGCCCGGCAGGAGGGGACTCTGTTGGGGTCCTAACACCTGGACCCTCCTCATAGCTGGTCTTTCCCCTGCCTCTGGTCTTCTCTCGCCTCAGGTATAAATCAGTAAAGTTGGAGGTTGAGATCTGAGCATGAACTGGCCTCTGCTGCCTGCCTTCCACAGTAGGCAGTGGCTGTTACACAGTTTGCTTTAGCCCAAGGCAAGCAGCACCAAGGAGCAGGGTCTGACCTCAAAGTGGGTGTCCCAGGTGAGTGGAAAACGTTACTATGATGGTTAATCCCCTCAGTTTGACTAGACTCAGAATCACCATGAAAACACACCTCTAGGGGTCTAGGGAGATATTTCTAAAAAGGTCTAATTGAGGAGGGAAGACCCATCCTGCATATGGGTGGCACCATCCCATGGGCTGGAGACCCAACCTGCAAAGAAAGGAGAAAGTAAGCTAAGCATAGTATTCACCTCTCTCTGCTTCCTAAGTGTGGATACAATGTGACCAATTGTCTCAAGCTCCTGCAGCCATGGCCTCCCATCATGAGATCGACTATCCACTCAAACCATGGGCCAAAATAAACCCTTCCTTAAGGTGCTTTTGTCAGGTATTTAGTAACAATGATGAGGAAATTAGCTAATACAGCCACTAACATGGCACAGTTCATCCCTTCCACTGACCTGCGGGAGTCTGCTGTGCCAGGCTGGGATGCAGGGAAGGCAGGGTTCAAGATCAGGTGAGGTACTGCCTTGACCACAGTCATTCCTTCAGTCAGGAGCTCTTTCCTAAGCATCAGCTATGTTGGTAGGGAGATCCAAGGGTGACGCAGCCCCAGGCTCTCCCTCACACAGCTGGGTGCTGGAACACAGCATAACATATGCATTTCTGACACAAATGGGAGTCCCATGCCTCCCTCCCAGAGCCGGGGGAAGATTCAGATGGGTGATACAAGTGGGTCTGCTACTTGGTGGGTGCTCAGCACAGGATTTTGCTCTGGAGAAGCTTAGTCCAAAGAGGGAAGGCCACAAGAGCACAGCCTTACAAAAGTCAGTCTGCAGAGGGCTCAGTCCCAGCGCCGACAATTGGCCCAGGCACCTAGATAGATCTTCAAAGAGTAGACTGTTCCTAGTCACTGAGATGCTGTTTCTGCCCCAGACATGTGACTGGCCTTCCCCAAAGCCACAAGCACAGAGTGACCCCTAGTGGGGTATTCCTAGGGCAGAGGTTCTGCTTCAAGGATCCTAGTCAGGGCTGCAGCTGGTTCTCACTGCAGGAAATCAGTGGGCCTGGACAGACTGGGCAGAGCCCCCCGAACCATGCCCATCCAGCACAACCCTGTGGAGCTTTGGAAACACGTAGATTCCTAAGCAGACATGAGGTCTTTTATGTCCCTTTTCAACATTCTTTTAATATTTGGTCCAGTGAGAATCATAGGGTAGTGGTAAAATAAAGCAGGTGACTACGGAGGGCTTAAAGGGTCAGTGCCCTAATCCCTGGGTGATCTCAGGCAAGTTACTATCCCTGTCTGAGCCCCAGTTGCTCATCTACTAAGTCTGACTGTAAGTGTCCCCCCAAGAGGCTGTGGGGAGGATTAAATACAAGCGCGTGTATCTAAATGTTCGCACAGTGTCTCACTCATAATAACCGTTTAATGAACAGCAATCACTATCATTACGGTTGCTTCTGAATGCCATTCAATCTTGGCTGTCCCTAAGGGAACAAAGGAAGCTTAGTGGTCCTCTCTTTGGAAGGATTGGAAACTGGGGGAAGGGAGAGCATACAAAGAAGAGAACAAGAGAAGTGTGAAGGGGGTGGATGTCCCTGCTGGGAGGGTGGGCAAGCTCTAAGCCACACAGACCACTCTTGGGGTAAATGCTGGGGGCCTAACTGACCTCTGAAGTGCTTTTCCACACAGCGTCCAGGCATCCTGCCCCCCTCTCTGGACTCACACTGGGCTGCAGGAGCTAAGTGGGCTAAGCAGCTGGAAGCCCGTGGAAGGTTTCCCCCCAGGAAAGCACTGCACAGCAGCACGGAGCCCTATTTACAAATAAAGCCTGTTCTGGCTCTACCACCCACACAGCCAAGCCCTTTATTCCATTTCAATATGCCTAATTCCACAGAAACTGCAGTGCAATAAACAGAATTAATCAATGCTGGATGCCCGAGTGAGTGTGGGCAGGTGTCAGCACAGGCAAGGGGCTTATGAGGGGACAGGAAATGTGGAGGGGGACCATCAAGCACCTGACTGCCAAGGGGACAGGCAGAGAAGAACGAATGGAATGTGGGCAGCTTAGGAACAAATAAACCTTGAGTGCCTGCCCACAACAGTGAGGCAAACTCAAGCCACCGGAAAACTTCTACAGAACAGTTTTCCTCTACCTTCTTTCAAAATGAAAATCACTTTACCGTGGCTGTTTCTGTGATTATAAAGGTAATACTATAGGCTCCATTCTGAGCCTGCCAAGGACAGAAAGAACAGAGTGAAATTTGTCCATAAGCTTGTCCCATCTGGATAGCTCCTGCTGACAGTGGTGTGGGTGCCTCTCAGCACGTCCCCTGTGTGCAGATTCTGCACACATCTGTGTTGCAAAAGAGATGCTCTTAGATACCACGTGACTAGGTCATCATCCTGTGGCTGCCCTGGGTGACTTTGGCATTTGGCTCACCAACACCACCTGCTCCTTCTCCCACTCGGCTCCCTATAGCCGGCCACCCTGCCTTCTTTACATCCCTCCTTCACACTCCCTTCCACTTCAGGGACTCTTGGCACATGCTGTTCTCTCTGCCTGAAATTCTCAGATCCTCTTCCAGGGCATTAGTTTTGTTCTTTTCAAGTTCAACTGAGCTGTTTCTTTCTCCATGAAGCCTTCCTGCCACCCCAGACCTGGGCTGCTCTCCCGTTACATCCTCCCAGGGTTCCATGGGAGTCACCATTGTGGTATCTCTCACAATTATACATAACTAAATGAACACAATCTGTTTGTTACCCTGTATTCCCATTAGAACATGACTCCTGGGGTGAGAGATGATGTTCAGCTTCTTTTGTTGAAATGATTCAATGAATTTCATTAGGGTTCTGTACAGGAGTATGAGTAAGGGGTTGTTTACAGGAGCACAGGCAACTTAGAAGTTGCCACATCACTGAAGAAAATCTCTCTCTCTCTCTCTCTCTCTCTCTCTCTCTCTCTCTCTCTCCCAACAACCATTAACTACCTATAAATTCTCTGGGCTGGGACCTCATGAGCCTCTCTCCATGATATAATGTTGATGATCTTGTGCAGATCACATGCAGGTAATCACACCTGCTGCAAGTTCAAGAGTACAATGGCCATGCCATGCTCAGAAGACAGCATCCCACAGCATTCCTCCCCTTCCTCCGGATCTTACATTTCTTTCCATAATGATCTTGCCAATCTTTCGGATCCATGTTGGACAAGGAGCCACAGTCCACACATGGGATTGGGTGAACGCAGGAGGCTGGCAGCAAGGATGCCCTGCCTGCATGTAATGCCCACTTCATTCTTTCCACACAGAGGGCCCTGGTCACCTGATTACTTGTGCTGGCTTTTCTCAGTGAGCAAAGGCTCCCATAAGTCAAGAAGAAGGGAGCATGTTCCTGGCATCTGGCCTCTTAGACTGGGAAAATGTGCAGAGCCAGGGAAATGTGCAAACCTCTGAGCTCATCCAGCCCACAGTGACACTGTCCACTGTCCACACTGGGAGACCAAGGCCCACATAGGGCAAGGATATGTCCACGCCCCCAGAGGCTTGGTGCCGGGTCCCAAGGCCTTGTCGACCCATGCACAAAGCAACTCCAGGCTTGGTCAGGCCTGGGTTTCCCATCTCTAATGTTCAACACTTCAAGCTGAGCCTGGTGGAGAAGCTTGTAATCCCAGCTACTCAGAAGGCTGAGGCAGGAGGATTTTGAGTTCAAGGCCTGCCTGGGCAACATAGTAAGTCTCTGTCTCAAAATTAAAGAGAAAGAAAAGAACAAAAGAGATGGGGATTTGGCTTAGATCTGGTGATGCCCCAGGTTTAATTTCCAGGCTCGGTGCAGGCTATCATTGGGAGGCAGTGACTTACAGAGTGGCAGTGTGAGTTCAAATCCCAGCACTGGCACTTCTTAGCTGGAGGGTCCTGGGTGAGTTGTACCATTGCTCCTAACTCTGTCACTTACAAAATGGGGACAAGAATATTCCTTTTTGGTTCACTGTTGCAAACATTAGGTAAGAGGCTGAGTGTGAAAACATTTAACTTGTTTAGTTCCTGACATGGCAGCTGCTAAACAAAAAGAGAACAAGAAGATGATACAAGACGATGCTGGTGATGATGACGATGATGATGATGATGATGACAGTGACAGTGAGAGATGTTCTCAGGCAGGACTGCACGTGAACTCCCTCTTGTACATTTCTTCTCTCCCTTTCTCTATACATGGACTCAACCAGAATTCATTCACTCACAAACTGGACCCTGTTCATGCATCTATTGTCACTGAGGACACTGCATCTGCCATTCCACCGAGTCCTCTGAAGGACCTGAGGGAACTTGCTCTGAGGCCCTAGGAGCAGCAATTGCTTCTAAGCACAGCTGGTCTGCTTCTACTAACAGAGAGCACATACCTACTTCCTTCTTTGACTTGGCAACCAGGAAGCTAGGCCAAACCTCTGGCCTGCCAGCAGCCGGTTTACAGCCCCATGTGGCGGGCGTTCTGAAGAAACCACCATCCTACTGCGTTTCACCTTTCTCTCTGTTCACAGTTTTCCCCCCAGTTTCATACTCATTAAAATAAACAAACATCCAGAATATGTTTAAACTTTAGGGGAAATAAGTAACATTGAAACCGTTCACAGTCCAATACAGTGGTACACTCCTATAGTCATAACTACTCGGGGGGCTGAAGCAGGAGGATGGCTCTCAAGGAGTTTAAAACTGAGCAACAGAGTGACCCTGTCTCAAAGCAAAATGGAACACAAATGTACACAGACTAAATTCAATGCAGTGCGCTGGGCTGGGCTGGGCTGGATCTCAGAAGAGGATAAGGACATTAGGGAAAAATACACAAGTAAACTGCAGTAAGTCTACAGTGTGCTTAACAGCGTGGCACTGAACATTTGCTGCAATTGAGACAGTTATTTTGTCTATGAAGTGGACTTTAGAGGAAGCTAGGGGAAGGATAATTGGTATTCTCTTTGCAACTTTTTGCTAAACCTACAATTATTAAAACAACATGAACACACTAGATGTGTCGGTACATGCCTAGAATCCCAGGACTTGGGAGATGGAAGAAGGAGGATCAGGAGTTCAAGGCCAGCCTGGGCTACAGGCGCCTTGTCTCAAAACAACAACAAATAAACAAACAAATCCCAAACTCACTAAATAAAACCTGCACACAGAACACCCAAAGACTTTCCTCCTGGAACTGCAACACAGCACTATCACTGCCTACTGCAAACAGAGGAAGCACCCAGGCCCAGGTACCATTCACAGAGCACATAGTATCTGCCTGACTGGCCTGGCTATGAACACAGGGCTGAACCCAACCCCCAGGGCCTTATGGGAATCCCAGGGTTGCGCCTGTGAGCTGTGTGACAAGGGCTCTCAGATATTGTGCCTGTCACACAGACTCACAAAAGAGCCTGTCACAGGGTCTATCGAAGTTCAATGACAGAACTGCAAAAGGTACTTCAAAGGCCCTGTGGGAATGTTAACGGTGGCCTTACAACTACAGTGACAGCTGGCGACTTGTGCTTGTCCTACCTCTGGACTGCTGCAACAAAGTCCTATAGATGGGGTAACTTATACTCAGATTATTGCTCACGGTTCTGGAGGCTGGGCAGTCCAAGATCAAAATGCTGGCCAATTCTGTACTTGGGGTGGACCCTCTTCCTAGGTTACAGATGGCATCTTCTTGCTTTGTTCTTGCGTAGTCAAATGAGTGAGGCAGTTCTCTAGGATCTCTATTGTAAGGGCACTAATCCTACTGAGAAGGGCTCCACACTCATGACCTCATCACCTCCCAAAGACCCCCATCTCTTGACACCCCTGCAGTGACTAGGGGAATACAGTCTACAGAAATGCAGGTATGATTAACATTAGTCTTAACTAAGGTTAATATTAGTTTTTACCTTTTCGACAGCCTGAGGCAGGAATGTTACTGATGGATGCTACTTAGGACAGGGAGGCCCAGGCAGGTAGAAGAGGCTCCAAGGTTGCACAGCCATGCAACAGAGCAGGGATTGGCACTGTCTTCCCTGAGGAAGCCAGACTACTCCCTAACAGGCCACATTTCCCAGGAGGAGCCAGTCGCTGCACCTTATCACAGTCTGTGTGCCAGGCTGGGGCTCTGGGCCTTTTGATTCCCCTACAAACCTTCCTCCTTTGCAGAGAACCAACACATGAGGCCAGGGTACCTGGGGCCCTTTCCTGCCGATACGGCCTCCTCTGACTCAGTCCCCACCCAATCTTGCACTTGGGCTAGTCACCCCTTGTCAACCTACAGAAGCATTCAAGTCAACCTACAGGGTTGCTCAGCTCAGTACTCCTTTTCTCCCTAGTCCATTTCCCTATCCACCTCTCTAGTGCCCAAAGCATAGCTCAAATGCCACCTGGACCCATGATTGATCATCATGTCATATCACTGTGGCCCCAGCATCCATAATGGGCCAAACACATGCTGTCACTGCAGTGATCTGGGCCCAGTGTCCTTGTGGGTAGTTGTTGGCTGCTTCCAGTAGGGTGCTCAGTACAGCAGGTTAGACCCTGGGTTTGGAATTCAATCAAGACTCCCTGGGTTCAAATCCTGCCCTAGGAACTACCATCTGTATGACCTTAGACAAGACAGTGAGACCTCTTTATAATGTGAAAGAATTCAGGAACCCCACTCCACCCTATTGAGCAGTGTGAGATGATACATTCGACATGAATCTCAAATGCTGGGCACACAGCCCTCCTTAGAACGTGAGCTAAGTGTGTCATTTCTGTAACTGTTGGTCTGAAGTGGACACCAGCCATGAAGCTGCCCACTGCAGCCCCAGTTTGCTGCTTTCTCTGTCCCCTTACCCTCCTCTGAATGTGTTACAATAAGCCCCAGGTCAGGGCCATCATAAGCCATCAACTGTTTGCAAAACAGCAGCCCGAAAGAGCTGAGCTGGCCCACTGCCCAGCATGGTGTAGACCACCCTGCTGCTGCTCGGAACTGTACATTAGAGGCCCAGCAGCCAGAAGGCTCCCCAGCTGATCGGCCCTTCACTGGGGTGCTGAGTGCCCTGCTGAAGTCTGATTAAAATCAGCTGCAAAGATCTTTCCCACCTGCATCCTCAGACGAGCAGCTTGCGGCCCACAGCCCCTCACCTTGAGCCCACTGCTTTCTGCTTCGGAGCCTGGGTCCACACCTGTGATATAAATACCAAGGCCGTACTCAGCTCCACCTCGGATCGTGAGGCCCAGGGACCGGCCGTCACCTAGCACCAGGTTCACCTGCAGGAAGGAAAGAAGGCACATTCACCTGGGGGAACCAGGCCCTAGCAAAGGCAGCATCCCACAGAACCCCTTCTAAGCCCCTCAAAGAATAGGACCCCAGCCAGCTGTCTCCCTCCATCCATACAGTGCAGGAAAAGGAGGGGCCTAAGGTGACCTCCAAGGGTCACTTTGGTGTTAACATCCCCAAGTGCATTTGCGCTTCAAGTTTGTGCACATCAGCACGTCCTGGGGCCTGCTGGCTTCAGCTGTCAACCTTACACATCTGGGAAGATGTCAATTGGGGGATTTCCTCTATCAGACTGGCCTATGGGTACGTCTGTGAGGCATTTTCTCAACTGTTGATGTGGGAGGGCCCAGTCCACTGTGACTGGTGCCACCACTGGGCAGATGGCCCTGGGCTGTATAGGAAGCAGAGAGCACCAGGGGAGCAAGCCAGTAAACAGCATTCCTCCATGGTCTGTATGTCAATTCCTACCTCCAGGTTCCTGCTCTGAGTTCCTGCCTTGGCTTCCCTCAAGGATGGACTGTCACTTGAAAGTATAAGATACAATAAACCTTTTCCTCTCCAAATGTTTTCGGTAAGAGTGTTTTGTCACAGCAGTAGAAAGCAAACTAGGCCAGGATGTCCATGGGCGTCCATCTTACGCTTCAGCAGAAGGGTGACTTCTTCTCCCAGAGCTCAGCTCACACCTTCTCCCTCCCTGTCTTTTCCTCCATAGAGTCAAGGCTAGGTTCCAGCTTGGGGATCACCAGCTCTCCTTCCCAGGGGCTCCACCTCCCTAGAGGCTCCCACCTTCGGGGGTCTCCCATGTATCCTGACAGGCTTGGTCCTGCTGTTCTGCTTCCTTTACTCTGCACGTTCAGGGAACACCCACTCAATGCATCCCTTTTGCTGTGGGGGCTGTGGAGACTCCCAGCCACTGTCCCACTCAGGAAGGGCTCACAGTGTGCTGAGAAAGAGACATTCCCAGTACAGAGGGACCAGAGCACAATGAGGCCACACGGTCACAGAGGAGAGGTACCAGTGTGTGTTGGGGGGACGGAATGAAGAATTGGAAGGCTGGGAGGCTGAACACAGGGGTAGGGCTGTCCCTGCTCAGTCCCACAACATAAACCCCACTCGGGACCTTGGAGGAGGATTGCCCCCACACACCCGGGGAGGAGGTGCACAGCAGGAGAGTACAGGCAGGTTCTGGAAAGCTTCCTTGTCTACCACAGGTCAAATGCACCTCAGGCATTCAATGATTTATGGGAAAAAGAGGGGCTAGGATAGCTCAAACGCAGCCCAAAGAGATAAAACACGTCCCAACAAGGAAAGACTCAGCAGAGTATAAGGATAGTGTGGGGGACCCAAGGTGGGAAGTAGGGGGGACATGACCTTCGGGTATCAGAGAGAGTGAATGTCATTACCAGTTGTCTTCTGAAAGGTCCCTCAGCTAAGAGTCACTGTGTGTTCCGTATTTGCTACCAGGAGGACCTACACCGCAGTACCTAATTTAACTCTGGGTCCACTTGGGCAGAAGTGCCCAATAAGACAGAGTCAGTCCCAAAGTGGTCAGTACAGAACCAGCTGGGTGCCCTCTGGACCTCAGCCCCATTGTCTGACCATGAGGATGAAGCTGGTATCCATCTGCTTTGTAAGGTCTCAAACAGTGAAGAGCTTGTCAAGCATGACCCCCTGCTGGTTTTATTTTGCATGCGACAAAGCTGATGTAGGAAGAAACTTGATGATAAGGCAGTCAAGTCAGACCTGGGTGCTCTCTGCTCAAACCTGGTGCTTTTCCCTGCTGTGTTCCTTGACCCCCAAAGCAGCACAGAGGGGTGACCCTGCTCCATCTTTTAGCCAACAGAGTGGGAAAGCGCCCAGCAGTGACTGCAAGTGTGGTAGCCAGTCAGGGTGGCCTTCCTTAGGCAGAATGATCATACTAGTAAGGAGGGGGACTTGTGTGGTCAAGAGGCAAAGAGGCTCAGACCAATGCAAAGCTCCCATTAATCAGTAGTTTTGCAAATCCCACTGTTAGACCTGGGAGCCATTGCCTAAGTCTGGGGTTTGTCCCCACCATCCTGCTGGGACCCATCCAAGGCTTGCTTGTATGGACTTGAGCTGACCGAAGCCTGAGGCCCACCCTGGACCCTTGTCATATACAGGCTTGCACATTTGAGAGGTGACCTAGCGTGGCAGTCACAAGTGCTGACTCTAGAGCCAAACTGTTGATGTTTCATCCTGGTAACACTTGCTGGGTGTGTGGTGCTGGGTGGTGGCTTCACCCTCAGTGCCTCAGTTTTTTCATCTAGAAAGTGGTGGGCGGGGCTGCACCGAGGGCTGACCAGGTCCATAGGCACCCAGACAACAACACCTGTTGTTACGTGCAGAAGGGTGCCTTGGCCACACCACTGGCTAAGCTTTCAGAAGCAGATAGAACCAGGAATTATTGCTCTTGGGGAGTGAAGCTGTGGGCTGCCTTGCGTCCCAGACAGGTTGGTGGATGTGAGCTGGTACTGTCCTTCCATCCAGGTCTGTGCCAGGAGAGTCCTGTCAGTACAGGGCCTGAGCCAGGCACAGTCTGAGAAGAATGTGACAGGGTCCCTGGAGACATTCCTGACAGCATGGAGGGGAAGAAAACTGAAAACCATGAGTGGGAGCGTGGGTCACATGGTGACCTGGGAAGATGCAGAAGATCCCCTGGGATGAGGGCTGTGGGTGTTAAGCCATTGAGGACTCACTATGAGCTCCTTCCTGGGAACTGCCTGAGCCAAGGGGGCTATGGCACCCAGAGATACCCTCCTGAGGACCTGTTCTTGCCCAGAGTCCAGCGCAATCCCAGCCTCCACAGGACATTTGCTGGCAGCTCCAGAGCTCCCCAGGGGACCTGCCAGGCCTCTGCTGTGACAGCCACACAGCCCACTCCTCCCTCACCAGGTCCCTGGTCCCTGATTCCCTCATTAGCATTGGTGCTGGTACCTCAGCACTACAAGCACTACAGTCAGCAGTAAGGAATTGGGGGACTTCCCTCTGGAGGGGCAGGGGTAGGGGCATGTTCCTGTTTCCAGGTTCAGGGAGCAGCAGCACCTTCCCATGGTTCCCTCTATTTCCAGCATGGCGCTGCCTTTCCTCTGACCCCCCACCCTCCTCTCTCCTCTAAAAACACTGTGGATAACCCAGGCCCAATCTCAAGGTCCTTTGTCACCTTTGCAAAGTCCCTCTGCCATGCAAGGCTCGGCTTGCAGATTCCAGAAGGGGAGGTGGGAGCCCTTAGGCAGGCAGTGTCCTGTTACCCTAGCACTCTCCCCTCAGCAGGCCCTTTTCACAAACCCTGGCTTGGTGACATCCAGGCCTAGGAGCCCAGCCGCTGGAAGGCCCCCTGGAAACACACCTGAGAGCCTTGCAGGCTGCTGGGGCGCCAGGTGGGGGGAATGAGTATTCCAGGGCTTAGCTGCTGGGGTCAGGTGAGGACTCCATATGGCTGGAGTGTGTGGAGCTGAAGGCCCAGCTAGCTTGTGGGGACATGGGACACGGGAGATACCTGAGGTGGTAAAAGGCTAAGGCTGTGGTTCAGAGCACTCCTAGGGATGGAGAGAAACAAGAGGAAACTTCTAGAGACCCCCCCCCATGAGATGGGATAGAGTGGAGAAGTGTGTTTTAGACGGGTTGGGGTGAGGCTGGGTAGGGAGAGAGAGCTTGGGGGTGAGGCTGGTTAGGGACAGACCAGGGGCTTGAGCTTCAAGACTGTCCCCTGGCAGGACAGATATGCCCCCATGCTGTGTCCTCAGAAAGTCTTGCCTCAGGTCTCTATACAAAGGCCCCACTCTCTGGGCACCTCCAGGTAGAAGGACACTAGTGGGCCCTTCCAGCTTCAGGACATGAGGAGTCACAGATTCCACAGGCAGAGAACAGAGGGGCTGGTGAGAATTTGCAGCCAAGCCTGGGATGCTGGAATAGCAAAAGGTACCCGTGTCAGCCTCCTCTAAACCCCAGAGATGGAAATATACCTTCCACCTCCAGGCTACCTCCAATAAATTCTCCATGTTGGAAAAGAACAGAGTTTCAGTCACAGAACTGTAATATCAGCACGGGGTGATCTGTCCCCATCACACACTGGAAATTCACCTAACATTTGACATGAACAGAATTCATCTACAAGGAAAGAAAACATGACTGTTCTTGATAAGTAGAAAGACCATCACTGCCATGGGTGTGTTACTAGGGTAAAAACAGCTCACTAACAGAGTCACTAGATGGGTGGTGTTTTCCATACAGCTATTTATGTTCAGCACTCTATGTGGTTCCCTCAGCTAACATCACTCTATGCTTCTGCCACCCACTTTCCAGAGGAGGAACCTGAGGCTCCATCCTCGCTGAGAGGCAAAATGATGGGGCCAGACTCCACATGGGCTGGAGTTCAAAGCCAGGCTCTGTACTTCACTGATGGGCACCTGGGGGCAAGTACCATCACTTCTCCATCTTCAGCCTCCCTATGGGAAAAATAAGAATCCTGCAACAAGTCTGGGGTACACTCTGCTGGTTGCCTACTCAGAGGCCATCTCTGTGGGGTCTCTCCCTCTCCTCGCAGGTCGCTGGCCACCGGTCCACGAGGACAAGGGGAGCAGAAGCGATGAGCGGGGTCAGGACAGCCAATGAGCACTGATGGAAGAAAGCCCTTCCGGGGAAGCAGGTTCAACGATGCAAACAGCTCCAGACTCAGTGAAACAGCTCCATTTATTCAGTGGGAGAACTAGGGAAAATATAGTGTGGAGGCAGTAGCCAATGCCTCAGCTGATAGGTGCTCATAGTATGCTTTATTTACATGTGGCAGTGGGCTCCTATCGTCCAACTACCAGGCAATGCCTGATTATCATATAGAAAAAACCTGGGGGTAGTTTTTACTCCAGGTAACTATGCCAAAGGTCATGTTCCAAATAAGGTCAGGCATCCATGCTTGGTGGCACTTTCCAGGTAAGTCAGGAAGAGAGCAGGAGGCCCCCTGCTGAAAAGGGGAGTCCTTCCATTTGGTGCCGAGCCCCTTAAGAGCTATCCGGACATGGAGGACTACAACCCTAACAACAGGGTTTCCCAACACATCTCTTGTCCTGTCTTGCTTTGAGCCCTGAATCTGTCCAGGGAGCCACAGGAGCTTCCCCAGGAGTCTGAACCACTTCCTTCCCCTCCAGAGGACCTAGGTGGTTCTTAGCCAGTTTTAGCTGAGAGACATGGTAGGGGGCACCTGGTAGGGATTCACTCTGAAAAAAGTCATTCACTCTGAAAACAGAGAGGTAAGACAGAGACAGCTTCCTCCATCCACAGTTCTGGACACTGTGAGAGGCTGTAATGGTAGGTGCAGCGGCTACAGCTCTGCAGTCATAAGGCAAAAGCCAACAGCAAGAGGCAGGGAACATCTGCCTCCTGGCCAACCTGCCTGGCAGGCTACCTGGCCTACACTGCTGAGGAGGGTAATAAACACCCTTCATGCATAAGTTCCTGTGACCCAGAGTTTCTGTTATCTGCAGTCCAAAGCATTCCTAATTCGTTCCATCCTTCAGAGCTGTGGTGAGGATTAGGGTGTCTGGGCTCCTTGATTCCTCCCTAGTTCCTGCAGTCCATCCCCCCAGCAGCACCCTGAGCCGACAGGTGACACCTAACACACATCTGGTCCTTCTTCTGTTTTTGACTCCCCAGGCACTGCTGATCACCGATGCCTTCTGCCTCGGTCCTCTGTAATTTCAAAAAGGTCCCCTGGGAGCCCTTTGCCCATAGGATGGCGACACACACGGACACTGCCCCATCATCTCTTAATGAGAGCTTCCCTGTACCCTCTAAAACCAACACCACTGTGCACTGAGCCACCCTTGGGTTGTTTCCCCCTTTGGTACAGTATGCCACACACCATTTGTATGCCAGCATCCCTGCATCTTGCCCACACACTAGGGCGTCACCTCTGTCTGGATGGTGGGCATCTTTGTTGTTCACAGTGGTATCTTTAGTGCCCATCAGAGGAATTTGATCAATATTCTAGAGGGAGCACTATGAAAGGCACCTACTCCACCTCTGTTTTTGATAGCTGATGCTGTTATTAGAATTAATTACCAAGTGCCCTGCATTTCACTCTGTGCTTATGTGCATGGTTATTAATCCCTGAAACAGACTGCTGGGATGGTCCTCCAGTAATGTACAAGGATACTTAGGTGGCCACTCAGCATTAAATGGCTTGTTCAAGGTCACAGTGTTAGAAAGTTCTAGAACCCTTCTGCAGGCTTCACCTTGCTGCTGCTGAGGTGGAAGCCACTGTTCCTTCAGTACTAGGCTGGTCAGTCCTGCTTCTCTGTGAGGTCTGTGGATAGCTGTGAGCAGAGAGGGCTTGGCACAGCTGTTGCAGACTCTAACTACTCATCTCAGACAGAGGCTGTGGAGTGAAACCACAGTGGAGCCACACTGTGGCGGCCCCAGTAAGGCAAATGACCCATAGGGGAGTAAATGGCTGCTCTGCTTGTCACAGATGCTAAGACACCTCGTGCAGTGGGTGATGCAGCCTACAGTCTACCGCTGTGCAGAATCCTGCCCTGAAAGGCCACAGCCAGGGGACACTGAAGGACTGGAGACAAGCAGAGTGGAAAGGAGGTCTTCTCAGAAGTCATTCACCAGCAGTGTGGCCTGGGGCAATTCACGCTCATCAGGACTAATGATGCCATCTTGGTGTCTGCCTCTGCAAGAACTGCACAGCTCTGGCCTCTGAGCCATGACACTCTACTGCAATCCTGAAACTGCAGCCCTGGGGTAAACAGCTAGCCCAGAGGCTGGACTCTATCAGCGGATGAACGACCCCTCTCAAATAAAAAGGGAAACAGAGTATGAGCTCTGTGGCCAACAGAGAGCCTTGTAGAACCCCAGAGCCCAGTTCTGAGTGTCCAGGATGCTCCACATGGGCCAAGGCTGAGCATCACAGAATCCAGGAACAAAGGGGTCCTCATCTCAACCTGCTCCCCCAATGGGTAGGAAGACACCAGCCTTGGAGAAGGGTCTGGAAACCTGCGCATTCCCTCGTCTCTAAAAAGCCCATGGTAACGCTCGCTCTCCCTCCCATGCAGCTACCCTCCCTGCCCTTCCATCTTTCTGCCTGAGCACATCCCAGACTGGAACGACATAAACACCATTTTCCACTGCAAGTTGCTTCTAGGCACAAGTGGGCTCAATGCAGGAACCCTCACCCTGCATACATGCACTTGGGGAAGGTAAGAGCCAACAGAGATGGGGACCTTTGTACAGGGTCTGTTTCTGCTTTTAGTTCTCTTTGGCTATATAGAACCAGCAACATAGTCAGCAACTCCAGAATGGTTTAGCTTGTCCTTGGCTACTTCTTCCCTTTGTTAAAAGAGTATGGGCTCTTTCACTTTCAGGAGGCTGCTGAAAGTCTCTGCATACCTGGACTCTGGTCTGCCCATCTCCTCCTATGGTCTGTACCCAGGGGAAAGCATACTCCCATGCCTGTACCACTCGCAGGCAGGCATCTCAGTCCGGGGCTGCAGAGTCAGACAGTACCACTCAGGACCAGTGATGCTCTTTCGAACTTCTGTGCCACCATCACACTGTCCCCTCTGTCTTTCGCTTCCTCTCAAGGCCTCCCCTTCAGGCCTTCTCCAGGAATTCTGCCCCAATCCTTCTAAGAGGCTGGGTCTCCCTCCTCTACACCGGAGAGAACCTCCCTTTCACGTACCTCATGGAATGTGCCAGAACAAGTCCTTCTCTGGATGGAGATTCTCCAGAGGCACCCTAAACACACCACCTCACACTGGTGTGGTGGAACAGGGTGATAGGTAAGATGGAGGTTTGGAGCTAGACAGCACTGGCCTTGCTTGGACTCTGTCCCAGCTGTGACCTGCAGAAACTGTCATCACTCTGCTAAGGTGTCACATAGAGGTCCACAGTGAAGACAGATGAAGAAAAGGTTGACCCTTGTTAGGGTGACTGATGGCAGACAAACAACAGACACTGATGAGGAGGCGGAGACACTGGGAACTTGAGTGCTGTGGGTGGAATGAAACGGCGCAGCTGCTGTGGAAAAAGGCAGTTCCTTAAAGTGGTCCAGTACCAAAGCCCTCACCAGATGTGGGCTCCACGCTCCTGGACTTCCAGCCTTTGAGCCATCAGCCCAATCAGTCTTGTCTGTAAACTACCCAGTCAGTGGTGCATGTATTGCCACAGTAGAAAAGAGACAAAGGTGCAGGCCTTCCCTATCCTGCTGGCATATGTTCCTTTCTGGGATCTTGCCTCTCAGCCCCCTTCCCTCCATCTCTCTCTAGCTGCCTCCCAGGCCCGTGTCTCTTTTTCTTTTTCTTTTTTTCTGACATAACATTGCCAGGCATACCTAGGTGCTGAGGGGCCCACCTGCTGTGGTGCTGAGGCTCAGATTCTTGGTCAGTAAGATGGAAATGATGACAAATACCCTGCAGGTGGCCTTGAGCCCTGCAGAGTGCTCAGCCATGGGAGTTCAGGATTAGCAGCAATTAGAGCACTGAACTCTGGCCCTGCCCAGGAAAGAGGCTCTAGAAAGTGATGAAGCTGCTTCTCTGTTAAATACTGCAAGGCTGGTCTTGTCCATGGCCCAGGTCATGGGCAGCACCCCTCAAGGTGGCCTAGAGGGGGCTTCCTTAGTGGAAAGGTACAAGGGATCCCCATCTGGCTGTTGCCACATACATACCAGTAAGCCACCAGGGCAGTGCTACCTCCCCAGAAACCACTGCCATCTCCCTGTGTCCTTCATATTGATGTTTGAACAAAGAATACAAACTGCATTAAATAAATGTTATGGTCTTATTGACAGGAAAAAGAGAGCTGAGCAAGAGTCTCTGAGGGAAGGCACTTGGCCCCAAGACGTAAACTGAGTGCTACCTGGCTATGAGGATCAAGGTCCTGAAACAGCAGAGAGCTGCCTGGAAGAGTCTCAGTTATTCTTGGTCCCAGGAGCACCTGTACCCAGAGAGGTGAAGGGCCATTTCAATCTTTTCCCCGCTTCTTTTCCATAAGGAACAGCCCGTTTCCTGGAAGAGAAGGAGGCTCTATTGTCTGGACTCAGGTTACAGCACCCCATGGTGCCTTAGGCAACTACCCCTCCCCCACCAGCTAGAGTGCTAGTGGTTCTGTCAATCAAGGTGCCAAGGCATCCTGCCAGCCAATCAGATACTCTCTCCTTGGAATAGGAGTCTGAGGGGAAGGACACTGGGTCATGGGGGGTGGGGTCCTTCTGGAGGTTTACCCCGAGGTTCATCAGCTCCAGTTCTGGGACTGCTCATATCCTTCCAGTACATTCCCAAGTCACAGGGTCAGCCAAGTTTGTTTCTGTTGTTTTTAGCCCAAGACCCACACTGCCCAAAGCTCTTCCAGGAGCAGAATGTGGGCTGTGAGCTGCCCACGGTTGGGTCTGGACCCCTGCAGAGTTCAATGTATATAAAGTTCAGGTATAAAGGCATGCCACAAGCTCTCTCTTCATCTGTCCTGGGGAACTAGAGCAGGGACCTGCTGTGACCCAGCTTCAACCATTAGAAGGTACCACACACTAGGAGCTGGTGGATGGTAGGAATCTATATCGCATAGTAAGTCCTAGAGCAGAGTTGTCCACCAGACCAGAATGCCACCCCCCCCTCTGCTGTGGGAAGAGGACTCGGATTTATGCTACTTTACAGTGGCAGCTTAACCCAGAGACCAACACATACCATACAGGTTAGAAACCAGGCAGGAAGCTCTAACCCTTAGGAAGGACTTTGAGGAGACATGGCCACAGAGCCAGGCCCTTCCTTTTAGCCTCAAGGGAACTCCTGGGTGTGCAAGGAGCTTGGAAACTCAAAGTCTCCCCAATCCCACTTCCCTTTCCCCCTTTATGTCCCAGCCAGACCTCACCTTTTTCTCATCTCCACTCTGCAGGAGGTGCAGGGCACTCCTTCGGTCACCCTCATGCTGTCTCAAGGTGTTGCCATGGGGCTGGGGCAGGCTGGATGGTGGGGAGGTGCTACGGCCTTGTGGATCCACCCAGGTATAGATGTGGTTAGTGACATAGCCCCCAGGGATGCGCCCAGCTGAGTACACAGATAGCACCAACTTCTTGGAGCCCTTGAGAGCCTGGAGAGAGAAAAACACAGTTAGAGGGAAGGGGGCACTCCCACCCTGCCACGATGTCACCTTCTATCAAGAATCAACAAGTGGAGGAGGAGCCTAGCCCTCAAGTCCTGACTTTACCCTAAACCCTAGTATTGGCCTGTAGAAATAGGGTCATCCCATTCAAAGAGGTCCAAATACAAGGAACTTGAACTCTCGGGATACTCGTGCAGAAAAGTGAAGCCAGGAGGCCTGAGGCTTATGCTTAGAAGGCCTGCATTGGGGGCTGGCCAGATACTGGTGTTTGGGGTCTAGTAGCTTTGGAGTATTCTCAGTACAGAAGCTCACCGTGCACACTGCTCATCACATAATGTGGTTAAGTCGAACACCTAGTCCCCTTCTGCAATCTGGAATGGGGGTACCACAGAAGTGTCTATGTGACTGGCTCCCAGTAAACCTTGAGTGTGGTCTAATGCACTTCCCAGAAATGGTATTGCACACATGTTGTCACATCTTGATGCTGAAGGAATGGATGCATGACCTGGGTGACACTTTGAGAGGGCTCTAGGAAGCTTGGACCACCTCTGGACTTCACCAGTGTCTATCCCCACCTCTCCTCCATGTTCATTTTCCTTTGTAGCTGTTCATAATAAAGATGAGTCATGAATTCAAGGTCAGTTAGCACCCCCCCCATATCTAGTTTACCATCCACAGATTCAACCAACAATAGATCAAAAGTATTTTCTAAAAGTTGCATCTTGGGAGTTGGGGAGATGGCTCAGTGGATAAAAGCACTTACTGTGCAAATATGAGGACCAGAGTTCAAATCCCTAGAACTCTCATAAAAGCTAGGCACATGTGGCATTCTCCTGTTATCTCAGCCCTCAGGAGCAGAGACAGGCATCCCAGGGCAAGCTGGCTGGCTAGACTAGCAGATTCACAAGCTCTGGGTTGACTTGAGAGACCCTGCCTCAATAAATAGAGTCACCGAGAAACACACCTGACATCAACTTAGGGCCTTTATGTACATGTACACATACATCTGTGCACACCCACCTACAAACATGTGAACATGCACACACACATACATACACACATTTAATTTTTTAAATCTGCATCTGTCCCAAACATGTACAGACTTTTTCTAGTCGTTAGTCTCTAAATACGTAGCATAGCAGCTATTCACACAGCATTAACTTGTATTGGGCATAAGAAATCTTCTAGAGGGCTGGAGAGATGGCTCAGCGGTTAAGAACACTGGTTGTTCTTGCAGAAGACCCGGGTTCGAATCCCAGAACCCACATGGCAGCTAACAACTGTCCATAACTCCAGTTCCAGGGGCTCCGATAGCCTCTTCTGTCCTTCACAGACATTGCACAACATGGGTGCGCTTACCTACATGCACGCAACACACGCATACACATAGAATAAATAATAAATAAAATATTAAAAAAAGAACTCTTCTAGAGATAATTTAAAGTCTACAAAACATGTGGGCTGGTTATATGCAAATGGTACATCATTAAAATTTTTATTATATTTGTATGTGCATGTGAGTGTGTGTGTGTGTGTGTGTGTGTGTGTATGTGTGTATGTGGGTGAGGAGTGTGTGCATGTGTGCCATGGTACATGTGTGCCATGGTGCATGTGTGGAGGTCAGAAGACAACTTGTGGAAGTCAGTTCTACCCTGCCACCATGTGGGTCCCAGTGATCAAATTCAGGATGTCAGGCTCGACAGTAAGTGCCTTTACCCACTGAACCACCCCACCAGCCCCATACCATTTTACAAACAGGTTGTGAGCATTGGCAGATTCTGGTACCAAGTTGTCATAGATTCTTGGGAACAGACATGTGTGCTAAACCTTGTGAGCCTTTTTAATCATTGAACTTGACAGTGGTCTTAAGATCCCAATAAAAAACTATACAACAGAGCAAAACATGGGCAGGAGTGATGGCTCAGTGGTAAAGAACACTGGCTGTTCTTACAGAGGACCTGGATTTGGTTCCTGGCACCCACATGGCCAGCTAACACCCATTCTTAACTCCAGTTTGAGGAGATCTGACACCCTCATCTGGCTTCCACAGGCACTGCATACATGGGTACACTTACATACATACATGCAGGCAAAACATTTATACACATAAAAAAAGAAATAAAAAAAGAGTCAAAAACAAAAACATTGATGACAACAGCTGAACACTTACAAAGGATCTAGGTGTGGCAAACACGCTGCTCCACCCCTGGCATGTACCGTCATGGAACCCCACCATGAGGGTGGAAAGGGATCTGTTACTCAGATGAAGAAAGGCAGGAACTCTCTACTCACACAGATAGTAAGAGCTTCCTTTCATACTGCTATTAATTCCAAGTATAGACACCACCTTTGCCGTATAATTTTCCAGTACAGGCATGAGTAACACACCGAACAGTAAGTCAAACTTTACACTCTAGTGTAGAAGCCGAGATCACCCATACTGCTTTCCCATAAGGCACCTGTAGTGGAGAGGAAGGCACATACTTAGGAAGACAGTCACTTCACACTGGATTAACAGCAAACATCTCAGATTAGAGATCGTGTGTATCTCCTCCCAAAATCAGACATGAAGCCCTATTTCCCTGAAGATGTCTCTGGGAAGTGATCACAGGAGGATGAGGTCATGAAGATGGAGCCTTTGGGATGCAACCAATGGCTTTGCAAGACTAGTAGGTCAGGAAGAAAGGGGGGGGAGAGGGAGGGAAAGAGAGGGAAGGAGGGAAGGAGGGAGAGAGACACAGAGAGACAGAGACTGACTCACTCTCCTCTACACAGGACCTAAGAACAAAGTGGCCCTTTGCAAGCCTGGACGCTCACCTGATTCACACTGGCATGCTGTCTCAGGCTCTAGCCTTAAGAAACTAAGCAAATCAATTCCTACAGCATAAGCCACCCACTCTGTGGTATTCTACTTCAGCAGCCCCAGCTGACAATGCACCCCACAACAGAGGCCGGTCTGATTCAGTGATGGTTTCGATAGGTATTGGACTTGGATGATGCCATGAAAACCATACTGACAGAGGGTTTGCAAAGCCATGCACGTGATACATTTTAATGTTAAGTGGGGTTGACAGGCTACAAATCATGGTTCCAACATGATCTCAGTAGTTACGTCAGGAGAAAGATCATGTAAGAAAAACAAAACAGAAGAGTGAGCCTGTGTGTGTTCCCAGTTCCTCCCTCTGGTGTGGAACTGCAGGTGGCTGGCATTTTGCTTTTCCTTTTTTTTTTTTTTTTTGCAGTGTTTTCCAAATGTTCCAATGAAAGTTCACTGCTTTCAATATGAAGAAAGACTAATATCTCTAAAAGGGGGGATACCAAGTGGCTGGCTGGCTTCAATCTGATGCTCTGGGTTCTATGAACTTCACAGCACTCAAGGGGCAGTTGGGATGAAAGCTAAGGCTTCTTTCAACAGCAAGGGGTCCTGGTTGCCAGAGGGCTCCACCAAGTGACCTCTCCCAGAGGGGGAAGGGCAAGTGGAGGCGCCTGGCTCTCCATGCCACTGGTGGAGAGTTAACGAGAGCATGGCAGCTCTCCAAAACTCTGCTTCTAAAAAGAATTCTTGAGATGAAGAGCAGGGAAAGATTTACAGTGTTCTCGAGCATTCCCTGAGGCTCCCCTGGCAGAACAGTAGAGACAACCAAACCTCTGTTCAGCAAAATGAACAATGAGTCTCAGGACACAGGTGACATCAGAAATTGAGGCCGCCACACCCTCCTTGACTCTTTTTCCCATCTGATGCTCCCTGTTCCATGAGGACAAAGTTCCTCTGCTCCAATGCTGTTCTGACTAGCCTGTCTCTTCCTAGGCACTAAGCTCTGCCATTCACCCTTCAAGGACCAACCGAAAAACCTACTGTGTGCTAGACCTAAAAGGAACAAAGCATAAAGGGTAGCAAGGGACCATGCACTGCCTGGCACACAGTAGGCCCTCGTGACACTTAAGTTTGGCAAGATAGGTATTATCAGGGGCACAGCAAATTCTCACAATACTTGGGTTAGGTGAATGGCAGGCATTGTGGGACACATAGTAGGTCCTCATGATACTTGTGCCTTAGGAGACAAAGCATCTCCTGGTACACAGTAGGTTCTCGTGAGGGATAAGGCAGAGGTAGCATAGTAGGTCCTAATGATGCCTGCAGTCTGGTGACAGACAAGGCATCATCCAGCACACAGTAGGCATTCATGATACGTGCATCCAATGGGGTAAAGCAGTGCCTCTGCTACACCATATGTCCCTATGACACTTCCAAAATGGTGAGAACGGTCTAACCTGACTGGGTGAGACCATAAACAGGACCCCACAGAAATCATAGCCTCTACAGGCACCACTGTGTAGTCGTGTCCCCTGGAGGGTTTGCTGAGGTGGGAACAGGGACAACAATGGGAGGCACATGTAGACTGCTCAGGCTGGCAGGTGTCAACTCACACTCTGCTGAGAGGACAGCATTATGCATAAATGGGGGGAGGGACATACCCTCCAGGGTGACATGGGCCAAATGAGACTGTGGGCATGAAATCCAGGGCCTCTGCACACAGTAGGTGCTCAGCAGATGGCAGAGGTCCCTCCTCATAGGAGTTTCCATGGAGAAGGAAACCACAGAGAAGCACCGTCTGAGGAGTGAGAAAGGAAAGCAAGGGAAGAGCAGGCAGGCCACGTGAGCATCATTTGTATTCTTTCTTGCAGGCAACTGGTCGACTCCTCTTGGTCAGCTCTATAAATAGGCGAGCAGCAACCTTGAGAAAGAGAGGAGGTTAATGCCTTTAATGAGAACTCCATGGAGAGCTGGTGCTGCAAAGGTACAGCCTGAAGTGCCTGGCTCAGAGGTCACTCAACTCTCCAGTCTGCCTGTCCCTATATTTTACAGAAACAGTCCTAAAAACCTGAGAGGGGAAGGGACAGAAGGAACACAGGTCAGGACACTGCTCAGAACACAGGGGGCCAGCCCCGAGCAAGTGCCTGACCTTCTGAACCTCATTTTCTCCCCTGGAAGGCCAGCTACATCAGCTCAGACCATTAAGGAACTTCCGGTATTGACTCTTCTTTGAGGATAAATGTGGCTTTAGGTGGGTCATGGAGGGCAAGACTGTCAGTATCCTCTGAGGCTTACTGTATTTTCTTGGCAAAGCTGAAGGAACCAAGAGGCCTGAGCCAGCACTTTCAGTGGCTAAGCACTGTAGGAACACAGCCTTGGCCCACTAGAATCTGAGGGAGACACGTGCCACCCTCTTTAATCAACTGAAGACACAAGTGTCAGATGGGAAGTCTCTGTGAAGTCAGTTGCCACCTTCCATCTCCTCAGTTTTATGAACAACCATGGCTCATCTCAAAGGGTGTCAGTAAATGCAGGATTCATTCTGAAGGGCAGCTGGGGACAGCCACTCTGCCAGCCTTCCATACTGCTACCTCGACCCCTGTAGTTGAGGCCATCTGGGGACAATGAGGTTTCACTCATGGTCAGGTATGCCAGGCCAGTCACTGTACCTCTCTCAGCAGTGCTCTGAATGGCCTTGGGAAGAAGGGAAAACTGCAAAGACCTCAGGCTAGTGAGACAGAGAGCCAGGCTCATCCCTGCCATAAGCTGGCTTATTGGGGAGCTGAGGCTGCTTCCTACTTTTGTGGGGTCTTGGCTTTGCCATTTGGCAGTGAGTAGGCTGGACTTTGTGACTAAGATCCTGCCCAAATGGAGCTTTGGAATCTGTCTAACTCAGGGCTGTAGCATAGATATCCATGACAGGAGAGAGGTCAGGATATTGGGGACACAGGGAACAGACATTAGACAGGCAAGTAGGCAGGGCTTGGAAAACTGTCTTCAGTTTCCCCATTCTGAGAGTGAACACTCAGAATTGCTAGATAGTGTTGTTACCAGGTCACTGACCCATAATATCCTTGAACTTGGTCTGGACCTGGGACTCTGATTTATCCTACCAGCTGGCAGGGCCAAGAGGGGTTCAGCAAAAACCAGCAGGCTATTCATAGCAAGAGGCACGCCCCAATTTGGGATTTCAAAGACATCTGAAGACAAGATACCCCTCCAAGAGGACTTGCTCTCACAGACAGTCGCTTGCAAGTAGTAAGAAGCATGAACATCCCACGCCAGTGTGTATTGCTGGCCTCTGGAAACCCCACCCATCTCCCACTACAGCAACCCTGGGCCCAGCCTCACTCAGCTGCATATTAGCTGTGGATGCTCATGCAAATCACCATACTTCTCTGTCCTTCCATTTCCATGGTGCAAATTGAAGATTGCCACTCTACTCCCTCAAAACTGTGCAATCTGGGGGGGCCCACTGCAAGTAAGGGAAGTCACCAGAACGCTAGGTTCGCAACATTGTTATTATGGGTTGCTGGAAAAACTTGACCCAGGGGCTTCCCTGCATTCTGTAGCTCAGATCAGAGCAGTCCCGATCTGACCCGGCAGATGGCATGACATAGAAGACATCTTTCTGTTCATCCATCCTTCTGTCCATCCATCCATCTATCCTTCTGTCCACCCATCCATGCATCCATGCATCCATCTACCCACTCATATTTCATTCCATCCATCATGACATTTAATGAGCTTTCTATATTGTCAGGAGCCCCTAGGAACCTGTTCAAATTAGGAACGGACAGAGCAATGCATTAGACTTAGAGTCACAGAACAAGGTCACCAGCCCAACTTTCTCCACATTAATGTGGGTATAAAACACTTAGACCTTTAGAATATGGACAGAGCAGCAGGAGTGGCAAGAGACACACCTCTAGAGACAGGTCAGGGATCCATTCTAGCTCTGTCACCTGTAGCCATCTAACCATATCCAGCCTCCCAGACATAAGATGGGGCAACAGCGCTACTATGTCACAGAAAGTTCAATGAATCAATACATAAAATTTTCGGGGGCTAGGGAGATGGCTGAGTAGGTAAAGTGCTTGTTCTACAAGCTTGAGGACCTTAATGTAGATCCCTAGCATCCAGAGATGCAGAAGCAAGGGATTTGCTGGCCAGCCAGTCTAGCTGAACCAATGTGCTCCAGGTGCAGAGAGAATGAGAGAGACACCAGACAGACATTGACCTCTGACCACCACAGGTATACATGGGCCAGCACACCTGCAATACATGTATACACACATGCATACCCCATCTCCTCTACACACACTGAAACAAAGTAAAACAAAGTATTCAGTACCTGGGACATTGGTAGGAGCTCAAAGGGTCAGGAATCATTCTAATAAAGAACCCCGAGTTCCACTTTGCTGTCTGTCCTTCCTGACTCAGTCTAGAAATACTGTAAAGCCATCTATGGACTTAGACAATGCTGCCTTCTGGGGCTGGGATATGGCTTGGTGGCAGACCACTTGTCTAGATGCTCAAGGCCCTGGCTTCAACCTTAGCACTCCAAAAAGGAAAACAAACAGCAACAAAACCATCTTCGGAGTCACAAATTGGTTCATAATGGAAATTTTATACTCTATCATCCATCCATTCATTCATCCATCATTCACTGACCCCAGTGTGTTGAGACAGTCTCATGTAGCCCAAGCTGACCTGAAACTCACTATGGAGCTGAGGCTAGTCTTAAAGTCTTAGGCCTCCTGCCTCTACCTCCCAAGTGCTGGGATTGTAGGTGTCCACCACCATGTGCAGCTCTATTTTCTTTAGATGAAAATTATTTTGAGGTTCTTTCCTGACCAATTCGATGACATGAAACGCCTCTGTTTTCGTACTGCAAGTGAAGACTCACCATCATGGAGCTCTTACTTCCCATCTCCGGACATTTGGGTTCTCATTTCTTGCCAGTACAGACATTTGTGATATTATTGTGGAGGTGGAAAGCTTTTGCAATGTGATGGTAATTAAGAACTTTGCAACAGGAAAACTCTTAAGAGACAGGTCTGGGGGAGGTAAGCAGGAATCTCCCATCCTGCCTCCATGGTTGCCCAGGATGGAAGTCTTTGTTTTCCAAAGTTTTCACATTCCTGTAACCTTTGTGGCCATGTGCTGCCTTGCTTAATTATCACATGTACCTTTTACTTAATTGTCCCCTATGTGCTGTTTTGCCTTTTGTTTGCATTTCCCCACACATGAGTATAAAAGCTCCCAAAACATGAACACGAGGTCTGATTCCTTTATTTGTGGTGTCAGTCCTGCTAGTGTCAAATTAAACTTCGTCTCCTCACCTGACTTCGGCTGTTGGTCTCTGACTTTTCCATAACAACATGATTGCGATGTGATAAGTACAGCCTTGTACCACACATGCATCTAATTCTCTGAGCTGAGTATCTTTATTCACAGACAACCAGTCTCTGGGAAGATGTCCCCGGGGTCTGGCCTCTCTGCCTGCTGTGATTCCTATGGCTACCTTCAGGGGGCAGCAATAGCAAACCATGTTCTAGTCTTCACTTTTCACAAATGAGGAAAGAGCCTTTGTGGTCACGTGTCTTAGGCAAGGTCACAAAGAGAGTAAGAGGTAGGGCTTGCATATGATTCTAGGACTCTCCAAACTCCTGCTCCTCCTCTCCCCTCAGCCCTCTAACCAGCAGTTCAAGAGGGTTCAGGTAACAAGGCCTACCCTACACCTTGTCCCTTGACAGACAGGGGACGGTTTAAGGGTAGGAGAGGCTTGAGACTTACAGGCTGCAAACCAGCAGGAGCCCTTAGGCTCCTGAGCTCTAAGCTGGTGCTGGGGGGATGGCCACATGACACCTGCAAAGGCATCACTATTCAACTTGCTTTGAAAAAGGACAGCATTGGCAGTGTGGACTTTGCCCCAGCAGCATATTTCAATGTCACGAGCAATAAAAGCCCCTAACAAACACTGTCTTTTACCATTTTCCTCAGTGATAATGACCTCTAATGGCAGGGGCCTCCAGCCTCCTCTCTCAGAGTCCTTTTGGAATATAAGTGGCCCCGGTTCCTTCCCAGTAGCCACAGAGGACGCATGCAAGCTTCCTCTCCCTGCATGCACCTCAGGCCTGCACCAGCCCTGCCCCCTGACAGCCTTGGCCCCTGCCAGTCACCTGAGCTTTCTCACAGTATCAGGTGCTCTGGGCTCTTTTCTACTTCGGGTTTCTACACATGTGGCTCCTGTCCCTGCGAGCTGATGTCTCCACACCCTTACTACAGATGATTATTTTATATATGCTTTTCTTAACAGACTGAAAGGCAGAAACTTGTTCTGGCTTGATCTTAGGGGTATGGTCTTCCCGCCTTTACTCTGAGTGCTAGGTCTATAGGCACTCGAATACTAATTTCTCTGTCTTGATTTTAGAAATTCAGAATTCAATTCAAAGATGAAACACACACATATTCTAATGTCATTTCTTTTGTACGTCTAACAAACGTGTGTATATGTGTGTATGATGCACATATATTCATGAGAATGGGGGTACCCATGTGCCATGGCATGCACATAGAGGTCAGAGGACAGCCTCAGGTGTTGGTCCTCCCCTTCCATCTTGTTCTTAAGACGCGATCTCTTTTCTGGTGTTCACTGCTGCGTGTGCCAGACTAACTTCTGGGGAGGCTCCTGTGTCCGCTTCACCTTGCTGTAGAAGTGCTGAGATTACACACAGGCACTACTGTGCTTTTCCACAGGTTCTGAGGACTCGAGTGCAGCTCTGTGCTTATCCACCGAGCCATCTTCTCAGCCCCATAATTTCATTTCTGATCCTGCTTTTCTTAAGATTATTTTTAATTCTGTGTATATATGTATGTATGTGTGTATGCGGGTGTGCATGTGCGCACGCATGTGAGTGCAGGTGCCTATGGAGGCCAGCTGCATCAGATCCCTCTGGAGCTGGAGTTACAGGCAATTGTGAGCCATCCAGCATGGATGCTGGAAACTAAACTTGGGTCTGCTATAAGAGTAGTATGTGCTTTTAACCACTGACCCATCTCTCCAAACACATCCCCTACTGCCTTTTTCACATTTTTATTTATTTATTTTTATTTTATATGTATGACCGTTATGCTTGCATGTATGTAAGTGCACCTTGTTGTACAGTGCCCATGAAGGCCAGAAGAGGGTGTTGGATTCCTCTACAACTGGAGTTATGAATGGTTGTTAGCCACCATGTGGGTGCTGGGAGTCAAACCCAGGTCCTCTGCAAGAGTAGCCAGTGGTCTTAACTGCTGAGCCATCTCTCCAGACAGTCTCTGCCCCCACTGCCTTTTTAACAATGAACTTTGTCAGTTTAAGTCACTTACTATTTCTTGACCTACATATATAGGAATATTAATTATAAACATGTGATGAAATAAGTAATTAAACAATGAAGTCTAGAAAGCGTGCTACCTCTCACCAGTCTGCGGTAGATGCTCCAGAACAGTCATCGAGTGGATGAACACATATACTGAACTCTCAACACATCTCTAGGATTTGTGCAGCAGGAGGCAGAGAAACTTCCAGAGTAACTGCTGTCCTCTCCCACCTCTCCCTCCTCACTCCCCAGAAATCCAGTGCAGCTTTAGAGTTTGGTCGGGAAACACACATCCTTTCTAAGTACCCCCTTACACAGCAGTCCAAATTGTCATTTCTGTATTCTTTTGAAACAATGGCTTATGTGGGTAGTGGTATGGTAGAAATATACTATTCAACAATTATGACTTTCTGCAGCACCACCAACATCCGCCTGCCATCACCATCTCCTCCAGCTCTGTACAGCCACATTGCCTAGTTGAGCTGCTATAACCCTGGGGAAAACACCCACCCCAGCAGGGCACTGGTGGGAGCCCTCCAGGACCCTTCCTGAAACCCAGCTCACTGCAAGCATCCTCAAACAGCATACAGTTAGGAAAACTGCATGGAAACAGATGATTCCAGGCACAGGAAGTATGGACACAGGCACAGGAAGTGTGGTGGTACAGGAATGAAGGCCCACCAGGAGGTGACAGGAGTGGACCATGACCAGCTTCTTTAAAGCTTTTGAAATTTGCTTTTCAAAGGGCTCATGAGGCCCCTCCCTCCCTGGGGATCTTAGGCTGTTAATGGTTGCAGGGGGAAGGGACCTGTAGCTACTGGTAAGTTGCCTGTGCTCTGGCAAACAACCCCTCACCCATACTCCTGTAAGCAACCCTGAAGAGACTCACTGAGTCACACCCACACAAAAGGCATGAAAGCAGAGGACTAGGTGGGAAGAGGAAGGGGATCAGAGGGAGTGGACTAGAGAGAGTACTGGGATGAATATGAGCAAATACATTAGAGACGTGTATGAAAATATCATAATGAAACCCATTATTATGTATAATTAACATATGCTAATAAAAACATAAAAGAAAGCTGCCTTTCATTAGAGCCTCACAAAGTTGGATTTAAAAAATCAAGGGCTCATTCCTTCCCTCTTTAAATCTTTGACCTTCTCCAGTCACCATGTGAAAGAGGAAATTTCACTCTAGTCCCAGGAACACCCATCCCAGAGACTGGGACAGAGCCCTGACATCTAAAAGCCTCTAATGACTTAGTGGATCACAACTGTGTTGTCTGAAAAGAGGGGGGAAAGCATCAATACTCAAAAAAGTGTGTATGGGAGGGAAGACACCTTGACCTTCAAGTAATGCCGCAAGAAATTTGCAAGGAAGCGAAAGCTAAATGACAAACAACTCCCAAGATGAAGACAGAACAGATTCTAGAAAGATATGGAATCCTTTTAAATGCAATTCTTCAATTACCCACTGAGGCGGACTTTTAGTTCCTTATAATTTAAGTAAATTGCTTTACAAATGTTCTTTTAAATTTTGTCTTTTTATTCCTTTTTCCCCCTTTCTCTTTAAGGAAGAGCTAACGAGGCTCTAGGACTCATCACTCAAGATGAGTCTCAACGGGTTTGCAATGGAGTGTTTTATGGCCCAGGATCAATATCCAAAGCATACAGATCCATCGGGCAATAGGTTGATTATCCTCCCAGACTTGCTAATCTCTAGCCCTCATGGCTTTCTGACCTTTCGCCCTTAAAAAAGCAACCAGCTTCCAATTAAACTCAACTTCAGCCTGAGGAAGGTAAATTCAAAGTGGATGATCAACAATTTTTTAAAAACCAACCTAGCAGATGTCAGAAAGGAAAAGATTGATAGATTTGATGACACTGAATATAAAACTTGTGATTAACTAGACAGGGAATAGCATAAGAAATTACACATCAAAAACCATAAACACATATCCACATCCACAAAACACAGACGGTGAAAGAGTTCAACTCACTTCTTCACCTAGACATATTCAAATAGGATAGTGTTTTGTCTACCTGATTGGGAAAATGAAAAAGAAATACAATATCCAGCATGGGTCAAACTGGGGAGAAATAAGGGCTCTGACACACTGCTAATATGGGTAGGAGGAACTATCAAAAAAAAATTTCCTTTCCAAGAGCAGTTTGGCCATAGTTATCAAAAACCTTAAAATTCTGCCTCTCCCCTGAGCTACCACCACCTCCAGAGAGACAGCGCCAGGAATTCTTAGCGATGTGTTTAAAGATGAATGTGCGATGATGTGGAAAGGGCAATACAGATAATGCTGAAGAAACAAACTGTCCAACAAGAAGAGGTTAGTCAGATAAAGCACGCAGCTCTCCGCTACATTATGTGATCATTAAAAATCATGTTCTAGAAACATTTATCAAGGTGGCAAACCGTCCTGATGCACTGCATGGCTAGGGCAGCATGCGAGACAACTGTGTTCAGACAGGCAGATGTGCAGACTCCCAACAGCAAGGTGCACGCAGGGGACCGGAAACACAGGAGTCAAATTACCAGAAAGATCACTTCTGGAAAGATGGGATTATCCTCAATTCTATGATCTCTGCTTTTTTCTTTATGTTTTTTTATCTTGCTATTAAAAAAAATTCTTTATTATTATTACCGTGTGTGTATAGGGCATGCATGTGGAGGTCAGAGGACAAGTTTATAAAGTCCTTTCTCTCCTTCCATCTTTATATGGGTCTCAGGAATTCACACAAGCCATCAGACATCCAGGTAAGCTTTTTTAAACACTGAGCCACTTATAGTCCTGCAAATTGTTTTTAAACTGAACCACTATATTTCCGGTCATTTAAATAATACAGAGAGGAACAGGCCTACACACACACACACACACACACACACACACACACACACACACGAACACATGAACACACGAATGTTAACGTTCAGATAGCCCTGCCCTCTCACCGACAGGATCTCAAGGACTTCTCATGCTCCTGAGAAAAGGGAACCGAGCTGATAAGCACCCTGGTCTTTGAAGTCAAGAGAAGCAGACTTTTCTCCACAGTTTGGCCAACATAGCAGGCTTCCCCTTTGATCTCTAAAGAGGACAGGTTTTAACAGTCTGGCTCTCCCACTCCCCCCCCCCAACTTTAAAAAGAATACCTCTTCCTGCCTTCTGCAGGAAGCAGAAGCCTCCCTTTTTAAAAGACCCCAGCTCATGACCTGGGCAGACATTTTCCCTGCCTGGAAGGGAATCTGTCCCATGTGTTTCCTTGCTAATAAACTCTGCTTTCTCCTGATCAACCCTATTCGTCATACAGCTACTTTTTATCTATCAACGAATACACATGCATTTTAGTTCAAGGGCCTAGGCAGATTCTTCTTTCATGTTTTTCTATGAACTTGGACTTGACCAAGTTCAAGCTGATGACCATCAGCTTTTCACAGGCACTTGAGGCAACCCTTCCCTTGAGGCCCTAGCCTTCTGATCTTATTCTGGTAGCCATGCAAACGATGTCAGAGAATGTGTATACAATGAGATGATTCTAATGCAGGGTGGGCAGGGTTGAGGTCATGGTCATCTAGCCCTCCTCTAGCCAGCACTGTGGGGGCTTTTCACCTGCTTTTGTTAGGTGTAGCTCAGAGCCATATCAGTGAACATATGCTTTGGCAACAGCCAGACCCAGGTTCAAATCCTGGCCCTGCTTCCTCTCTTCCATGTGCCAGTAGCTGGTCACTTCCTCTTATGATTGCCAGTGTCCTCTCCCTCAGGAGTGTGAAAGAGTCTTGTGAGGTGCACATGAAGCTCCTGATGGTTCACAGCAGCCTCAATGTCAGCAACACTGGTGTACTATGAATGATAAGCATCGTGTGTGTGTGTGTGTGTGTGTGTGTGTGTGTGTGTGTGTGAGTGTGTATGTGAGTGTGTATCTACTTTGTACCTTTGTAGCCAGGAGGAATGCTGTCTGGCAGGTCATAGACCCCTAACACAGCCCTGTGAACATAGCAAGCAATCTTTACTTGTTCAGATTAACAAATGCACCCAGTGTTCTAATGCATTATCTGCACAGCCACCAGTACCCATGGACAGAGGTGAGGAAAACGAAACAGAAAAGTTCAGGGACTTGCCTGCGCATGATGGCTCACGCTCTTTTATTTGAAAAAATTTAAATATTTTATTTATTATTTTTATTTTATGCATATGCATATTGCCTGCATGTAGGTAAGTGCACCCGTGCCATGCAATGCCCACGGAGGACAGAAGAGACTGTTGGATCCCCTGGAACTGGAGTTATAGACAAGTTGTTAGCTGCCATGTGGGTGCTGGGATTCAAACCCGGGTCTTCTTCAAGAACAGCCAGTGTTTTTAACTACTAAGCCATCTCTCCAGCCCCCGTAACAATTTTTTTTACATTGATTTGTTTTGTGTGTATAGGTAGCGGCACGAGTGGAAGCCAGAGGACAACTTTCAGAAGTCAGTTTTCTCCTTCTACCTTGTGGGTTCAAACTCAGGTTGTCAGGCTTAGTGGCAAGCACCCTTACCAGCTGAGCTGTCTCCCTGGTCCTCATCAGTTTTAGTGTAGAAGGGTGTGCTGCTATCTCCTCTCTTTGCTTTCCCTTGGGTCAACAAAACTAGGATTTACAACCTGGCTCTGTCTTTGAACTTGTCCCATCTGTGATGGGGTGGTTAACTGCCAACTTTTCACAGCAGCCAGGGGCAGCCCTGCTCTCTACAGAGCGAGGGACACCCCCTCTCCACACACACACAATGAGATGAGGTCACCTGTGTCTGTGACAATACGCACATGACAAACTCTTTCCAAGGGCTACTGTGAACTTTAAATGGTTGATAGTGAAGTCAGTATCAATACTGATGCTGGCTCCCTGTGAGTTCTCATTCAATGTCAAGGTTACCATCCTTTTATGATCAACAAAGAACACAGTAGGAAATATGCTATCATGTTATGGCAGGAGTGCAGCTAGCTACTACACTGAGGGAGGAGAGGGCAGGACATGGAGGTTTCCCACAGGCGGAGCAACGGCAGGGGACAGACAACTCTATGGGGGGATGAACTGAGGCCTGGCCTAATTAATGGTAACTGTGGGTATCCACAGGTGGCGAGAATCAAAGTCTTGTTTGAAAGGAGACTGTGCTGTTTGGCCATGTGTGGATTCCATTTGGGGACCAGCTAGAGGAGAAAACTGTCTGTAGATAAGGGTGGATGAGATTACAGGGAGCCAGAAGTGCAAGTTGAAGAGTCTGGCTCTTGCCCTGTGATCCCCCAGTTCAGGAGCAGAGTTCTCTGCGGGGAGAGGCTTGAGAAGAATGGAAGATGGAGAAGACAGACAGACTGTGAGGAGGGCAGCAGCAATGGTAAGAAGTGTGGTCTGAGATGCCCTGGATAGGGTCTGGCTTGGACACTCGCACTGTACAGACTCTGGAGCCATCCCCAAAGGAAACCGGAGAGAAAGGGCAGGCAAGGCTACTAATGGGTGGCATGGCATGAACTGAGGGCAGAAGGAGAAGAGTATCGGGGCCAACAGAACTAGAAAACAGGTAGAAATACAGACATTTTGGGGGAGACCTTAGAAGGTGTTGACTTTGGAAGTGACTTTAAATCTCAAGACTGGGAGAAGTCTTGGAGAAAGAGGCTTAAGAATGGGGGAATTCTGGTAAGAGTTTGGGGCTCCTGGAAGAGAAAAGAGAGTTAAGAGGATGTTGGTATCAAGAGCAAGGAGGAAAGAAATGAAAGGACAGAAAACAGCAAGTTGGGTCTAGACACAACACAGGAAGCTACCCTGCTTCAGGGGCCAGAAGAATGGGGGAGACAGGAAGCCCCTCTCTTAGCTTCTGAGTTTCATCTTGCAAAACTTCTGAAAACTGGACCCCATTTCTTAATCAGTTCTAGCATTTCTTAAATGCTGGACCCCATTTCTTAAAGAGTTCTAGCATACCATTTTAGATGTGCTTCAAATAAATTACAAGGGTTTGGGTTGTTTTTTTGTTGTTGTTTTTTGGGGTTTTTTTTTGTCCCCTAAGTGCAAAAGCCCAAGTTATCAAATCAAACTCTCACCTGCATTAATTGCTTTAATAGGCTCTGGAAATAGCAGCCTCCTCCATTCCATCCTCATGAGAGCCCCTGGGGAGCCCATCAGGGAAAGATGCTGAGGACAGTCTGTATCAATGCTGTCACACTCTGGGCTACTAGCTACTAGACCATGCATCTGTCTAGTCAGCCTCCTGTTATTTAAGGTCTCACAGAAAATCAGAAGGCAGGTGGAGACACCCAGTTCCATTCATCTGCCTAGCTTTATTGAGGCTATAAAGCAAAATTGCATATACCAAAAGCCAGGTAGGAGCGATTACATTTTTAAAGAAATGTGGGGATGTTGACTTCATTGAGCAGATGACTCTGCAATTCAAACAGCAACAACCAGAGGCCCCAAGTCTCCCTGTTTTGTTCCAATAACACTTAAAAAAAAAAAATAAAACTAAGCAAGCACACTAGAGGATTTTCAATTTCTCACTACATTGCTTCCAGTGGGACCTCCACAGCCAGATTTTTCAAACTTTCCATATGCAATGACATAAGGACAGCGATGTTTGTGAGGACCATGAATTAGGTTCAATGCTGGGGATGTCCAAGTAACAGAGAGTCAAGGGTGCCTGCCCAAGGCCACTGCCAAGAAACACTATCAGGTGAATCCAGGTCCACCTCCAAATCCATCTACAGACCTCCCTTCCTTGGACTTTGCAATGTATCAGGTGACCTTGCACATCTGGAACTGTGCTTTAAACATGTAATAAGGAGGTCAGGGTAAGCCCAGCTCTCTGGACAAGTCTTATTTATTTTTCACATAGGGTTTTATGTAGCCAAGGATGACCTTGAACTTCTGATCCTCTTGCCTCAACCTCCCCATTGCTGAGGTTTTAGGTGTGTACTCCACACATATCTAGTTCATGTGGTGCTGGCGATCAAAGTCAGGACCTCATACATGCTAGCCAAGCACTCTACCAACTGAGCTATATCCCAGCCACTCTGAGCAAGTCTGTGTGTGGATAAATGTTGTTAGAGCCTGAAGCAAGCAGGGCTTGCTTGGGTAGCTTACTAACTCTCAGGCTTAAAGCTAACATTTGTAAATGAACAAGGCTGCACTAGCCTCAGAGTATTTACAAACGCCCCTTT
>NW_008338996.1:8914471-8923417 GCF_000622305.1 Nannospalax galili | reverse complement strand
CTCTTTTCCTTTTCTTTTAAATTAAAAAAAAAATTTATTTAATTCTATATGTATGAGTGTTATACCTGTGTGTATGTAAGTGCATCTCTGTCGTGCAATGCCTCTGGAGGACAGAAGAGGGCGCTGGATCCCCTGCAACTGAATTTATGGACTGCTGTTAGTCACCATGCGGGTGCTGGGATTTAAACTCAGGTCTTCTGCAAGAGTAGTCAGTGCTGTTAATTGCTGAGCCATCTCTTCAGCTCCCCTTTTCTCTCTTTCTTTTTTTAGACAAAATCTTGTCCTATATCCCAGAGGCCTGGAGCTTGCTGTGAAGGCCAGGTTGGCTTCAAATATACAATGCTCCTGCCTCAGCCTCCTGAAGAGTAGGGTTCTGGGATGTGCTGTCCTACCCAGGTGCAAGCATCTCTGATGTTACTCTCCTGAGTTCCTCCTTGCAGCCTGCACTTTTAGAACCCAGGAATGAGGACGTCTCGAGATGGCGTGGGGAAGGCTGATGTATTTGCTTTGCATTGTAAGTTAAGAGGATGCTGAGCAAAGTCAGGTAGGGAAAGAAAAATAAGCACGAAGCTGGCTGCCAGCTGAAGCACAGTCACAGCTAATTTAGCAGAAGGAACTCAAATTCTCAGAGGACGAAGGAGGCAAAGGTGCTGGGACTAGACAAGAGAAAAAGAAACAAAACAAGCCAGTTCTGCAGTCACAGAGAAGAAAGCTGCGTTTAGGCACAGGTGTGATTGTGGGGACTTGGTCTTCACTGCAGATCGAGGCTTCTTAAAACTTGAACTGCTTTAAGAAAAAGCCAAAAAAGCCAGATGTACCTCACCCCAAATTGGCTCATTGATTGCCTGTGAATGCATAGACGAGTCTATTTTAGAACCACAGACACAATCAGGCTGCCGAAATAACCCACTTCTGGGAATGTGGCTTTAAAATTAAGAGCAAAGTGACAAATGAAATTGCCAACAGGGTCTCACAGGGTAGATGTGAGCCACATGAGGTGGGGAGAGCTGCTGCCTGCCAGACATAGACCACAGCTTTTTAAAAAATTAATAAAGCAGAAGTAGAGGGTTTCAAATGTTTTCATACCTGGTCAATCAATGGATACCCACACTCATCCCAGAAGGAAGCAGGTGGGAGGTCTATGCCCATTTCACAGCTTCAGGACTGAGGTTCAGTCAGCTTTATAACAAAGCACATGTGATAGCCTATGGCTGTCCTTGGGTTTCCATTCAGTGTCTACACTAGCCATTCTTAGATCTCACACTTGGGAACAAGGAATCCTGCAATCACTAGCCTGGATCAGGAGATCATTCCATCCAGTAAATGTTCACTCATTATTGCTGTACTCATAGGGGGCCACAGGAGGCAAGGTGGGGTTAGGGGGATGAAACAGGGCACAGCTGATCTTGGTTATTACAAATAATGGGGGAGGTGGATGATAGACATAAAGAAACATCTATCTTGTGGTGACAAGTGTGCTGAAGGAAATCAAAGGGGGATGCAGTGGTGGGGCAGGCGAGGTTACTGCTTTTGAGAAGCTGGCAGGGATACAGAGCCCTGAGGATGTCACAGCACTTACAATGCTTGGTGACTGGTGGACACTGCTGGGTCTGTGTTCATCTTTGATTTCACAATACTACAAGCTTGTGGCTCAGAAAATGTATGGACAAATGACTCTAGTCCACAATGAAAGAGGCTGAGATACGTCATTCTGCTTTGAAGTGAGGGGCTCTGGGTAATTCTCAAATGGCCCACAATGTCAGGTGCAAGGTGCTTCTCAGAGGAGCATGGCACTGCCTTCTGGGATGCTGGCTGCACAGGCCTTATCTGGGTTCCAGGCAGGAAGGCTACTCATTCTTAATCCAGATGGTGACCTTGGGCTGGCCAAGTTCACTTCCTTGACCATGATCCTCCTCACCTCCCTGCCTCCCTTGGAGATGATTAATGACATGGCACCTGGCACAGAGTAGCTACTCTCTGAGGTATAAGACCTCTCTGCAATAGTGATCCAGTAAAGCAAAGGTAGCACACAGCGCAATGCCAACTCTGGAGTCTGAGTGATGAGGATGTGAGGACACAGATGCAGCAACTGTGACTGAGGTACCACTCTGGTGGAGATATAATCAGGGAGGAGGCTGTGCACGGCTGGGGGCTGCATGTGTTGGGAAAATAGCCATCTGCTCAATTTGGCTGCGCAGTTAGCACTGTTCCCAAAGGCTGAGGAAGCCACTCGGTAGGTAAAGCGCCTGCTGTGCAAACATGAGGATCTGAGTTCGAATTCCCAGTACTCAGGGGAAAAGCCAGGTGTGGCAGTGAACACTGTAACCCTAGCACTGGGAAATGAGAGAGAGGCAGAGTCCCAGAGCTCATGGGTCAGTCAGTCTAGCCAAACTGATAAACTCCAGGTTCAGAGAGAGACCCTATCTCAAAAACTAAGGTGGAGAACAATGGAACTAGATACCCCAATGTCAACCTCTGGTCTCCATGCACATGTATACATATGCATACATACCTGTATGTACACGTGATTATACCCACATGAACACATACATATCTCTCACACGGACACAGACATTCTCTCTCTCTCTCTCTCTCTCTCTCTCTCTCTCTCCTCAAAAATTAAAAAAGAAAAAGAAAAAAGAAAGGAAAAGTGATGCACACATCCTCTGGCCCCGGTGCTACTTCCTACAGTGGACAGCAGGAACACAAGAAAAAGAATGAAGACATTTCCCACTCTGCACCTGCCCGGCTGTGAAAGAAAAAAGGAACGTTGCAACCCAGGAACTTTTAAAAAGCACCCTCACCCTGCAGCACAATTAGATATCTGTGTGAGCCTCTACGCCATCTCACATTCTTGCTTGGGGGTTTAAAAAGAAAGAAAAAGGAATCGGCTTGGAAAGATTGGTATTTCAGCCTCCAGCTCCCTCTAGCCATTTAATGGCATTTCTTCTAATAAGATTCTCTAGTTAGTCCTGGCTGGGACTAGTCTGATGTCCCTAAGCAGTGGGGACCAAAGGCCATAAAAGAGCCTTCCTAGGAAGACAGTTGGAGCCTAATCCCCTCCAAATGCCTTCTATGCAAAGCCCTTCACAGGACGGTGGCAGGAAGATTAAGAGTCCGAGGAGACTCGCATGAGCAGACAGGCATGTGCACGCACGTGTGCTGGGCTGCGTGCCCTTGACAGGTGCAGGCAGCTGTGCTCCTGTGCACGGCTGGAGGCAGGGGCAGGTGGGAGGCAGCAGCATACACAAAACCCTGGGGGTGAAGGGAACACACTTCTCTCTGCAGCTCCATTCAAATGATCACTGTGAGGCAAGTCATAAACAGTCCTGTCAGCAGATGGGGGTGACAAACAAAAGCCAACAGTGGGGTGATTCTCCATCTCTTTCATGTCTACCTTCAAGTCAGAAGATAAGAATCTACCAGAAGAATATCAGTGCTTCAATATAAAGGCAGTACATGACAAAACGCTGCTTTGATCTGAAGAGCAAATAACCATCTGGAAGAGAATTTTGCCTGACACAGGAATTATTTTCTAAAACCTTCAGTGTCAGCTTGAGCCAAATAAATATACAAGACTGAATCAAAGATGTGGACCTTCTCTAGGTACTGCATGGGTTCTAGATATGCAACAACCAAGGGCTTTCTGTTGGTCATGGCTGACAGGACTCACAAGACCCAAGAATGGATGCAGGGCAGAGAGAGGCCAGTGTATAATCATGGTTCCCAACTGGAGCCCAGCAACAAGACGGATGCAAGAAGAGACCAGGTTACAGATGAGAACCTGGCAGTGGTAAGAATGTGTAATGGCTCCAGCAACCGTGGCAACATCAAATGACAAATGTGTCATTTCGAACCTGCTGAGCCAAATATAATGACTTATATTAATTTGGACAGATTTTTCCCGGGTTATTATGCAAAGGAAGGGAGGAAGTGATAAGTCTAATTAACTGGAAGGGCCTGCAAACAGTTCTTAACTTCTGGAACGTCTCTGAGTTTAATTCGCTGCGCAGATTTACCTGTGGGGATGCTGACACTGTAACGAAGCTCCTTCATTTTTACTAAGATGAAACACACACACACACACACACACACACACACACACACACACACACAGGTGCACACACACTCGGAGCACAGTAGCGCCTCAATATCCTAAATGCTGCTACCTACATTATCAAGGGACTCAGAAAGCCAGTAGGTGACTGAATTTGATTTCCCAGTTCTCCCAGGGTGGGTACTGCTGTGCCCAAATCCTATTGGTAGTTCCCATTCGCTCTGTAATCACACCAGGGCTGGCATTCTTGGGTCGAGAGACGGCTGCTGCCGGGCTCCCCTAGGCACAGTATGTAACCCACCAATTTCCTGATTTAGTATGAAGTTGCTCAGAAGTGCCAAGCTTCCCTTCTCCCTATCCTTAGCCAACTCTCTTTTCCTTAATTGAAGGCAATTCCCAAAGAACAAGAACACATCAGATCAGACGTTCTACATGCCTTCTGGGTAGCACATACCAAGCAAATCACAGATTCACTGAGCTGGAAGGAGCCTTGGACAGCCCAGAACTCATCTAGCCTAGAACAGAGATATCAAGGTCACACAGCAAATGTGTAATAGAGGCTAATGTAGCAGCTCTGGTCTATGGGCTCCTTAGGTGATTGAACAAGTACATTTGGCTGGAAATCTCTGAATGATATACTTTTCTGTCATTACTAGTTGGGCTCTGGTTCATTCAAGATAAACTTCCTTTTTTCCAAAAATCAAACATTTCAACATAATAGTGGCCTGCCTTATCTGGATCTGCCACTGCTGATTTGGTAAATGGGCTTCAAGAGAGGGATGGACACCCTGTTGGACACAGGATAAAGTCCTCAGCAAACTGCTCTGGGTATCAAGGGATACAAGGTTTCTCAGAAAGAAAGGCAGAGCAGACTTTGTTTGCTTGATCCCATCTTTTAAGAGCTGTATTCCTCTGATTCATTGACTCCTAAGCACTTTGACTCTTAGAATTTATTTTAATTGAATTCTCTTTATGGTATATTTGCATACATACAATTAGTCTCTCCTCTGGAGAAGTTCAGAGGTTCACTTTCTCTCTCATTATAGAAGAAAAATTAAGACTTTTAATATTGAAAAGACATCTTTTACTAAACGGAATGGGGTATCTTGGGACAGAAACAAGACCCAAGTAGAAAAACCAAGAACCCTCTCAGAGTCCAGGAGAACGTGGCTGACCAAGGGGCTCCAAGTTCAGAACTCGCAAGTGATGGTAGTTTGTGCTTCCTGGAGAACTGGGGCCCCTCCTGGCTCTCAGAGGAGGGACTTCACCCTCTGCATTTTGTGCAAATATGTCAACAGCTCTTCAGTTAGAATAACTGTTATCAAAACCATTTGCTGGACTGGGGACATGGCTCAACAGTTACAAGCAATGGGTGCTCTTGCAGAGGACCTGGGTTCAATTCCCCAGCACCCACATGGTGGCCAACAACCGTCTGAAACTCCACTTCCAGAGGATCCAACTCCCTCTTCTGACCTCCAGCAGGCATTGCATGGCCCGGGCACACTTACACACATTTGGGCAATATGCTCACATACATAATAAATAAGCAAATAAAACCATTGACATATGGCAGGACCCTGCAGTGGTCCCCTCCCTCTTATAGTTCACCCACTGCAATTTTAGCCTCTTCATTCCCTGGAGTTCGTGTGACACAAGCAACATTCCTTTGCCTGATGCTTCCTAAGGGTCCCCAGATCACAATCTGCCAAGGGCAGAAGAGGGGCACCCCTAAGCCAGAAGCGCACTGTCCCTTAGCAGTCACCTCGGAGGAAAGCAGACCCACAGGGCAGCTCAGCTCACACAGGCACCTGGGGCACAGGCACCACACTTCAAGGATGCGCCTGCTCTATCCTGCTCAACCTTGGGGCAAATGTTCCTTCTCAGGCTTCCTAAACTATGCATGACAGATGAGGTGTCAGCAAGAGGGAGCTGAAGCTGAGTACTGCCCTGAGCCACAGCTTAGCAACACTGCGGTGCAGCTCCAGGAGGTTCAGACATATAGTCCTGACCATGACCTCATGACAGTGCCAGGAACTGAATGGTATAGCTGGACCTGGGGTGCAAACTGAAGGGAAAGCCTGTGTTGGTCATGTTCAGGTAGACAGTTGGACTTTCCAAAGTCTCTCACCTCATGATGATTAAGTTACTCCAGTCTCCAACTTGCCATGAAAATTGAATCCATGTTTATAAATGACATTTGGATCACGTATGTTTAGAGCATAAATTTATCATCTTGGGAACTCCCGGCCTCTTAGGGCCAATGCTAATGGGCTGTTTCTATATAAATAAATGGAATGCAAGATTAAAGGGTCAAAATGATGCTAGGGGAAGAGCTGGAGAGGATGGGAAACCCAGAACAAAGAATTTTGCCCGATGATCCCCAGAACAATCTAAGGTCACCAGCTTTCACCAGAAACTGCAAAGAAGTTTCCAAAACCCTCAGGGGCCTTCCCCACCGGGTCTAAGTGTGGGGAAGCAAACGAAGAAAGCCAAGGTCAGAAACAGATGGTGGTGTCCAAGGTGTACAGCCAAGCAGTCTGCTTGACTCACCTGACCATAGGCCTCTGAACACCACACAGGAAATAGCCCTGGACTTCTGCTGCCCAGGAGTTTCCCAGCAGACAGTGCATCCTGTTCAGTCCATCTGTGCAAGGTGGCCCAGGAGACACAGGAATGGGCTGGGAGGGTGTCACAGGCCAGTCCAAACCCTGGGGAAGGATTTCTCTGCAGATGCAGGGAGTGCTGTCATTTCTTTGCCCTAAACTCCCACTTCCTGTGCCAGAAGCAGCAGGGCTAGGGCTAAATGCTTGAATCCACCCCTGGGCCAAACACTATCAATCTCACACGCCTACTGGCTTTCCCTAACCCCGGGCGGGCGGGTGACCAACGAGATTAGCAAACACACACACTCCTCCACACAGCAGGAGTAAATCCCCGCTAGCTGCTGTGGTGAGATTATTTCTCTCAATTAACAGACACAAGAAGGGCACACTCGTGGGGTTGGGGGGATTCATTTTTGACATTCAGCCTCCTTTTCAACAAAGTTAGGAGTCACTCCTTTGGTCTGGCTTATTCTAGGATGCACCAGCAAGCCCATAAATAGCAGGGTCAGCCCAGGCTCTGTGGTCACCTGGCCTCCTCAGGTCACTAGGTGTGGAAAAGAACTTTCTTTCAGAGGCAGAAGTCTACAGGATTTTGAGAACAGCAACAGAGCACAGCAGACCATCTACTCACCACTATCTCGGTGCCAAGCAGGGACTAACGCTCCTACCAACCTACAGTCCAGTTTCACGCTTTCTAACTAGAGTTTTGCTTACTGTGTCTTGCCTTAGCCTTTAGGCCACCCAAGGCAAAGCATCACCATTTCCTTGGCGCTTGGTACCTATTTGTGCTACAAATTAGACGCTCCTGTTAAGTGATTTATCTAAGAAACACAGCACAGAGCTCCTCAACGGCTGCACCACCATGCTGGTAACTGCCTCTCGACGCTCCCACAAACCACAGTCCTACCTTGACCGCCTCTGCGTGGGTCACGCGTGCTAGAGATTTATCATTGACGCGTAGAATCTGGTCCCCGACCCGCAGTCCTTCCTTCTCAGCCAGGGAGCCGGGTTCCACTAGCGACACGTAGATGCCCACGCCGTGCTCCGAGCCCCCGCGGATGCTGAAGCCCAAGCCCTCGTGGGCTTTGGCGCGCCGCAGGCTTACGAGCCGCACCTCCCCGGGCTCCGCGCCGTCGGGAGCGGCCCAGGCGGGCTGCCTGTAGGGGGTGGTGGCGGGCAGGTAGAGGCCCTCGGCCGTGTACTGGTCGAAGAGCAGCTGGTCGGAGCGCGGGATGACCAGTCGCAGCATGGGCAGCAGGCGCCGCTTGACCGGGCTGTCCAGCAGGACGCGCAAGGTGCGCACCAGGTCAAAGACGTTGCGGCGCGCGTGGTACGCGTTGAGGCAGTGCGTGAACTGCTCCCGCTCCGGCTCACTCAGCAGCGCGGTGAGTGCCTGGTGCAGCTGGCGCACGTTGGCAGACAACAGCCGCAGCCCCGCGCCCCCGCCGCCGGCCGCCGCGGCCGCTGAGCCCAGCGAGCCGATGGAGGACGAGCTCACCGACAGGCCGTCCAGCTGCGCGTTCATCTCCCCGCCCAGGCCCGGCTGCTGCACCTGCGGCCGGCGCGACAGCTGGATGCCCGGGGCGCGGAGGTCACCGCTGGAGTCTGGATTTAGGAAAGACGCGGACAGGGCGGCTGGAGTCCAGGATGTCCAGAGCGCAGAGACGACGGCTGCAGGGTGGGTTTGGGGGCGCAGCAGCGGTAGCTGGATAGTTGGGGGGCTGCCGGGGACCACGGCTGGAGTCCCGGGGTGCGAAGACAGTGGGAGGAGGGGTTGGCGAAACTGGAATCCGGAGGACGAAGAGACGGCGGCGGCTGCAGTCCCGAGAACAAGGAGACGGGGGATCCCCGGGGACAAAGAGTTGGCGGCTGGAGCTCGGAGGGCGCTGAGACTGCGGCTGGAGGCCGGGGGCGCGGGGACAGCAGCTACATTCCGGAGGGCGCGGGGACCACGCGTGGCCGGAGTGGAGGGGCTCAGCCACGCCGCCCGTCCCGTCACACCATGCCCGGGGCTCCCCCAGCCGAGCCGCCCGTTCCTCTAAGGCTGGGGGACCCCAAAGTCAGAAGTTAGGGCGCGGGTCGACCTAGTCCCAGAGTCCCCAGGAGTCGCAGCCGGAGGAGCGGTGCAGGCGTCCGGCGTGGGGTGCGGGGCATGTCCCGGGCCGCCCGGGATGCAGCAGCCCGGGACCCCGCGCCCGAGCGCCGCGCGGGCGCACACGGAGCCGCGCCGCTGCGAGCCGGGACTTTGAGAACTGTTGAGCAGCGCCGGGCCGAGTCTTCCAGCTA
>NW_008338996.1:8868764-8914421 GCF_000622305.1 Nannospalax galili | reverse complement strand
CTTCCCCCTTCCCCCCTCCCCCTTCCCGCCCCCTCCCTCGCGGGCTCTTCAGGAAATGACGTCCCGCCTGGCGCGCCTGGCGGTTGCCTGGAGACGGGGTGAAACAGTCCGGCTCTGGGAAAGAAATGGGTGAAAGTGGGGGTAGGGGCAGGAGGAGTCATGGAAGCCGTCCGAGACCCCCCCCACCGCTTCTCCAGCTCAGGGGTAGGAGGATGGGGGAACCCAAAAACTGCTTTTCAGCGGTCACAGCTGGACACCAGGATCGCTTTGGAGCAATTAGCCGGTTTGCCAAGTCAAAATTAGGAAAAATAGCCAACTTTTGGCCTCTGAAATACCAGACGCTTCTTTCTTAAAACGTTGTTTCTTCCTCTTGCACACGCGTTGATCACAAGTTCAAGTGTGTGTGGACGACCATCAGTCGTGCAAGAGAGTCATGCATTGTGCAAGAGATGAATGTAAGCCGCACAGGGGCCAGCGGGAGCTAAGTCTTGTGCCTCCCCGAATGGGTGGCCTCCTGGATCCGGGAAAAAGGGGGAGCTGTTGTCAGAAATGCAAAGTATGCACACACACACACACACACACACACACACGCACCTAAAAGTAAGTAAGTGGATTGTATCAGTGCCAGTGTCCCAGTTGTGATCTTGTCCACATTGGGGGAAGCTGGGGGAAGGTCACATGACAACCCCATGTACTCTTTCTTACAATTGCATGTGGATCTACCATGATCCAACACACATATGCATATATATTCAAATATATGAAGTGGATTGTATGAATTGTATTCTATGCCCTTTCATCCCAAAACAGAAGACAATAGTCTGTCATCTGGCATCCACTCTCCAAAACAGATCTAAGGAAAAACTCAGGGTTTCCATTCAAAGGGGCTTTCTAAGAGGATCCATAGTGTGGTGTCCTGTCCCCACTAATGTCACACGCATCTCTTTCAACCTGAATTGCTTCTCCTAAGCTGTTTTTCTATAGAAAACTGTCTTTCCCTAAAACTGTTCTGGAATTGCCAGCACAGGGACAGGATGACTGACCCTGACCAGGAGGAAAAAAAAGAGGCTTACCTGGAGTAGGTTTGAGCTGGGTCCAGAAGGGTGGTGCTTACTCATCTGTGTATTCAGTCACTCTTCATTCAGCATTTTCCAAGTACCAGTTGTGTTACTGGGTCTCATGCTGGGTGCTGGAGACCTGGGATAAGAGACAAAATTTCTGACCTCAAGGAGTCACAGTGTAGCAGAGGAAAGATCATGTAAGTTGAACTAAAGCCAAGGATAAGAGCTGCAGTGCCTAATGTAGCCCACAGTGAGGACAGGCGACTACTAAAAATGTACCTTCTGGGCCAGCAGGAAGGCTCAGTGGGCAAAGGTGTTTACCATCAAGGCTAACAGCTTGAGTCTGATGCCCAGGACCCACATGATGGAAGAAGAAAACAGACTACTGCAAGTTGTTCTCTGACCTCAAGCACAAAATAATAAATAATAAAAATAAATAAATAAATGCTTAAGTTTTAAAAGAATAAACTTTCTCTGAGTAATGAGAAATCTTGGGAAGATTTTTAAATTTTATTTTACTTTTTAAAAAAAATTTTATGTGTATGAGTGTATTGCCTGCATGTAGGTAAATGCACCCATGCCGTGCAGTGCCCTCAAAGGACAGAAGGGGCTGTCAGATCCCCTGGAACTGGTGTTACAGACAGTTATTAGCTGCCATGTGGGTAGTGGGATTCGAACCCGGGTCTTCTGCAAGAACAGTGTTCTTAATTGCTGAGCCATCTCTTCCAGCCCCTAAAAATTTATTTTACTTTTTAAAGCATTTGTATCTCTGTGTGTGTGTGTGTGTGTGTGTGTGTGTGTATGTGTGCGTGCATGTGAGTGCTAGTGTCCACAGAGGCCAGAGGTGTTGGATTCCCCTGATAACAGAGTTACGGGCAGTTGTGGGTGTAAGCTGCCAGATGTGGGTGCTGGGAACTGAACTCAGGTCCACTGCCAGAGAAGTACATGCTCTTAAGTGGTGAACTATCTCTCCAACCCCCATGAAGATTTTTAACACTGTAGTTTAATGAGTTCCCAAATCAAAGGCTAAGAATTAAAACTCACCTTTCCCTAAAACTCTTCAATTCTCATTTCTCTAACACAGACCTGAGATGAACTGATGCTCAGTGAATGTATTTCATGGGGGTGTTAGAGGACAACGTCTTAAGTAGCCAGTTGGGTGACCCTTTTACATTCATCTTAGAGCTCTGCATGTAGCAGTCAGCGCTATAAACTCTTACTCTTCTTCCTCAACTCTGGTTGAAGCTTTTAATGCAGCCAGACCAAGATATTTAAGAAGAGAATTAATCTTCTCCACACCCCAGATGTATTAATGGCATACCTCAAAATGCCATCACACAGGGCTTAATTGCACACAGTTCAGGTTTTCTGCAAATGTATTTCATGCTTAGCTTTCAGTTAGTTTATGTTCTAATTGTAATTACTGTGATTGGCTTGATAAATGCATCCCAGGAGCTAAGATCCCCGTTCCCAACATTTCTTTCTGTGCAAAGGATGTTTTCCAGAAGGTATTTTGCTTTAGGCAGCAGAAGCCAAGGTGCTTGTAGTCTTCATGGGAAAAGAAACACTTTCTTCTGCAAACATCAGATGGTTCTGAGAGGCTGTGCTATTGTTTAACTTCACAGAGGCTGATCGAAGAGGGCAGACAAGTGTAAGCATAGGAAAGGAAGATGCTGGGCACTCTCCCATCCATCTTGCATAAGCAGCAGCCTCGGTATCAGTTTGCGCTGTGTCCCTCGGAGGAGAGGCAGTGTGTAACTGTGCTCAAACCTCTAGAATCCTATTTCATGTGTGAAGATGTGTTTGTCTTTCAGAAATAAGCTCTTGGAAACCCAAGCTGCCCAGGCTCCCAAGGGCTGTGCTGCCTTCAGGTGCTGGAAGGAAACAGTGAGTGCCTGCTTGGCCTTGTCTGTATACTGCCCTCTTTAGAGGGAAAGTGGTATTCTTTTGTGCACGGTGTCCTGTGCTTTCCTTAATAAAGCCACTTTGTTTTTCAATTTTGAGTATTGAACCCAGGGCCTTACACAGGCTAGATCAATGCTTAGACCTCTGAGCTATGCCCCAGTCATGGTTTTCTGAGACAGGGTTTTACTATGTAGCTCAGACTGGCCTGACACTTGCTATGTTTCCCAGACTTACCTTGTACTCATGATCCACCTGTCTCAGCCTCCCATGTGCTGAGATTACTCCATGGAACACCAGAGGCATTTTAATCGTTCATTACTGCTACTCACTTTGAGCCAATCAAAGTCTTTCCTCTGTGGATGTTTCTGGAACCTTGGATTCATTGGGGACAGTTGAAAAGACAAAGTGGGAAGAAAAGTGAATTGTGTTATGTTTCATGCTTAGCACACTTACAAGTACTTAGATATGCTTTGTTGAACTGGGTTTTTATTGATTGTCTATTAGTTACTTTTGCATTGCTGTAACCAAAATATCTAACAAAACAACTTATGGGAGGAAAGATTTATTTTGATTCAGGCTTTCAGAATGCTCAGTGCATGATAGTTGTAGACAGCATGGTGAAGAACAATTCACATGGCTGGCGAGGAGACTAAATAGGACAGGAAATAGCCAGGGGCAATATGCTCCCAAGAACCCACCTCCAGTGACCCACCTCCTCCAGCTGGGCCCCATCCCTCAAGCCTCCAGAACCTCCCAAAAGAGCCCCATCATTTAGGAACCAGTTATCCAAAGCATGCACCTGTAGGGATCAGATCACAACAGTCTCTCCTGAGTTTATTTTAATCATGAGGCTCCATGGTGAGTTGTGCTCTGGACATGAGGCACGAAATCCTTATTCTGATCCTGGAGCTCCCCTTTCACCAGGTGTATGATCCAGAGCAAGCAGCTTCACCTCTCATCTGTACAATGGGCCCTCATCCAGCCCTTCTCCATCTCCTGTTCCTTGTGGGGTGACTGCCTGCTCTGTGCAAAGAAGAAAAGAATGTGACACTCAGAACAGCAGAACATTACTGGTTCGTTCCCTTTTCTTGTTCTGTGGCCATCTTTAAGAGCCTTTTTTCTGTTTCGTAGTTATTTGGAACTTCTCTCCTTCCCTACTCTAGTCTGCTGGAATGTTTCCTTAGAAGGTGATAAAGACTGATTTAATTTGAGATGCATTTCCCTATGGGACATGTAAAAAGTCATAGCTGTTGTTTATCGATGTTTTAAAGACTTTCATCTTTTATTCATTCACTCCTTCTGTTAGCCAATAAGGGAGATAGCACCACCACCATCATCATCATCCTGAAAGAGCAGAGAGGATGCTGAGACAGAGGGGAGTGACTGTCCTCTAGATGGCAGAGGTACATACAGGGAAATTGGGCTTTCACTCCAGGGACTCCCATCCCAGAGCTCTGAATTTCAAGCCCTGTGGTATAAAATCTCCCAAATGTTTGGTTCTGAGATGCTGGGACCAGTGAAAAGACCAGATTTCCCAATGAGTAGGAGCAGAAGGATCACATTTTCTCTGGAGAGTTGGGCCTGGAACTCAGAGGTTAAAAAACAAGCTACACCAATGATTCCTGGTTAGTAAGGATGCAGCAGAGGTTTAGTAAAGAAAACATCACTGGGAGAGATGGAGACAGTGAAGATATGGGGTATCCTGGGATTCTCAGCTTGGACACAGGACACTCAAAGCTATCTGATGCTAAGGAACTCATTCCAGCTTAGAGACCACTGGCAGACAGGAGTTAATAACTGGAGCTATCACTGGTGCTCCAGAACCACAGCCTGTCCCTTTCCCCAAATAGCAGAAGAGATACATGATATCAGCAGAGAAAAGAGGAACAGTTTCCCCTCCGACTGTACATAACGCCAGCCATAATAAGAGCGAAATAAGAGAGAAGAGAGAGGAAAAGAGAAGGCACAAAAACATCAGGAGACAAGAGAGATACAGGTATTTATCTTGGCTTGAATGTAGTCTGCTACAAGTGTGATGCCTGGTCACTGAGACTCATGTGACGTATGTGTAGAAACGGCAATACAGCACACAGTTGATCCCTGACTTGGAATCTTTCTCTGCTATTTGTTACTATTGTGACCTTGAGCAAACCATGGAAAGCCTTTGGACTTGAATGTCCTTATCTATAACATCGGGTCCATCGTGCCATCATCAGTGTTATTGCAAGCATTGATGGTATATGCAGTCAGCTCCTATGATGTTTGGAATCTATCTCTGTTAAAGCTCTTCCCACGTGGGAGCACAACTCCTTTATCACCCCAAGGGGAAGCACATGGGAGGTACTTCTTATCTGCGAAGTGATTACTTAGCTCCCATCCTCTCTGGCCTTGGTGTTACAAATGCCATCAGGGGCTGAGAAGATTGCTGTCTTGCCTACCATCCTCCATAGTCAGTGGTGGCTAAATGGACAATGTTTTGGGTGCTTGCAGAAAACTCCAAGCTGCCCAGGCATCAAACAGCTTCATTCTCCCCATCTTGTGGAATGGATATCATTACTACTCTGACTGTGGATGAGGAAACTGAGTGTCTCAACTGTGAGTGAGCAGTTTCTCCGGGGTCTGTACACTCCCTGTACTGTGTAGTAGCGCAACAGATGGAACTGGTACCAATTCCTCTTACACAGCTTTGGGGGAAATAGAAAACTATCATGATAGCAAAAATAAATCCCAGGGAGCCAATTTGTGAACTGGAAGGAGGCAGAGCAGGGAAAGTGACCTTATCAGGCATGCTGTGCTGTAATCCCATTGCCACAAGGTCTGTAAGAGCTCCTTTAATCAGGGGATTATGTATTCATTACACGGAGGACACTCACTCCTACCCCAGCAAGGTTCATCTTAGAGAAGCCCTGAGCACAACCATCCTTGCCACACTCACACCAGCCTGGTAAATGGGGACAGTCATTCATGCATCTCCTCATTCATTGGCTCATCATTCAGACAGTTCTCAGTGCCTCTGTTCTGCTAGATAGTATTCTAGGGATTCAGTAGGAGCAACACCACAGTGAGCCCAGTCCTGGAGCTGACAATCAGGATATGTTGTATTGTGTACATCAGATGGGATGGTCAGTGGCTGGACTGAAGCCCTGGGACTTGTGAAATGAGGCCCACGAGTGCTGTCCAGTCAGCATCCCCTTCTCTGAGCCTCAGTCCCCACCAACTTATTTCAGCATCACAGCACCATGGACAGCACTGCAGCCAGACTTCGTGAAACAATTCCCAGTTACATAACCTTGAAGAAATCACATCATCTCTCCCAGCCTAGGTTTCTTCACCTATAAAAAAAAAACGAAGCTAAAAAAAGAAATACGAAAAATGGGTAGTTGGAAAGCTAACAGAGAGAAGCAATTAGCACAGCACTGGCTGTAGAAACGACACCATTTTGCTCCTTAGCTTGACGTCCCTTTGGCATGCCCATTACAGTTCTTTCAAAAATAGTGAGATCAGGCTGAAGACATGGCTCAATTGGTATAGTGCTTGCCTAGCACGCACAAAGCCCTGGGTTTGATCCCCAGTACCACATAAACCAGGTGTGGTGCTGCAGGCCTGTAATCCCAGCCCTCAGGAGGTAGAAGCAGGAAAACCAGAAGTTCAAGGTCACCTTTGGCTACATCATGAGTTCAAGGCTATCTGGGATATATGAGATCTTGTCTCAAAAACATAAAAATAAAAATAGTGAGGTGTCTGGCTTTCTTTCTCTCACTGATCCTTGTGGAAACTTTTCATTTTCAATGTCAGTGCCAAGTGCTATGCTTGGGATCCTCCCTGTACTATTGGCAAGCTGTCCATCAGTGCCTTGGTCTCCCCATTTGTAGTGTGAAGAGCTTGGAAGTAATAGTCTGCAGACTTTCCTGCCTCCAAGAGTTACATTTTTTTAGGCTGGGCATGGTAGCACATGCTTTTTTGGTCTCGGCATTCAGAGGGCAGTTACAGGAGGATCTCTGTGAGTTTGAGGCTAGCCTAGTCTACAAAGTGAGACCCTGTTTCAAAAATATTACATTTATTTATTTATCTATTTAGTGTGTGTGTGTGTGTGTGTGTGTGTGTGTGTGTGTGTGTGTGTACCTGCAGAGATCAGATGACAACCCACAGGAATCAATTATATTTTCATATTATATGGGTCCCAGGGTTGAACTCAGGTTGTCAGGTTTGGCAGCAAGTGCCTTTATGCACTGAACTCACCTCACCAACCCAAGAATCACATTTTTGTTTTGATGATGAGGGAGGAGGGAAGAGTGGAGAGGAGGCTGGGGGGGAGTTGTCAGGAAGCATTTTCTGGAGGCTCTCAGCTGACTTGGATTTGGAATTCTGTCCCTGTTTCCATGGCTGACTGATGGCTCTTCCCCTGACCAGTCCCAGGCTCTTAATGTCTCTTTGCCTCCGGGTTTCAAATAGCAGCTAATGATCCTAGCTGCCTTTCAGCCAGTTCTGTGATTTTTGCCTTTGACTTTGACCATCTTCAAAGGCACTCGGCAGACATTGTTATTACATTAACAGGGCCCAGTGTGCCCAGCTACTCAGCAAATTGTGTCAAAGATTCTATTGCTGTTACAGAAGAATGCTTGTTCTCAGAACTCTTTTTTATTTCTTGGAAATTTGATATTCTTGTTGACCTTCCATGAAGGGCACAGTAAATGGAGTTCCAGCATCCTAGAACCATGGTCTGTTTTCAACCTTAAAAAATCATATTCCTTTTCTCATCCATGAACTATTCATCAGGTGCCTACTATGTATCAGGCACAGTGTGGGGCTAAAAGAGCAGAATTCTAGTCCCAAGCTCCTATGGGTCCCACCCAGTTGAATAAAGAATGATTCTGGGGCCTGTGGAGATGGCTCATTGGTAGACCACTTGCCCCATAAGTCTGATGACCTGAGATTGAATCTCCACAACCCGTGTAAAAGCCAGAGGCAGTAGAGCAAGCACATTCTAGCACACCCCTCAGATGGAAGGCTGAGACAGTAGACTCTCCAGAAGCTTGTGAGCCAACTATCCCTGCTAACACAGTGGTAAAGAGACCTTGTCTCAACAGGCGGAAAAGCAAGGGCCAATATCTACAGCAAGGCATTGTTCCCTGAACTCCACATAAGTGCTTGTGGTATATGCATACCAACCACCCCCAAACACACACATGAAAATTCAGGTTATGTGTCTAACAGTGTGTGCGTTCATTAACTATTGCTAGCTAGCAAATTGTCACTCAGTGTCTTAAGCAATGTGCATTTCTCTTATCACAGTTTCCAGTAGTCAGGAATCTGGAACTGGCTGAGCTGGCTTCTCTCCCCAGGACCAAATGAGGCTACAAAGGGCAGAGCTGTGCTCTGTGGGTGGTGAATGTGATTCCAAGGTCATGCTATTGATGACAAAAGGTCATTGCTTATGACCGTAGGACCAAGGATCCCATTCTTTGCTGTCTTCTCTATCCCAAGAAGCCATTCAGAACTGTTTGCCATGGGTAAACAATTACACAAGGTGGCTGGCTTCTGGCCCAAGATGGCACTCTTCAGCATATAACAGGATCATAAGAATGTCACCCCAGCATCTTTGACACACAAAGGGACCTCATCAAAGCAGTGACATTCTATCACCTTTACCATTTCCACTTGCTAGAAGCAAGTCACAGATTGAACCTACACTAAGAGAGATGAAACTATACAAGGTCACCTCAGGACATGTCTGTCACAAAGTAGATGGGACTCTTCCAGGGGAGACAAGACTTTCCAAAGAGGAAACATTGGAAGGTTGACACTTGAATGAGCAGAGGTCACTAGCTGGGCAATGTGGGAAGGACACTAGGCTGAAGGTACAACGGTGACAAAGAAGCGGCCAGAGGTGGAGGAGAGGTGGTGGCAGGGCGGAGTTGCAGCTGACAGTGGCTCTGAAAGCTAGAGAGAGCCACTGAGCTACAGGCACAGCTTGTTTTTCCTAAAGGAGCATTATGCACCTACTCTACCAGCTCTCCAGGATTTATAGACACACTTGTACCCCCATAAAGCTCTTCAGTGAGTATGGCACTCTTTCAAGAGGGTGAAGACACCAGGGTTTGCTAAAGATCTGTCTGAGCCCCCAGGGCATCCTGATCCCATGAGAAGACTGTTTACATGGGAAGAGACTTCCAAAGTTATTCTGGCCAATGGCTCCCTTTCCCCCTCACCTTCACTGGGTACAGCTTGGCTGGGTGCAACATGGTTGGGTGAGGCAGGCACCAACATCAGACTGACCTGAGTTCAAATCCTTGTTCTATCATTTGTTACCTGGTAAAACCTTCACCAAGTGACTAATCCCTCCTGTTCTGTGTCCTCATCCATTCAGGTGAGATGACAAAGGACACAGTGAAGATCAGGTGCAGCTATGCATGTCAAATCCTCCTCTGGGAGTACACCATACAGAGCAGCTTGCCAGGGCTTCCACAACTTATCCCATGGTTCTGGACACTAGAAGTCTGAGGTCAAAGTGTCAGCAGGGTGGGGGGTCTTGGGTGCCTTTTGTCCTTGGCTTATAGATACTTACTGCCTTATCTCACCTGGTCTAGCAACTGCTTGTGTACACCTGGATCCAAATTTCCCCTTCTTATAAGTCACATTGGGTCAGGGCTATCACTAAAGCTTTACTTTTAGCTTAATTATCATTTAAAAGATCCTAAGCCTGGGGCTGACAAGGGAGCTCAGCTTGTTGTGCAAGCCTAATGTTCTGAGTCTGATCCCTGAAACCCACGGTGAAAGGAGAAAATTGTCTCTTAAAAGTTATCCTCGGATCTCCACATGCATGCTATGGCATGAATATGCCCACACATGCGCGCATGCACACACACACACATACACAATAATAATAAAGTTGAAATAAAGATCCTAACTCTAGTTAGGCATAGTGGCACATATATGGGATCCTAGCACTTGGGAGGCTGAAGTAGGAGGAGCACTGTAAGTGATCAAGATCAGGCTGGGCTACACAGTAAGATCAATACCAGCCTGGGCTACATAGCAAAACCTTGTGTCAAAAAACCAAACCAAACCAAACCAAACCAAAACCAAAAAGCCAAAACAAAATTACACTGGAGAGATGACTCATAAGAGGACCCAGATTTGTTTTCCAGCACCTACATGGTGACTAACAATTGTCCATAACTCCATTTCCAGGGGATCTGACACCCTCTTCTAGCCTCCACATGCTTTGCATGATATTGGTGTACTTACATTCATGCAGGCAAAACACTTATACATAAAATTTTTTTTTAATTTAAAACAAACAAAAAATGTTTCTAACTCCAAATATGGTTACCTTTTGAGGAACTATGGAATTTTGGACTTCATAAATTCAGTCCAATTCCACTGGGAATATTCTCCACCACTGTTAAGCACGTCTTCCTCCATTTCTGATTGGTGAGAATCCTTACACCCTAATTCCATGTGTGTTCTCCCAGCCTCTCCCATGAGAGCTAGGTCACCTCACTGAAGGATATGTGTTCCTTCTTCACTCTGTAAGTAACAGTAACAGCCTCGGCAACCCCAGTATTGTTGAAAGATGCCTAACGGCTGAATAACCTTTCTTTACTGTAATCCAATGGCATTAATTTTCTGGAACGCACCATTACAAGAGAGCAGTCTGATTTCCCTGCCTAATTAAAAAGCACTGTAGCAGGAAGGACAGCACAGTTACACCTCAGATCTCATTGTTTAGATTTCAGAGCTGGAAGAAATGAGGGCTTTTCAACTGAGTTGTGAGTAGGCTGAAAAGGATGGCCCAGGGAGACAGTGGGAGTCCTTGCTGGTCACATGGAGAAGGCCTTGGGCCATTGTTTTCACATGTCAGAAAAAGCCAAGGTCACTCATCCCACTGAGAGTCCTCTTTCTTTTTAGGTGATGGGCTGAGAAGGCTTGACCGTGGCCCGAGATGGCCATTGGCTGAGGAATTAAAGGAGAATCTGACTCATTTCAAAATTAACTCGTTCAGCAGTGCCCTCTTAGTAAACACATATCAGGCGCTGGGAACTGTGGGCATATGTCGTCCTAGTTTCCCTTTCTGTTGCTGTGATAAAACACTGACCAAAAGCAACTTAGATGAGGAAAGGGTTTATTTCGCTTACACTTCCAAGTCACGCTACATCATAGACAGAAGTCAGGGCAGAAACTCAAATCAGGAACATGAAGGCAGGTCTGTTTGCCATTTCACACAGCGTTACCTCTGATCAAGAAACTCCGCAGCCAAAGAATTCCAGTAGGAACCATGGGCAATGCCCCTTGCTAGTTAGTTGGTTCACAGGCTATCTTATAACTCAGCTAGCTTTTTTTCTTTAAGAAGATTAAAAAAAAAATTTTTTTAATGTGTATATGTGTTCTGCCTATGGGCGTGTATGTGCACTGAGGGCTTCTGATCCCCTGGAACTGGAGTTACAGGTGGTTGTGAGCTGCCATATGGGTGCTGAGAACCAAACCTGGGTCCTCTTCAAGAGCATCAAGTGTTCTTAATTGCTGAGCCACCACTCTAGTCTACCTAGTTTTATCATGGTGGCCCAAGACCACTTGCCTAGGGATGGTACTGGGCCTTCCTACATCTGTTATCAAGACAATCCCTCACAGACATGTCCACAGGCCAATCTGATCTAGACAATTCCTCAGTTATGGCTCTCCCCTCTGATGACTAGGCTGTGTCAAGTTGATATTAAAGCTAACCAGGCCAGCATATCAATAAAATTAATAGAAATTTCTAAATATCTCTAAATTGTAGGTTCTTAATTGCAGAGCCTCTGTAAAGTCCTTAAACTCGGACATTATATTTTGTGCATATGCGTGTATCAGTTTTTACTTATTTAAATTTTGTAGTCTATGACACAAAAAGATTAAGACTTCTCTATTCTTTTTTTCTGGGTTCAAAGAGTTTTGTTGCTTTATTTTAATTTATAATATAATATTTTTATTAAATTTTTGGTAATCACATACATACATTCAATATATTTTGATCATCTTTACCCCCCATCTCCTCCTAACTCCTCCCAGATCTATCCTCCACCTTCCACCCACCTCCCAACGTTGTATCCTCTTTTTTATTTTTTTATAACCCACGGAGTCCAATTTGTGCTGATCATCTGGAGCATGGTTGACTTACCAAGAAAGAAAATTGACTCTCCCTCCCCCAGAGGCTAACTGTCAATTTCTCCTCAGCTAGGGGTGGGGCTCCTCAGCCTCCACCATCCATGCTGGAATATGACTAGTTTGATTTGTGCAGGACTTGTGCAGGCAGCCACAGCTGCTGTGAGTTCCTGTGTGCAGTGGTCCTAACATGTTCCAAGGATACTGTTTGCTCTGGTCCTCTCCTGCCACTGGCTTTTACAGTCTTTCTGCCCCCTCTTCCACAATGGTCCCTGAGCTTTGGGAGGAAGGGATGTGATATAGATGCTCCATTTGTGACTGAGCATTCCACAGACACTTATTCTCTGCACATCGACCAGTTGTGAGCTTCTGCATTAACCACCATCCTCCCCACAAGGAAACTTCTCTGATGAGGTCCAAGAGCTGCACTAATCTATGAGTACAGAGATAGGAATTTAGAGAGCAGTTTGATACTATGTCTATTCAGCAAAATAATGATAGGATGTTCACCCCTGGGGCCTGTGAGCCCCCAGCCATGGGTTCTTGGCTAGATTTATAATACAAGGCATGCATTTCCTCCTGTGGATTGTGCTTTAAATCCAATCAGAAAGCAGTTGGTTACCCCCATAATATTTGGTCCACTATTATACCCATAGGCATATCATGCTGCACTAAAGACTCCCCTATTCTAATGTACTGGGGGCTTTTACTATTTCTCAGGTACATTATAGTCTTTTCTTCATTTAACACTCAAGTCAATTTTCAAGATCTCTGCATCATCCTCACTTCACAGATAAGGAAACTGAGGCTGGGAGGCTAAGCCTGTAGAGACACACCTTGAGTTTCATCCATTTAGACAACAAACACTTATGAGGGTATAATGGGGTGGGTTGCCAAGGTAATGGGGCCAAGAGGGAGCTCCTGACCCAGCATGGGGCTGGAAGTCAGGAAAAACTTCTTGGAGGAAGCTGTGCCTAAAGGAGAAAACAGGTCACAGAATCAGGGGTCATTCCACAACTGAAGCCTAACATGCATCTGTGTATACATGTGTGGACACATGTCCTCATGTGGGTGCATGTGTGTGTGTGCTGGTGCAAATGAGAGCATGCATGTGGAGGCCAAAGGCCAACCTCAGGCATCTCCCTCAGTTGTTCTCCATCTTGTTGGCTGAGACACAGTCTCTCACTGAACCTAGAACTCACCAATTCAGCTAGGCTCACTGACCAGCAAGCCCAGGGATCCACTTGTCTCCACCTCCCTAGCTCTGGGATTACAAATGTGTGTCACCATGCCCAGCTTTTTATGTGGGTTCTAGGGATCAAAGTCAAGTTCTCATGCTTGTGTGGCAAGCACTTTACCAACTAAGCCATCTCCCAAGCCCATAAAGTACATCTCAAAGAAACCATAGGAGTCTGTTGGATCAAGGTGGTAAAACATACCTGACCATGGTTGCTTCTTTTGTAACTGATGAACTTTAGAAATCCTATTCAACCTCACTTGTCATTGGAGAATTTCAAGTGAAAACAGTGAGCTACCATTTCACACATATCAGATTGGCAAAGTCAAAATGTCTGACATTACCAAGCACTGGTGAGATTCTGATATAAGAAAGACCATGCTTACAGGATTGGTGGGAGTGCCAATTTGGCACAACCATAGCTGCTTGGCAAATCTAGTAGACTTGAAAGCACTCCAGCTTGATGCCCAGCAGCTCTGTATCCTGATATGTTTCCTGGAAGAACTCTCACAGGTTTATATCAGAAGTGTGCTGGTTAGTTTCTGCCAGATAACAACCATCCCACATAAACAACCATCATTGACTGAGCCAATATCTCTGTGGTTAGCTGAACTCTACCTGTCTTATCTCTGCTAGGCCTTTTCATGTAACATAAGGTGAATGAGAGAGCTGGCTGGCAGCTGTGTGGTCTAACACAGCCTCACATGTCAGATTGCTGGTTCTTGGCTGGAGTTACATGAACACTGAGCCATCTGTTCCTGGTCCTCCAGCTCTATTCCATGATTAATAGCCTTGCCTGGGGTTCAAGGAGGGGCCATCTTATCTGGTCACCTGTCATGTTGGATTAAAGGCTCACCCTACTTCCATATGATGTCATTTTGGCCATCACATCCATAATGACCCTGTTTCCAAAGAAGGTCACATTCTGGTGTTCTGGAGGTTAGTATTTCAATGAATCAGGTGCTTTTTGTTTGTTTGTTTGTTTGTTTGTTTGGTGAGAGGGTCAATTCTAGGAGGAGGACAATAAGACTTTGGTGACACCTGTATTATTCAATGCTGTGCAAAGAGGGTACAGAAATCCCAGGAGTCCACAATGTTTTATTTCTTACAAAGACCATGTGTCCACTGGCATTTTGGCCAAGATTCTACCCATATCTTTACTCTGGAACATATAGGACATTAGCATAAGGCAGACAGAGACCACTCCATTGCTTCAACAGAGAAAACCCAATGCAGAAACTTGTTTTAGTGTGTTCTAGTTCTGAAAAGCCCAGGGAGAACAGTGAAGTAACAGAGAGGTCAACTTCAGGCATCAGAATCCACCTGGAGATCTCCAAGAGCAGAGAGAGGAAGTTAGGTTATCAGAGCCTAGCAACCCAGAGATGCATCAGCCACCCAGAGCTATAGCTATTGCTCAGCTTGTGCGGGTGCCTCATAGGAAAGACAGTGAAGCTGGGTCTAGAGGGCTGGAAGGACTGAAAGCTGGAACTCAGTGTCAGGAGGAACTACTGACCAGGTCAGTGGCCAAATAGGCTTGAGCAAGACCCTTCTTTCTCCGAGCCTCCCAGCCTCTACAGATTCTCATTCAGGTAACACCGAGGGGAGCTGCCAGGTAAGAAACACTATTGTTAGAGAACAGCATGCACAGAGTGAATTTGGGTTAATCAGTCTACGGCAGGGGAAAGGAAGCTTGATGAGCCATGCAGTAGTCTGCTAGTGTCTTCTAGAAGTGCTCCACCTACACATCCCTGACTAGAGTAAAGTCATGGGGCCAAAACCTAAGGTGATAGGCAGGAGACAGTTATTCTCTTTCATCAAAGATCATCCTTCCTGTGGATACTAAATAAAAAAATTCCTACTGCAACTTCAATTCAGCCCCAGGCAAGCTTTTACTGGGTGAATATCCATCAGTTGGAAATGATACTTTCTCCTGTGCTTACACCTGTTTCCAAAATATTCCCCCAAATACCTGGTTCTAAGGTATTCTAAAGTCTTGTTATCCAAGTATTATGGTGCTTCTTTGAAATGTTCTTCTCCTGGCTCATGAGTTGAACACTGTGTTCCCAGATGGTAGCACTATTACAGTAGATTGTGGAAACTTTAGGAGGTGAGGAAGGCTGGAGGAAGTAATTACTGGAGTTGGGCTCTTGGAGGGATATCTTGTCACTTCCTGTTTCCGCTCTCCGTTTCCTATATGCAATGGGGTGAAGATGGTCCTCCACTACACATTCCCCCACCACATACTTCTGCTATGATGTTGTCTAAGCACAAAGGGCCAAGAACCACTGACTGAACCCTCAAAAACTGAAAGCCAACGTGAATCCTATGTTATGTCATTTTGGTCACAGCAACAAAAATGCAACTAATCTACCAAAGCATGGGCCAGCAGCTCCAGGGGCATCTAGGATCTCCTGAGAAAGGCAGAGTCCAACTCTACCTCCAGACGGAAGCACCTGCCTTCTGTCAAGGTCCCCAGGTGAGCTGTGAGCATCATTTGTGCAATTCTTCTCTGGCAGTGTCTCTTGAACTTGAACTGAAAGGAGTTCATGCCCTGAACTTGAACCTGGTGCTATGGTTTGGATTTGGTTTCTCCCTTTTGAAACGCATGTTGAAATTTATCCCCATTAAGAGATGTTAGGAGATGGGAGTTGACAGGAGTTTTAAGAGGTGTTAGGCTCTGTGCTTGTGAATGGATTAATCCATTTTGTGGTTAGTGGATTAATTGATTAGTAGGCTATTGTGAGAGCAGGTCGACTGTAGAAGCTAGTTTGGCTGGATCTCTTGCATGCTTCCTGTATCCCAACAGGTGACACCCTATACTACCCCAGGACTCTACCAGAGGAAGTTCATCACCAGGGGGATGGGCAAATTGCTCAGTGCACAGTGCTTGCCTAAGTCCTTGTTCAGTCTCTAGCAGTAAAGCAGAAACAGGTCATTGACCTTGGACCAAAACTGAGAACAAAAATAAACTTTTCTTTACAAATTATCCAGTCTGCAGTATTGTGTCATTAATGATAGAAAATGGACTGAGTCATCTGGATAGAGGTTTTTTTGTTTGGTTGGTTTTTTTGAGACACGGTCGCCCAGGCCCGAGCTGGCCTAGAACTCACTATGTAGATCAGGCTGGCTTTGAACTCACAGAGTGCCTACTTCTGCCTCTAGAGTGCTGGGACTAAAGGCATGTGCTGCCATGCTTGGCTAGAAATGTTTTCTTTTACAGTCCAGGAGGCTGGAAGTCCATAGTCCAGATGTCACTAGGAGACATTTCCTTGGAAGGCTCTAGAAGAACCTTTCCTTGCCTCTCCTTATTTCTGGTGGCTCCTGAAATATTTGTCATTTCTTGGCCTGCAGTGAGTCCCCCTCTCCTCTCTCCCCTAAATCTAAGAGGATGTCATCTGTTGATCTTTAATTACATTTAAAAAGATGGAAACATCTTTGAATGACCTTTAGAAATAAGGTCACTTACTGTGGGTTCCAAGTAGACATGAGCTTTGGGAGATGTATTCAACCCACTACAGGCAAATGGGGGAGCATCTTGTGATTACTCTAAGTCCCAAAGCCCTTTGTTGTCTCTAGAGTTCTTCCATGCCATGACTCTGAACACTCTGGCTTCTGGTCTTAAATCTATGCCAAGGCACTTTGGTGATAAGGAGCAAGTGGCTCCTCTGCTGCTGGGCTTGCACAAAACCTCAAATCCCAATACCGAAAGAGAAGTTAATTAAGAGCAAATCTCTTCGCATTTGCGGCCTGTGAACCTATAGCTCTCTGCAGCAATTGACTGTACGGTGCCAATTATAGTTGAGAGTGCTTTGAATTTTCCATATGTTGTGGCTTCCCCTCTAAGCAGCAGCCTTGGGCCACTCTGGAATAGGAAGGTAGCTAAGGCCAATCATTGGTGTATTAGGGCCACTCCCCTTTCCCTTGGGGATATACCCAGAGGGACAATCATCTCCCCACAGAGGGCTCAGAACCATGTGTTTCCATCGGATGTGAGCTGGTGGGGGGCAGAGGCCATGTCCTATTCCTTTTTGGTATACTCAGAAGTTTCCAGAACATAGAAGCTACCCAGTCATCTTTGGTTAGGTTTCCCTAATGGGCTCTTGAGTGAAGATTAGTGGACACACTGTTTGCTGCAGAAATGTTCCTGGGGAAATCCACAGACAGGCAGAGGAAACAGAGAAGAATTAGGTGCCCATAAACTGAGTCACTATCTTCCTAAATGTTGTAACTTGGTAGTCTCACCCCAACCCCTGTATCCTTGTCCTAGACCTGTTGAAAAGGATTTGATTTCAAAGTCCACTCAGAAGGCATTTCAGGCTGATCCTGGGCTAGAAGTTACACCAGAGTTTTCCTGATTGCAGAACAGGGGCCTTTGGCTTTCTGACTCTAGTACTCTTCAGTCCTTGATGTGTAGAGCATATTCAAAAGAATGGCCTTCTTAAAAAGAGCCCCCAGGTACTGGGTGTGGTGGCACATACCTGTAATCCTAGCACTTAGGAATCCAAGGCAGGAGTATGAGGAGTCTGAGGCCAGCCTGTTGTAGAACAAGAAAAGCCGGAGGTGCAGGCTGTTGGAAAGAAAGCTCTCCTAAGGAGAGGAATGTAAGGCAAAGAATCTGGAAGGGGGGACCATGGTGGAGCACTGATGGCATGCATCACAGACGTTCACAGGACTGAACTGATGGTAGAAATGTTCAAGTGAGTTAACAACTGAACAAATGAAGCTAAGAATTATGGTCTGGGTATGAATTATGCCCCCCAAATATCCAAGTGCTAAAGATTTAGTCCCCATTGCAACAGTATTCAAAGCTAATTGGATCATGAGGGCACTTACTTTATCAATGGATTAATCCATTCATTGATAGATTCATAGTTGAATGGTCTGTGGGGAGGTGATGGGAACTGCAGGGCAGTGGAGCCTAGCTGGAGAAAAGAACTCACTGGGTGGGTTCCCTGGAAGGACATCTCTTTCTCCCTGCTTGTTGATTCCCATGATATAAGAATGATGTCAACAGTACACAGCCTCCTTGTCCACACACTCCCCTACTGTGATAGTCTCTTACCTCAGGTCAAAAGTAACGGACAGTCAATCTTGGACTGAAACTTTTGAAACCATAAGCCTGAATAAATCTTTCTTCTTTTAGGCTGATTTCTCTGGGGTATTTTGTCACAGTAACAGAAAATCAACACAAGAATGCTCATAGAAATCCTAATCAACCCAAGCCCACACTCCACCCAGCCAGAGCTGGTATTTATTTAATGCCAGGGGGCAATCCTGGTAGACATCCTCATAGCAGAGTCCATCTTTCCCTGCCAGGAAACTTCCCGTGACTGGTGGATACACAGACTGCCCAATGACACAATCCAAACATGAATAGATTTACAGCTAAAGAGAATAGGGCAGAATGCCTTTCTGTTCCCTGGTAGCATCACTCTGAGAGAGGGTGGATGGAAGAATGTAGTCACAGGTTTCTTGGCCCTTGGCTGATGAACTCTTGCCCTCCGAATCCTTCCATCCTGCCCTTTAATGCGAGCTGCTAAAAGCAGCCCAGTATACTGTGTCACCATTTAAGTTCCATCTCCCTGATGATTCTCATTACCTTCCAAAATATTTATTCATTTGATAGCAGAGAATAATTACCTCCTTTGCAGCTTCTGACAGTGGAAATGCAGAGCAAATCAAACCCCCATCCTTGCCTGGCTCACTTGATGGCAGTGGAGATGCAGTGGGACCATCAGTGAGACAATGTGACGCTTGAACATTCTGCCCAGCACGGGCTTGTATCTTAAAGACCCTATTCCTGTCTACAGTCTCATTTTCTGCTGGAGGGACCATCAATTGCCTAGTGATTCAGGCTATGGCTCAGAGTAATCTATTAATTCATTCAACATGTACCTATTTTAGATCAAGTCTTGCATTAAGCCTTGATGCTGGTCTTTGGTAGATGACCTGTCATGTACTTAAGTGCCTAACAGCACAGAAAAATCTCCAAAGTAATGCTCATTAGCTGGACAAATGAATAGATTTATGAATAAATACATTTATGAATGGATGAATGGGCGGATGGATGAATGAGTAGGTAGGTAGCTACATAGATGTCCCAGATGGTGGAAATTTTTGGTTCTGTTTCTTTAGTATCTGTTGTGATTTGTATGTGAACTGTCTCTCATAGACTCACATGCTTGACTACTTGGTCCCCAGCTGGTAGAGCTGTTTGGGAAGGTTGTAGAACCTTTAGATTGGAGGAGGTGGGTTACTGGCGGCAGGCCTTAAGACTTTATAGGCCAGCCTCACATCTTGTTCACTCTCACTGCTTCCTGAGTGTTGATGCATCGTGACCAGCCAGCCTCTGGATTCTGCCTTTCCTATCTGTGGCCATGTCTTTTGTACCATGATGGACAGTATCCTCTGGATCAGTGGGCTAAAAGAAACCCTCCTTTAAGTTGCGTTTGTCAGGATATTTTATCACAGCAACAGGAAAAGAAACTAAGACAGTACCTTTTTCTTTTATCTTCTCAAAACAGAATTTCTCTTTTTTAAAAAAAAAATTTGAGCTTAGTTTGCTAGAACCCTACCCCCCCCACACCAACCTTGCCCTTGGTCTACTGACCTGCTTGCCACAGACCTACCTACTACCCTGACAAGTATGCCATAGACCACTCATCAAAGAAGCTTCTTTTTGCAACAGATGGAGGCTATTACAGAGTTCCACACCTGGTCACACACAGAGAATATACGCCTGAGAGATGCCCAGCCCTACGTGACACATCTACAGTGGAACGTCTATACCTAGGCTCATGGAACATAGTGGAACAAGGGGTAGAGAGAACACTAATACATCCCTCAACTCTCACCAGCGAAGCTTCCTCATACAACAGAGTGCAATGCACACAGAAGGCCGCGCTGGCCAAATTTTAGACACTAGGAGATGGCAGAGTGCATGTCCCTGGATAGGACTCCTATATTAAACCTCACCCACCCATGGGGACCACTGTGAAAGAGGGGGGCAGAAAGTTTGTAAGAGCCAGCGCTGGTGTATGAACATAAGGTTACAGAGGCTTTCAGGCCTCTGGGAACTGGCTCATATGAACTTACAACAATGGTGATAGCATGCATAAGACCCATGCTGACTTAATCAAACAAAAAACCCAGCATAAAACTGGGGAAATGGGCAGCAGGCCCCAACCTTAGCCAAGGAACTATTGGCAACTGATTACTGCAGGATAAGGGAGAGTTGATCTTCTTTAAGGGAATGACTCTAGTCCACTAGCTGACTAGACTCCAATGGATGAACTTGTACCGAGAGACATCTGGGTACAAATGCTTGACTGGACAGGCCTTAACATATACACAGAATGCATTAAATCTGGTTGGGGGGTACTTGGGGGGTGTAGATGGGGGAGGAGGAGGGGTCTAAATTTGATTAAGATCTATCTCATGAAATGCACAAAATTCAATAAAAATATACATAAAAATTTATTTTATGTGTATGAGTGCTTTGCCTGCATGTATGTAGGTACACCACATGCATACAATGCCTGTAGCTGTGAGAAGAGGGTGCTGGATCCCATGGAACTGGAGTTACAGATGGTTGTTAGCTACTATATGGGTGCTGGGATTCAAATCTGGGTCTTCTACAAGAGCAGCCAGTATTCTTAACCACTGAGCCATCTTGCCAGCCTCTGGAATTCCTTTTTTCTAAGGGATACACATTTCTTTCTTCTTTAAAAATTCCCTTTTTTTTTTTTTTTTTTTGAGGCAGGGTCTCCCTGTCGCCCCAGCTGGCCTGGAACTCCCTATGTAGACCAGGCTAGCCTCAAACTCACAGAAATCCATCTGCCTCTGCCTCCCCAGTGCTAGGATTAAAGAGATGTGTCACCACACCTGGCTTTAAAAATTCTTTATTATATATTTATTTATTTGTGTGTGTGTGTGTGTGTGTGTGTGTCTGTGTGTGTCTGTGTGTACATGTGCCATGGCACAAGTGCCACAGTGTGCTTGTGGAGGTCAGAAGACAACTTTCGGACTTTCGGGAGTCGGTTCTCTCCTTCCATCATGTGGGTTCTGGAGCAGCAAGCACCTTTACTCACTGAACCATCTCAATGGCCACCACCACATTTCTTATAAGTTGGTGGGGCTGAGCTTAACTTCTCATACTTCCCACCCAGGGTATATGCCCCAGGCCCAGCCAATCAGATTATTGCAAACATCTGGCCACAGAAAGAATCTATGACATAAGCCAGAACAGAATCCTCCCTGCGTCTTTTTGATTGATCTCAACAGTAGACAACACCTCTTCCTCGGTTGCTAAAGTGCTAGGAGGTTTATTTAAGGCCGCCAAATACTCTTTTACATGCTATAAAGAGAGAGCCTAGTTAAAGATGGGAGGATGAGAGGAGAGAAAGAGAAAAGGGAAAAGAAAAAGAGGAAGAGGAAAGGGGGGAGGGACGAGAAGACGAGGAAAGACACGAGGGGGGACAGAGCTTAAGCCCTGGGTGTGGGACACCAGTAGAACTCCTGGACTTTCCATCTACATAGGCCAATGAATTCCCTTTTCTGTGACTTATTCCTTTTCTCTTAAGAGATTCTTGTCAGTGCAGAGTGCAAAACAAATGAATGAATGCATGATTTAATGAATGACTGAGTCCCACAAATACCAAATTAGTTAATGTTTCTTTCTTTGAGAGCTAGACCAGCAAATAAAAGGACTTAATGAGGTCGTCCCGGCTTCCACTGGGGCCTATCTGGTGGCTTCTATTATGCCCAGTGTTGACTCTCATTCCTGAAATGTAAATGAGAAGTGAACAGTAAAAAACAGCCCACTAAAAATAACAAACTTCTGGGGCAGACATTTAAATCTGTCTACAGATCGCAGACTCTAGGAGTTATAATAAAAGGAGGACTGAAATGAAGCCAATTAAACTGAAAATTCCTTGTTCTTACCTGACTTAAATGAAGGCAATAGAAATGGGGGACATAGAAATCTGACCGTGTGTCCCTATCTTCTGGAAGTCCTCTGTGAGTGACAAGCCCAGAATTCCTCCCAGATGACGTGGCACTTAAGCTGCATCTTATAACTGGACAAGGAACGAGGTACAGAAAGTGGGAAGGACCTTCTAAACATAAAACACTACATGGGGAGTCAGGAAGGTCAAGGCAAGTCTGGGTGATGGGAGTGACCAAAGGTAAGGCTGAAGACTTTGTAGTTGCACTTAGAAAATCCCCTATACCTCAGGAACATGTTTTGCTTCAATTGTCTAATTGTGACTTGCAGAGCTCAGTTTTTCTCAGTGTCCTTCATGGAACATGTGTTCTCCCAGGGTGCTTTAAACAATGTCAATCATACCACCCCCTTCAGAATCACTGCAGAGGAACTCTGTTGGTGGGATCCCAGGTCTAGATTGATGTCAAATGCCCTGGGGATTTCAGATGCCTGCTGAGGTTTGTGAGCTGCTCCAGTGGTTGAGACTGAGTCTGACTTTAGTGACAGAAACCAAGCTATAGTTACTTCATCAAATAAAGATTTCTTTTCTTCCCACAACAAGAAATCTGGAGCTAGACATTCTTAGATTATAGTGGCTGCCCCAGAAAGTCATCAAGCAAACAGGTTCCTGACAGCTTCCTGCTCCATCCACTGGTTGAAAGACTTTCACTTTCCTGGTGTCAGGATGATACCCCTACCTCCAGGCATGGATCTGTGTATCAGCCAGAAAGAAGGGTAAATCGCAAAAGATGCTTTGTGCCAGTTAAATGTATCCATCATTGTGGGGAAACCACAGCTTCCCAAGAAGCCCCTCTCATGAACTTCTGCCTCATCACACTGACCAGAAGCTGGTTGTAAAGCTGTAAGGGAGTCTGGAAAGTAGGATGTGTGAATTTGCAAGGTTAGGTAGGATTCTACCAGAAAAGAAGAGCATACTCGGTATCAGGGTAATATACAAAGCCATGGAAGGCTTTCCATAGTTGGATTTTGGTCATTCTCACTGACCCCAGGAAATAAAGAAGAAAGGGGCTTGGTGAGGCTGCTGTGGCTCATCAGACAGGTGTCAGGGAAGACCTGGTATGGTGGTGCACACCTATAATCCCAGCATTTGAGAGTGGAAGCAAGAGGATCAGAAGTTCTACGTCATCCTTGGCTATATGTCGAGTCCAAGGCCAACCAGGGCTACATGAGACCCTGGTTCAAAACAATAACAACAGCAACAAAGTAAAAGAAAGAAAAGGAAAGCAAGATGCATCAGAACAGGGGACTGCGCAGGCTAAGGGGGACAGTACAGGAAAGGAGAGTCGGGAGCATCAAGGACGCCCCTAAGCTCTGACTTCAATCCACAGGAGGATGGTGTCTTCCTCAATGAGTTTGTAGCATCGAGAGAGTTAGGGCAAATGTTGTTCAGAAATATAAAAGCTGAGAATCTCAGGTGGGAGTTCAAGGGTGAATGTGATTGTCAAAAATGGTGTCCCCCACCAAGGCTGCTCAGACATCAAAGGGAAGCAGGAATACTTGCATACCTTGACATTTGGCCTGCATGGATAAAAGCAAAAGGCTCTAAAACACTTTCCCTCTGTCTGAGGGAGCCACCAAGTTGTCACTTTCCCCTTTCCTCTCCCCCAGATAGTCCAAGATCTCCTTAGACAGAAAAAATAACAGCAGCTCACGCTGGTGAGTGCTGACTCAGAGATGCCTAGGAACTTTCCAGATCTCAGTGCCTGAGAGAAAGCACATGCCTACTGCCCTTTCTCCACTATACAAAGAAAACCAGGCTCAGGAAATGATGAACTCTGTCAAGGACACTCAGCTAGTCAAAGTCAAACCAGTAAGCAAAGCCAGGTGGCCTACCTTCAAAGTTCTAAATGTTAACTACTATGACATACCACTTTCTAGCCGGAAGCATTTTACCATGTATTCCAATTATATATGTCTTTGTCTTACATTCCCTATTGGACTGCAGCTCTCTGAGAATGGATTAGATTGGACCTTTTGCTAATAAGTCTTGACTATAAGATTAAATGCAGGCCTAAATTATAGCCCCAGGTCCAAGTACAGGCATGCTCCCTAGTAAGTCAAATTTTTTTCAGATTTCACCAACCCTAACATGCTCCTCCTTCAAGATCAAACTTTGTCCTTTTAACATATAGGTGTTTGTAAAAATTCTGTTTGTGTTAGGCTGGGCGTGGTGGTGTATGCCTTTAATCCCAGCACTTGGGAGGCAGAGGCAGGTGGATCTTTGTGAGTTTGAGGCCAGCCTGGTCTACATAGTGAGTTCCAGGCCAGCTGGGGCTACAAGGAGACCCTGTCTCAAAAAATACAAAAAAAAAAAAAAAAAATTCTGTTTGTGGTTGTCTTGATTTCAGAGATGAAAAAGTGCCAGTTTGTTAATGAACTGCAAATTCCTTTATGAGAAACCAGTGTACCGAGCATTTGCTAGTGATCTGAGTATAACAATTTTAGTTCTTCATGACAATGAAACTACTTTTCTTAAACAAGAAAAAGCAGTTGGAAAATAAAGAGTGTCAGATGTATTAATAGGCCCGGAGACAGAAATCCTTACACTTACCTGTGCGGAAATAGGCCAGTGGGAAATGATTCTGTTTGTTGACTGAACCAGGTAAGAGGGAGGGATCTTACAAGAAGACTGAACAGCAAGCTTTGTCTGAAGCTGCCAGGGGGCACATCCCACTTGCTCAGGTGACAGTGACCTGCTGTGATTGTTAGTGTTAAAGGTCAACTTGACTTAACAGCACCACCTGTGGAGGATTATCTTGATTACATTAACTGATGTGGAAAGACCCATCTTTGTTTTAAATTCTTTTGAGATTCATACAAGTGTACATTGAAATATAATCATATACAGCCCCCATTTCTCCCCCAACACCCCTCATAGACCCCCAACACACCTCCCTCCTCTCAGAGAGCATTTCAGAAGAGGTAGTGGAAAGACAGCAACAGCTGGAAGATGGGGAGGAGTGCTGTGAGGCGCTGTCTTTTGGACATGACTCCCTATTACACTCATGAACTCATACCAGCTGTGCTTATCTGCACAAGACCTACACAAGATCAAGCCAGCGTAAATTACTAAATAGGTAGGGGATATGATCTCCAGGCCCCTCCCATTACTGAGGAGCTATTTGTAGCTCATAGATTCTAGTGTTGTAGTTTGGTTATTGCGTTCCTGTAGCTGTGAAAAAAAGCTGACCATAACCAACTTAGGGAAGAAAGGGTTTATTTCATCTTACATATCCAAAGCACAGTTCATCACTGAGAGACTCCAGGCAGGAACTCAAGGCAGAAACCTGGAGTTAGAAACTGAAGCAGAGACCATGGAAGAATACTGCTTACTGGCTTGCTCCTTTGGCCTGTGCTCAGTCCACTTTTAAAATGTTTTATTTATTTTTGAGGTTGAAGAGATGGTTTATGGGTTAAGAGCACTGACTGCTCTTGCAGAGGCCCCGGGTTCCATTCCCAGCACCCACATGGCAGCTAACAACTGTCTATAACTCCAGTTCCAGGGAATCTGATGCCTTCTTCTGACCTCTGTGGGCCTTGCACCACATGGGTGCACTAACACACATGCAAGCAATACATTCATACACATAAAATAAAAATAACAAATAAATAATATATTTTTTAAAGTAACAAAACATTTATTTGTTTATTTTTATTTAATGTGTATGAGTGTTTTGCCTGCATGTATCTAAGTGTACTACAAGCATGCAATGTCCACAGAGGTCAGAAAAGGACATCCCCTGAAACCGAAATTACAGGTAGTTGTTAGCCACCACATGGGAGTTAGGAACCAAACCCAGGCCCTCTGCAAGAGTAGCCAATGCTCTTATCCACTAAGCCATCTCTCCAGTCACTCAGTCCACTTTCTTACACAACCGGGACCACCTTCCCAGGTGTAGCACCACCACCATATCACTCAACAACCATGAAAATGCCGATCAAGAAAAAGCCAATCAGGGGGCTGGAGAGATGGCTCAGTGGTTAAGAACACTGACTGCTCTGGCAGAAGACCCGGATTCAATTTCCAGCACCCAGGGGAATTTGACACCTTGTCCTCCGAGGGCATTGCATGACACGGGTGCACTTACACACATACAGGCAATACACTCATACTGCAACTGAGGTTCCATCTCCCAAGTGTCTCTAGTTTGTGTCAAGTTGACAAAAACCAACCAGTATACTAGGGAAGGGGGAAAAGTCATTCTTTTCTGAGGGTGAGGCCACTGGTAGGTTTCCCAAGCTCCAATGGATGGCCCTACACCCATGCACATATGGACAGTACTAATTGGACTTAGTGGGTTATTCAAAATGTCAGAGAGAGACCCAACTGAATTGTGGGTGGGACCATTTCCTGAGCAGGGGATGCTGGACTATATCAAGTGGGGACAGTGAGCTGAGCACCAGCTTGCATGTCCCTCTCTTTCCTGCCCCAGAAACCATTCCAGACTCATGAATTCAATTCTGCCCTGCTCTTCAGGATACCCTTGTTACACTAATTTAGGGAGTGCAGTAAATCTGGAGTGAAATATGTTTGCTGCAGATGCTAATTTCCTGAATGAGAATATCAATTAGGTCCCTGGGGCACAGAAATCATGGCTGTTAAAGATCTCAAAGGTCAGGGCTGGAGAGATGGCTCAGTGGTTAAGAACATTGACTGTTCTTGCAGAAGACCCGGGTTCGAATCCCAGCACCCACATGGCAGCCAACAACTATCAGTAACTCCTGTTCTGGAGGATCCAACAGCCTCTTCTGTTCTCTGCAGGCATTGCATGACACAGGTGCACTTACGTGCAAGTACAACACTCATACACATAAAATAAAAAAAATAAATTAAAAAAAGATCTCAAAGGTCATTCTGAACCTGTTTTTAAGTAAGACAGTGATATTCTCTCTCTCTCTCTCTCTCTCTCTCTCTCTCTCTCTCTCTCTAACAAAGAGAGGTAAAATGGGTGAGGTACCAATATTTAATACCAACAAGATATCAGGTACTGTGCAGGAGACTGAATTCTCAGAGGTCCCAGAAACCTATCCATAGGTCTTAAGTTATTGCTATCAATGCCAACAATAACTTCTACTTGTAGAACAGTTATTAGCATTAGGTTATGTACTAAGAGTCTAGCTAGTATTAACTCACTGAACCTCCGTAACAACTCTATGAAGTATTGGGAACTATTATTATTCTCTTTTTGTCGGGGAGGAAGCTGAATCTATCATAGGGGACCTAATTGAAACAGCTTTCCTACTTCTGGCTAACTTGAAGTGACAGTGATGACTTAATGCTCCTGAAACAGCAGCTCTCAAGACTTTGGGCACACATCAACAGAAGGTGGCCATCTCTGAGATAGGACCAAGTGAAGTGAGCTCGGTCATTGCCAGACTTGCTGCCCAGGGAGAGTTTCTGGTCCATCCGTAGACGGCAGAGGCCAGAGTGTTCAGCATGCTTCTTAAGTTGAGGACACAGAACAGAAGCTATGGAGACAGGCGTCTGTAGGGATGAGCACCTGAGAGGAATTGAACAGAGCAGAAACTCTGGGCCTCAGCAGATCGTTCACGGGTGCTTGCTGATCAGCATGTTGAGGAAAGCTCTAGAGGCCAGTGGAAGATACCCTTGAAGAATCAGAGGGAACATGGAGTAGGGGTCCTGTAAGACTGGGAAAAGCATCAGAGTGGGAAATTCTCCTCATTTATGGGTGTTCAGTTGGTGATGGAGAAAGTATGGTTTGATTAGTGAGGAAAATTAACACTAGACCAAATGTTGCCCTTGGGGCTGGCATGGTAGCACATGCCTGTTATCCTAGTACTCTGGAGACTGAGACAGGAAGATCCTAAGCATAACACTGGCATAGGCTAGATAGTAAGACCCCTGTCTCAAAGGGAAAAAAAATGCTGCTCTGATCACATCTAACAAAACTTGGAAGGCAGACCTGAAAGAATCCAATCACTTCCAGGTCATTTAATCACATCTCCCAAATAACTCAAAACATATGAGAAATATACTGTTTATGTGGAAATAAATGCATAGAAGTTAAAAAGCTATACATTTTATCATTTCTGGCTCAAGGCATACTATGATCTGTTCAGGCTCATGACATAAAGATACCACAAAGGTGCTTCTCACAGGTATCAGTTCAGTGTCTGGTGAGGCCCCGCTTTCCCGTCTGTAGATGGTACCACATATGCTAGAGTTGGGGAAGGGAACTCCTTGGAGTTTCTTTCCCAAGAGCACTGTGATAATTTTTATATTCAGTGCATACTTTAAAAATAATCTAGTCTGAGCAATATAGGGAAACACTGCCTTAAAACAAAACAAATAATAACAAACTAAAGAAATCCAAATGACAAGTATCATTCAATATCAAATTTCAATTAAGATACCATTGCATGCCTATTAATAGTGTCTAAATGCAAAATAATGACCATGTTGTTATGGTCAGAATGCTTGTGTCTCCCCAAAATTCCTGTGTTGAAAACCTAATCACTGAATTATAGGTCTTAGGAGGTGGGGTCTTCGATGGATGATAAGGTCATGAAAGGAGAGCCCTCAGGAATAGAATTTGTACCCTTAGGAGAGACACCTCAAAGAGCTCCCACATGCCCTTCACCATGTGAGGACACTTCAAGAAGATGATGTCTGTGAGCTAGAGTAAGATGTTCCCAGACAGTAGATATGCTGATGTTTTGATGGTTCTGGGTTTTTCCAGCCTCCAGAACCAGGAAAAATAAATTTTTATTGCTTATTAAGCCACCTAGTTCATAGCATTTTGTTACAGCAACAGTCCATTCTAACATACATCAAGAGGTCATGATGACGAGGTACACTCTAAACTTTCATATGCTCGTGGTAGGTCACAAAATGGTCAGCACGTTAGAAAACACTTTGATAGATTGTTTTGGGTTAAACCCAGAGCCTTGCACATTCCAGGAGAGCATTCTGTCCCTGAGCAATTAGCCCTCACAGGTCTTAGAAATACACATAATGTGACCCACTCATTCTTATTCTAGAGATTTGCACAAGAGAAATGAAAGCGTACGTCCATGCACTCATTTATACATAAACGTTCATTGAAACATTATTTGTAGTAGCTTCAAGCTGGATATAGCTCAAATGCAGATCAACAGGAGAATAGGTAAATGAAACATACAATGAAATGTCACTTAGCAACGAAAGGAATGAACTGGCCAGACATGGTGACACATGCCTGTAATCCTAGTGCTTAGGAAGTGGAGGCAGGAAGACTGTGAGTGTGAGCCCTGCCTGGGCTACATAGAAATACCCTATGTTGTAAACAAATAGGAATGAACTACTTATACACTTAATGACATGAATGAAGGTCAAAGTCAAGTGGGCTGCTTCTGTCTGAACACAAAGGAATGCATACAATATGATGTCACTCATGAATTTCTTTTAAAAAAGATTTAACTATCTGTATGTGTATATGTCTGTGTGTGGGTATGTGCATGTGTGAGTGCAGGTCCCCACAGAGTCCAGAAGAGAGTGCCAAATCCCCTGGAGTGGAGTTACAGGCTGTTGTGAGCTGCCTGACATGGGTTCTGGGTTGGAATCTGAGTCCTCTCCAAGAGCAGCTAGTGCTCTCAACTGCTGAGTCATCTCTCCAGCCCCTGTATGAATTTCTTGAAATACAGATTGCTCTAGTTTGCTGTCCTGTTGCTGTGATAAACGCCATGATCAAAAACAACTTGGAGAAGAAAAGGTTTGTTTCAGTTTACAGGTTACAGTCTGTCATTGAGGGAAGCCAGGCAGGGACTCAAGGCAGGCACTTGAGGAAGAGACCATAAAAGAATGCTTCTTACTGGCTCGTTCCCAGGCTCATAGTTAGCTGTATTTTATACAACCCAGTCCTACCTTCCCAGGGATGGCACCACGAACATATCCTATATCAATTAGCAATCAAGGAAATGCTCATAGGCCAATCTGATGGAGGAAGTTCCTCAGTTGAGGTCTCCTCTTCCCAGGTGTGTCAAGTTAACAGCTAAGATTAGCTGTCCCACAGGCCAATGCACTGTGACAGAAAGCAGATCTGTGGCTTTCTGGGGTTGAGATCAACCAGAAGGGGGGTAATAGCAGCTCACGGAACCTTTCAGGGGTAATGGGTATGTTCATCAACATCTACACATGTCCAGAAATACCAAAGTATACACTTCGAAGTATGTGGTTTGACATATGTCAACCCTGCCTCAATAAGCCTGTTACCAGTTAATGAGGGCTGGAAAACTCACAAAGCAAAACAGGTTTCCTAGCTCACACGCCCAATAAACAGCTATGTAGCTCCGCACGCTAAGCGGTTAAGGATTGCTTTACACTGCAAGGTAGATGCTGGTTTTGCCTCTCGCTTGAAGTCTGAGGGCACAGTGCCCACTGCCTCTGCTCTCTAGCAGGCTCTGAGCCTCTGCGTCCTGCTGCACCTGGCCTTCCCACTCCATTCCTTTTTCCTGCTTTGGTCCTCTGCCTCCATTCTGAAGCCCACCCTGGACTCCTAATGGCCACTCATGCACCATCACTCAGCTGCCTTTCTTCTACACCTGCAAACAGGGAACAAGTCAATTTGTAAATGCCTCAAGGAGAACAGGACTCTGAGTAATTTCCAAGGCATCTTTGTGAAAGGAGCTTGCTGGGCTCTTGGAAGGCAGCTTAAAGATATAGGTACTCCAAATCCAGACCAATAGACCACATGCACACAGCTCTTCATGATTTCAGAGCTCTCTCTTTCCTCTTAGCTTTTCACAACCCAGCAAGCTTTGTATTTTTATCCCACAGCTCCTCTTTTATCAGAAAAGGCAACTGGCACTGACTATAAGGCTTGAAAAACCCAAGAGCTAAGCCTCCCTTCAAACTCCCTGCCCAAGAAGCTCAAGCCAGATGGCTACAATCAGGAATTATTCGGCTAGGTGGTGCATGCCTATTGCCTATAATCTCAGCACTTGGGAGGCAGATACTGGTGGATCTCTGTGAGTTTGAGGCCAGCCTGGTCTACACAGTGAGTTCCAAGCCAGCCAAGGCTACACAGTGAGACCCTGTCTCAAAAAAAAATAAAATAAACAAAAAAACAAACAACAACAACTACAAACATTCTGCAAAGGAAGCTGGGCAAAGTGGTACATGCCTATTAAACCAGTTATCCCAGTACTTGGAAGGCAGAGACCTAAGGATTATGAGTTCACAGCCAACCAAGATTGTCAGGCAAGACCCTCTTTTTTAAAAAGGGAGGTGGGGGAAGTGGAGAGATGATTCAGCAATCAAAAGCACTGGTTGTTCTTGCAGAGGACCCAGGTTCAATTCCCAGCACCCACACGGTGACTAAAAATGGTCTGTAACCCCAGTTCCAGGGGATCTGATGCTCTCTTCTGTCATACACAGGCACTGTATGACACAGGTGCACTTATGTACATGCAGGCAATATATCCATACACATAAAATAAAATAAAAAGAATAACTTTAAAAAAAGAATCACACCAAGAAAATCTTATCTATGTGAGGTGGAAGCTAGAACTGGCAACTTCTGAGGCCCCTCCCCCATGCAGCAGCCTCTGATGAGCTGGCCACTGAGCTCACTCTGAGAACACTGGGCTGTTTGTTACATGTGAGGTCAGGGGTGGAAGCAGATCTCTGCCCTGTTGCCTTCCTCACCAATCCAGCATCCCTCAGCTTCTGAGCTCTTCACATGTGCAGCAAAAAGTTTGACCCATTGTGGAAAGCCATCCTTACAACTGAGAAGAGGTGCTGGTCTATATTGTATGTTGGACACCAAATGGAAGGGTAAAACACAGGGCAGGGCAGGGCAGAGCATGCCTCTTTCTGTATTCCCTGTAAGTCTGAATTTTATGAGCCATGAATATTGTCACATAAAACAAAATTTCATTTTATATAAAAACATTTGAAATAATTTAGATTCTCAATTGAAGATGTATTATAAAGAAAATGCTTTCAGGGGTTGAAGAGATGGCTCAGCGGTTAAGAGCACTGGCTTTTCTTGCAGAAGACCAGGGTTCAAATTCCAGCACCCACATGGTGTCTAACAACCCTCCGTAACTCCAGTTCCAGGGGATCTGATGCCCTCTTCTGTCTTCCACTGGCATTGCATGACACGGGTGCACTTACATGCAGGCAATACAGTAGTAGGCATAAAAATTTAAAAAAGAAAACAATTTCCAGATTGGAAAGGGGCTGGAATAACTGTGTGGTAGGTTTATGCTGGTCACTTGTGATTGTGCCTCTTCAGCAGGGGCCTGGGGTTTCGGTGTTTCCCTGAAGGCTTACTGTAATAAAATTAATTAGCATTGAGAGATATTCAGAGGCTGGAAAGTTTCTCTCTTTATAGCGTAGAGAGGGGAGCCCTTTTGGAAACAATTATGGTTAGACAAGGTCATTGACTGGAGGCGCATGACCAAAGTTGGGTTGCTGCAGAAGAAAGGAGAACGTTAGGCATGGTGGTTGTGGTTTGAATGAGAATGTCCCCCTATAGACTACAAGTAGTTAGTCATCAATTCGTGATGCTGTTTGAGGAGGGTCATGGAACCTTTAGGAGCTGTGGCCATGCTGGAAGAAGCGTGTCACTGAGGGCAGGTTTTGAGGGTCTAGAGCTATGTCCCACTTCCAGGTTCTCTCCCTGCTTCCTGTGCCTGCTTGAAGATGTGAGTGCTCAACTTTCTGCTCTGGCTGCCTCCTGCTGCCTCCTCCCATGCCTGCCCCACCATGATAGACTCATCCTTTTGGAACTGTAAGCCCAGTGAACTCTTCCTCCTATAAGTTGCCTTGGTCATAGTATTTTATTACAGCAACAGAAAAGTAACTAACACAGTGGTACACAGCTGCACTTGGGAAGCTGAGACAGGAGATTCCCAAGTTCAAGACCAGCTTGAGCTACATAGAAAATTCGAGGCTAGCCTGGGCTATATAGTGAGATTATGTCTCAAAAAGAAAAAAATATTCTTTGCTGATCACTTGGGGAAAACAACAACAACAACAACAACAACAACAACAACAACAACAAAAAACCAGAAACAAGGCTGGGGAGATGGTTCAGCAAGCGGGCAAAGTGCTTGCTGGTCAGGCATGAGGACCTGTGTTTAGGTCCACAGCTCCTACATAAAAGGTGGATCCCTGGAGCTGGATGGCCAGCCAGTGGAAGCAATAGCAGGTTCAGCAAAAGACTGTCTCAAAAAATAAGATGGAGAGAGATAGAGGAATACACTGAATATTGACTTCTGACCTCCATCCATGCCTACATGGGCACACATACATGTGCACACACATACATCCTCCTTACCCTCTCCCATATGCCCTCAAGGCCTCACACATACAAATAAAATGAAATAAAAGGCACAAACTAGCAAACAGAAGAAAAGAATTGAAGAGAAGGAAAAGGAAAGAACAGAAAAGATGCACATGTACCCATATATACCCCTATGTCTTACATAAACACCCCACACTGCATTGTAAAATAAACACATAGACGATGAGGCTTGTGTGTTTATTTTTACATAATGTGTAAAAGGGAATCTTTTTTTTCCACCAAAATGAACAAAACTAGATGATTACAAATTTTCGCACAGTGATGGAGAAAGTTGGCTAAGATGCCCCAAATAAAGGCACAATGATTCATTGCATAAACAAGGGAATATTTCACATGAAACAGAATTGCAGTTTTATTGACATATTAATACATATGGCTCTCAACATCAACTCAGAAATCAAAGAATAAATACAAACTTTACTATAGTTTATTGCAGATTGCATTCTCAAATAATATGTACATTCTTTAGCACACACAAATTTAGAAAATCTGGAGTACTTTTGTTAAACCGAACAACTACAGGCCAGGCATGGTGGCGCGTGCCTTTCATCCCAGCATTTGGGAGGTAGAGTCAGGTATAGCTGTGATATTGAGGACAGCCTGGTCTACATAGGAGTTCCAGGCCAGCTGGGACTACAGAGAGATCCTGCCTCAAAATACAGACAAACAAAAGCCAGCCACTAGGTGCAGTGGCATTTAACTGTGACTGTAGTGGGCATAGTTGTCTTCTAAATCATATCTTCAAACTTATCATGTTTCATGGAAAAGGGAATTTTCCAAAAGTAATTAACGTTTTGGACCTTAAAACAGAGAGGTATTTTAGTTTGGTTTTCTATTGCTGTGAAAACATTCTTGGCTGAAAGAACTTAGGAAGGAAAGGGTTTATTTTATTTTATACTTCTAAAGGACAGTTCACTGTTGAGGGAAGTCAGGGCAGGAACTCAAGACAGGAACTTGGATGCAGAAACTGAAGCAAAAGCCATGAGGAATGCTGCTGTTTACTGGCTTGAAAAGGGAATCTTTTAAGGTGAACTTCTAAACAGTAGGACAGGGCAGTCTGTCCCCAATCAGTTAACGCATGTCCAGGTTCCTTGATTGAGAATTTGCTTAAAGGTCATCACCAGGAGCAAGAATCCACACAGCAACCGTTCCACTCTGTCCTGTGGGGAAGCAGAGGGTTTTTTACCCCCCCTCATTTGAATGAGAGGTTATTATTATGTACCTGGACAAAGATCTAAGCTACTGAATGTGGGTGTTATACAACCTTTCACTCAAAGCTGTTTAATGAAGAGCAATCAGAATAGCTATGTTTAATCTCCTTTGCTTAAACAGCCAATGCCTCAGCAGAGTGGTAAGCTGCTCAGAACATTCTGTGTGCAGCAGTGGACGTTTCCATGGGTCATTGCTCCGAGGCAGACCAACTCGTGTTCAACATTGACTTCCTTCATTAAATCTCTGGGCTTCCATCAGTAAAATAGGGATTGCAAGGCTGCCCAATAACAGGAAAAATGAGATCTTGTAAGTAACTTCTTGGCACACAGGAAATGTTCAATAAATGCTTTCCCTTCCTAGTTGACAGGCCAAAATTCACCTCTCAAGCTGATCTTTCAAGTAATTGCTGGATCTTTTCCAAATGGGACAACAGGTGATGAACTTGGTGATGCTAGATAAATCACAAGCACTCTTATTCATGAGAGATGCTTCCACAGGTCGGTGACCAACAGTCAAGGCACCATCAGACTGAAGGATTTTTTTGTGCTTTTGTCCCTAAGTAGCTGGTAAGATGCTGTCAGTGCCTGTGGCTGTGATGTTGGTCTGTCCTCAGAGGCAGAGAGATCAATCAGAAAAATAATGAGGATTTAATGAGAGCTATATGTGAAGATGTTGAAGATGTTGAAGCTGTGTGTGTGTGTGTGTGTGTGTGTGTGTGTGTGTGTGTGTGTGTGTTACTGATTAACTCTTTGGACTAAAAAAATTCTAGAAATAGCATAACTGGTTTGCAGGGCTGGCACAGTGTAATGGCTTTTAGAACATGCTGTGCCAGGGAGCAGGGACATGCCACCAGCAGAGTGAGTGAGAATGTCCCCTTGCCAGCCAGCATCCCCGCCCCTACCCCTAGCCTCATTAAAACCCAGCATTGCCATTTTTCTTTATTTTTGCTAAAAGGAAATGTGAAATTGCATTATTTCATTTTTTTCTTTTTTCCTTTTTTTGGTCTTTTTGAGACAGGCTCTCCCTATAGCTCCAGCTGGCCTGACATTCGCTATGTAGACCAGGCTGGCCTCCATCTCACAGAGATCTGCCTGCCTCTGCCTCCTGAGTGCTGGGATTTAAGGCGTGTGCCACCGCGCTTGGCTGAAATTGTATAATTTCTAATATTTTGTTGAACATTTTCCCGTTATTTTATTCTTTTTTTTTCTCCTGTGTTTAGCCCCTTAGTCTTTAGAGGTTAAGTTGCTACTCATGGTTTTATAAAAGACCTCAGAAGGATAAGTACTGCTTGGGGGTTTTGTTGGTGTGGGATTTGGTGTTCCGGGTTTATTCTGTTTTTCAGAATTATTTAAAAAGTCACCAGCAGCCAATTATTTAGCGAGTAAACGTTTGCTGATTGTTAAACATATGCCAGGCTCTGTGCCAGGCACTGGTGGGAGAAGACTACAATGCTCCGGTCTCTGTGCTCTAAGACAGGTGTCCCAGTTTGCTTTCTGTTACTGTGATAAAACACTGACCAAAAACAACATGGGGTTGAAGAAGGGGTTTATTTAGCTTACAGATTGCAGTCCATCTCTAAGGAAAGACAGGGTAGGAGCTCAAGGCAGGAACCTAGAGGTAGGATCTGAAGTAGAGACCATTGAGGAATGCTGCTTACTGGCTTGCTTCCTCTGGCTCCTTCAGCTTCCTTTCTTACACAGCCCAGGCCCACCTGCCTACAGAAGGCATTGGCCAACAGTGAGCTGGGCCCTCCCACATCAGTCATCAATCACAATCACAATCATCAATCCACAGGCCAGTCTGATGAAGGTAATTCCTCAACTGAGTATCTAGGTTTGTGTCAAGTTAACAAAACAATGATAAGATCATCTCCTTATGGGCAGGGAGGAAAGCAGTGCCATGCACAAAGGCCACCCAGGCTGAGCATCCCTAATCTAAAAATCAGAAATGCTCTGAAATCCAATCCTGAACTGATGGTATCTGGCATACAACACTAAAGGGGCCGCCATCTAAGAGTGATCTGGTAAACTGTGAGGACTAAAAGGTCAAATTTGGGCCATCATCATTTTATAAATAAAGTTTATTTATACAGCAATGCCCATCCCCTCATGCAATCTCCGCTGCTTTTGAGGTACAGTGGTGGAGCTGAGCACTTGTGACAAAGCCAGTGTTTTGTGACAAACACTAGTGTTTTTATGTGTGTGTACACGTAGAGGCCAGAGGTCAATGTTGGGTGTCCCCTTCAGTCACTTTCTACCTTACTTTATTTCATTTTATAGGTGTGGTGTGTGTGGGGGGTGTATGCACCTAAGGGTGCAGGTGTGTGCTCCCATACATGGGTGTCCACCTGTGTTCTCCCCTATCGCTCCCCTACTTAGCCCCTTGAGACAGGGTCTTTCACTGAACTGGATTTGGCTAGCCAGTGAGCTTCCAAGATCCACCTATCTCCAACCCAGATGCTGAGGTCACAAGCCTGGATGGTTTGTGGGAGCTGGGGATTTGAACTCAGGTCCTCATAGTTTACAGCAAGTACTCTTACCCACTGAACCATATCCCCAGCTCATTCATCTTAGTTTTCGAGAAAGGGTCTTTCACTGAATCTGGAGTAAACCAGGTAGCTTTCACTAGACTGGCTGGTCAACAAACTCCAGGGATCCTCCTGTGTCTCTTTCTCCAGTGCTGGGGTCACAGGCACATGTGTCGCCATACCAAGCTTTTATGTGATTCCGGGGATCAAACTCAGGTCCTTATGCTTGTGCAGCAGGTATTTGCAAACTAAGCCATCTCTCAGGCTCTGTCTGACCACTCTCCAGCACAGTGGAAAATGACCTGAACCAGAGAGAACACTTAAATCTACACACAAGTTTGGAACAGAATCCAGCGAAACCTCAGAACACTAACTCAGGTCTGTGCGTCCATACCATTCTAAGACTGACTAAGCGCCTACTATATCGTAGGCCCACAGCTACAATTTTAAAGCTCACAGCACTTGCAGATACTCCCTGAGTACACACAAACAGCATGGCAGCAGGTAAAGAACCTTCTTGAGAAATCTATCATTGAGGTGAGCACGGCAGACGGCAAGCACTTTTCCTTCCTGCTGTGGTGGTGAAGAGCACAGGCATCCCCTCCTGGAATCTACTGCCACTTCCTCTCCTGACAGCACCTGGATTTTCCCATAGGCAACCAAATCCATCACATCAGCTTCATGGTTGGACTGAGATCAGCCTTAGCGTTCAGCTCTATGTATGTTCAGTGTCTTTGTCTAGGGTTGCCCAGGTGGCTTCTACTGGATCTTCTAATACAGAGGAACTGAATTCCATCCCTGGAGTGCTAAGCTGGTGAGTCAACAGCCCATCATCACATAATACTGGTTAAAGAGAACAATCACCTGAAGAGGCAAACTACCACTAGATGGCTACATTTGGATCATCACCTATTTTATAAGTAACTGGTAGTCACCACTGGGAGGTGTGACTAAGATAGAGACCCCCCCCATAGAAACAAGTAGGACCAGCAACTGGGAGATTCCCTATAACTCTAGTCAAATATAAGTCTGTGTTCCTCTGTGCCTTCTGTCAATTTCCCATTTGCCTTGAAACTCTTAAAGTTGGGATCCCCAATGACAGTTGACAACTCCAGCCAATGTGCTTGTTTTTCCAGATAACTGTCACCCCGTCCCCTTCTGAAACTTCACTCCTCTCTGCACTCCCTTCTTACCGTCAATATCGTCCTTCTCCATCTAGGAATGTAAATTTCAGAAACCAGTTGTGTCAACAGCATGTTGACATGTCAGAGTGATAGCAGCCAAGTTTGCTAATGAGCCCACAGTCACTGTGTGAACAGTTCCGTGGTTATTCAATCCCACACTCGATGCTTTCCCAGCAATTATAAAGATGCTGCTCTTGGTATCATGTCTGTCTCCAGCTTAATAATGGTGATGTTTCCTCTCAGGATCTTGAGAGGCTTGTGGCTGTGGAAATGATGTCTCTCAGAGGAGGCTGGCAACAGATGTTGCGAGCTGAATGCACTCAGAACATCTGGAAGCAGATCTTCTGCCCTGGGAGGGCCTGCTAGAGCCTGAACCCCTTACTTTCCAGAGACTCCTGGTTCTGGAATTGGCATCTCACCGTGGCAGGGGCTGTTGGGAAAGGGGCAGTGAAGGACATACTAGTTTGGCTCCATCTTGAATCTCCAACATGTTCTGTAGAATTTCCTGTGGAGCCTTCTGGAATTTCAGGCTCCAGTCTCTATCCCCTGTAAGACTCTGAGTCAGTAGATTTGGGGAAAGCAATTTTGGTTTTCACAGAGTTCTCTAGTTCTGAAGGGCAGCCATATTTCAGTTACTGGCATGAAATGTCCAGACACCAGAGTCCTTCTTCCTCTTCAGGAGTCTCTTCATTAGTGCCCCATGATGCCTTGCCAAGTCTCTGAGGCCCCTCACTGAAGCCCACCCCTGCTGTGGCTGGTGTGGATTCACCATTTTTGGGAAGCAGAGTGTGGAACTACCAGTAGAGTATAACCCTGTCTCTTTCCACTGAGGAAACTATCCTAGGATCAGGGAGAGCAAATGAGTTTTGCAAGACCCCGTGGTGATCCCTAAGGCACAGAATCCAGGAGGCAACCCTGGGAGGTTGGGTGGCGTCTCTCCTATGCTTGGTCTCACACCTTCTGGATTATGGGCATGGGTGCTGTCCTGCAGCTGGCTCCTCGGCTTCCCACCACTGCAGTGGGTTTTCTATGACCAGCCTTCACTGATAGGAAAGGGGGAAGTTGCTGCTGGGAGAGGGGCTTCTTCCCTTTCCCCATCTCCCTACATACTTTCGTCTGTTCAGGGACTACTAGGAATTTGTGTGTGTGTGTGTGTGATTATATATATGTATATATTAAATATATATGATTTATATATAAAATATATGATTGTATATATATGCTATTTGTGTGCATATGCATTTTTGTGTTTGGGTATGAATGCTTGAATGTGTATGTATGTACATATGGAGACCAGAGGTCTACGTTGGATGTCTTCCTCTATTGCTCTCCACCTTACTTTTTAATATGTTTTACTGAATTTTTGTGCATTTCATACATTTTAATCATATTTAGATCCCCTCCCCTATCTGCTCCCTCCTATAGGCCCGCACTAGATTTCATGCATTCTATCATATATATTAAGACCTATCAAGTCAAATATGTGGCCCCAGATATCCCTCAGTGTGAGTTCATTCATTGGAGCCTGGTCAGGCTCTCTAGCATCACTCCCTTAAAGCAGACCAAATGTCCCTCACCCAGAAGTGATCAACTGCCAATGGTTCCTCAGCTAAGGTTGGGACTTCTTGCCCATTTCTCCAGTTCTTTGCTGGGTTTTTGTTTCGTTGGAGTTTGCATGGGTCCTGTGTGCATGCTGACACCATTGCCTTATTTTTTGAGACAGGATCGCTTACTGAGCCTTGAGCTCACTGATTGGCTAGACCAGCTGGCCTGCAAGCTTCAGGGATTCTCCTGTTCTTCTCCCCACACCTCACTCCCAGCGCCCACAGTGCTAGGGTCACATATGCACACTGCTACATTGGGCTTTGCTGCTGGGAATTTTAATATTGATTGAGTAGCTCATTGGTTCCAGCATTTATAAATAAGCTCCTTTTCCTGCCCCCCTGGGTGGGTTGAATCTGAGTGTTTGGTACCTGCTCTTCCTCCTCACTAGCCCTTCCCTCTCCCCTTCCCACCAACTCAAGGAATTCATATCCTCAGTCAGCCACTGACTCAGGCTCAACTATGTCGGGTCTGGTGGCAGAGTGAGTGATGGAGCCCGCAGACCATTACTCAGGAGAGGGTGGTGGTGAGTCACTTTGAGAGGCTCCTTCTCAGTCTGACCACTCTGTTCCAGGCTGTGCTTGGAGACAGAAAATAATAACACCCTTTGGACTTGTCTCTTAAAAATAGAACCAGTGGAGTCTGCGGCTATGGGAGGAGGAATACTGGAATCAGGTGCTCTGTCCAGCTAGCTGCAATTCATCATAGGACACTGACTCCTGCTTTGTACACCTCTCATTGTCATGTGCTGGACCATTTGAGGTGGGTTTCCAAGTCTTTTGAAGCTTGCAACCCTTCAGGATGTGACATACACCAAGGACTCAATCACCCCAAATTCATCTATGCAAAATATTTCTTAGTTTCAGGGGTTCATAAACCCCCTTGATGCATGTCACAGGCTCTTAAAAGAATTCCTAGAGACTCTATTTTTTCAATATATGTATAAAATACGTTTCTTCCAAAATCTGCACTTTGCTGTTCAGAAGACAATTTTTTTCTGTCGTTTTCATTCACTCATGAATCATTTATCAAAGTGTTCTCCAGTCCTTTTGGAAAGTACTTCTGGAGGAGGCAAAACAAGAAGGAGTGTCTGCAAAAAGGGCTTGAGCACATGATGTGCAGATTGTAATGCAGGGACCCTTGGCAGAATGAGAAGGATGGTTAAGACTGCCTACACCAGAGCCCACAGCCATTAATTATCTCTCAGTCCCTGCTCTGGCCTGCTGTAGGGGTGAGGTCCCTCCCTCAACCTCAGGCATAAGTTATTAGGTGATCCCAGTTCCCACTTGGTCTCAGTTTGGCTAGCTCGGGGCCTACGGTTCCTAAGAGAAGATGGAGCCTCAGAAGGAGAGGATGCTTTGCTTGTCCCTTCCTATCTGCTTCCGGTGGCTGCTCTGAAGGTTCATGTCCTGTGAAATGGCATATAGAAGGATGGTAGCACAGGTGCTTGAAGAATGTACAGGACGCCAACAAACACAGAGCTTATTGAAATGCATTGGAGGAGGGAAGCAGGCAAGTTCACAGAGAGGGGACCATGCCTCCATGCTGGGATGGACTTTTATCCCTCTGGAACCATAATTCAAATAAACACTTCCTTCTCTAAGTTTCCTTTGTCATGGTGTTTATCACAGCAACAGAAAAGTAACTAAAACCAGCAATTATAGCCTTGCCTTGTTACAGTGGCTCTTGATGCTTCCTCTGTGTGGATGGAAATGTACCCAGCCAGCTTCCTGCTCTGGCTCTGATGAACTCTACCCTTCTGGAACTGTAGACCAAAATAACTTTCTTCCTTCAAGTTGCTTTTGGTCATAGTAATTTTTTTTTTTCTTTTTGAGACAGGTTCTCCCTGTAGCCCCAGCTGTCCTGGAACTCACTATGTAGACCAGGCTGGCCTTGAACTCACAGAGATCCGCCTGCCTCTGCCTCCCAAGTGCTGGAACTAAAGGTGTGTGCCACCACGCCTGGCTTGGTCATGGTATTTTATCACAGCAACAGAAAAGTAGCTAATAAAAACACCTAGGGGCTTCCTGCTATATAGACATGTGATAGATGGTTTAGCCTCCCCACCTCTAAAGGCAGCACGTAGGTTCTTCCCAGTAGGGTCCCCTGCCCTGATTGTGCCTCTTCTAGAACATGTACAGCCCCATCTTACCAAGAAGACAGAACTGATTCAACTTTCTCCAAGAGATATAGAAAAGGAGCTGGGTCTGGGAGGAGCTTGGGACCGAAGACATTGCCAGGTTGAGATAGGGAAGCCCCTTGTTCCCTCCCTAAGGCCAAGATACACACAGAACTCCAACTGGGAGTATCAATGTGACAGCCTGAGTTCCTCCATTTTGTGTAAGACCACCATCTTGGGGAGCCATCCCAGACCTTACCCTGACCTGGTGTTAGCAATTCCAGGAAGAGCTGACCCCAGAGGAACACACCCATATAATCCTGGGAGGCTCCAGTTAAGACTTATCTGGCTTTTGTATCTACTTGCTTATCTGGCTTCTGTAACTGCTTGCTTGCCCACCTATAGGAACAAACATGTGACTGCTTGTTTTTAAGTAAATTACTTGTTTTTGAGTAAATCTTGTACCAACCGATGAGGATATGGATTTTACCTTTAAGAGCTTTACTTTCCTTTGAGCAAGTGCTGCTTTTTCTAAATCGGCTTAGAGAGTGCAGTTGCTGGCAAGCTAAATAAATTCAGCTAATTCGGAACATCTGGACTCTGGTGGTCCTTCCCAAGGGTCTTGGCACCATAACATCTGTAAGAAAGGGCACTGAGATTTTGTTCTACTGTTGGGTATATGTTTAGCCAGCTGATTGGTTTAACTTTCCACTTATTAACTGAACAGGAGAAAAGAAAATCCTTGAGTTGGCATGAGGAGTGTGTCATCCTTGATGCAACTGAAGGGAAGAGGGGAAAGGCCCACAACACATTTTCAAGCCTCTGTTACTAGAGGGGAAGGTGATATAACCTAGCATCTGTTACTAAGATCTGCCTGAACCAGTTACCTGCTGTAGATCTTCTGGAGGGCACTGTAGTTAAAACATGAAGGGCTGCCTCTGATTCTCTGACACTAACTGGGTATTCTATACTTCATTCCTATTCTGATGTCTGCTACCCAGAGTTCTATGAGACTCCACAGATTAAAGGTGCAGTCCTATAGCCAGTCCTCATGTAGGATGCCAGTCACAAGTGCTGGGGCTCTCCAGGATACCTGCATGTCTCTCCCACTTGGCTACAAATTCAGGAATTCCTCATGAACTCTTTCCTTTTGGGTTCAATAATTTGCTGCAATGACTCACAGAGCTAAGGAAAGTTCTATACTTACTACTATAGTTTATTGTAAAGGATACAAATGGACAGCTGAGGTATATAACATGAGGTCTGGAGAGGTCTTAAGCACAGGAATGTTTGTCCTCATGGTAACACAGCACCCCAACACAGGGTTGTGTCCACCAACCTGAAATCTCCTGAACCCCACTATTTAGGGATGCATATGTGCATGTGTGTGTGTATGTGTGTGTGTGTGTGTGTGTATGTGTGCACATGGGGGTTGCTTGTGTCTGTACACACACTCACAGAAATCAAAGGAAGACATTGGGCATCCTGCTCTATCACTCTTTGCCTTATTCCCTTGAAGCAGGGTCTCTCATTGAATATGAAACTGGACTGTTAGCCACCAAGCCCCAGAGATCCTCCTGTCTCTACCCCCTATAGTGTTGGGGTTACATGTATATGCACGGCCATGCTCAGCTTTCTAGATGTGTGTTTATGTATACATGTGTGGGTACATATTCACGTGGGTACATGGGGGTGCAAGTATGCCTGCCAGAGGACAGCATTGAGTGTCATTCCTCAGGTGCTACACACTTGAAACAGTATCCTGAAGTTCACAGATCAGTCTAGATTGACTAGCTAATGAACCCTGGGAATCCATCATCTCTGTCTTCCCAGGACTGGGATTATAAATATAGGCCTCCGTACCTAGTTTTGGTTTATAAAGTGTATTCTGGGGATCAACTCAGGTTTTATGTTTATAAGGCAAGCACTTTAATGACTGAACCATATCCTCATCCCCTAAAGGGCCTCTTCTGAATAACAAAAGAAGCTCAGGAAATTCCAAGGGATTTAAGATTTCCTTTCCTAGAATGGGGCAACACAAAGATCATTCGAATGAATACATATTTCTTATTACACAGAGTGGTTGCTCTGAATATTTATTGAGGACTCTAAGCTTTTAGGAATATAAATAGGGCTGCCTGGACTCATTTGAGATTGAAAGCGGACTCATCAACCAGGACTGCCTGAACAAACTGGGAATGTGGTGGCTGTCCTACAGAAACAGCTTTGTCTCTTGCAGCAAGTGTATCCACACTGGTGTGCATCCCCCTCCCCCATCCCTACCATGGCCTAATGTGTCACTGTGGTGAGGTGCCTTAATTTCCCTTCTCCTAGGATCAAAGCTTTGACATACTGAGCTGTGAAGGTTCTGTTAGTCAGCATCATGTCATTTTGTAAATTCCCCCACTGTGGTTGACATTTGACAAGTCTAGTACCTACAATAATTTGGCTTCTAGAAGTAAATTAGCTCGTTTCTCTAGATTATTAATTGTCTTGGCCTGTGGATCCTAAGTAATAGTTGGTCAGGAAAGGATATAGATTACCTAACATTCTTTAACTGACTACTCACTGGTTAACCCTTGGAATGGCCAACTGTGGGCCAATGCACCCCAACCCCTGCTCTCTGCCCTGTAACTACCTAGCTTGTAAACAGACAGTGGCTCTGATTCTAACAGAGACACCCTCTACAGGTTTTTCCCTCAATGAAGTCCTGGGCTTCTTAAGTTTTGGGTTCTCTTGAGCTTTCTTCCCCATTGACCTTTCAGGTTCAAGGACACATGGAGAAGTGGATCCCTTTTGCTCTTACAATAGCCAGGAAAGGCCTGTGGCATTCAGAGCTCTGGGGTAATTGCCTTGGACAGCAGTGTTGTCCAGACCTTCATTTTTCAGTGAGGTTTGAAGATGAAGTCTCACCATATCATCCTGTTTATTCAATGGCCTCAATGCAATGAGAAATCATAGCCTTCTCTCTGGAGTAAGCTCAGAGTAGGGGCTCCCTCTGGGTAGACAGAAAGGGCCACAGGCTTTCTGAGCAAAGGAAGCAGAATTGGATCTCACCCCTTGCACCTCTCAGCTGAGACCCTGTTACGGGGCACAAAGCACCTGCAGCTCTCGGGAGCACATACGACAAAAGACGCTGTGTGTCTGTTGTCTCCCAGGTATGTGCAGGGCCAGCATCCTAAGCAGCTTTCTCTCTAAGAAGCTCCTTAAGCACCTTTGTGGGTACAGACACTTCTGATGTAACATGGCATATGTGTTCCTAAAAGTTGCTGTGCTGTTCGAAACTGCAATGAGAAATAATACCACTTGGGGGCAAATGGGGTCAGAGTACAACACGTGAAACTTTGCTAGTA
>NW_008338996.1:8794398-8868590 GCF_000622305.1 Nannospalax galili | reverse complement strand
TGGTCTTTTTGAGACAGGGTCTCCCTGTAGCCTGAGCTGTCCTGGAACTCACTATGTAGACCAGGCTGGCCTTGAACTCACAGAGATCTGCCTGCCTCTGCCTCCTGAGTGCTGGGACTACAGGTGTGCGCCACCACGCCCAGCATAACAATTTTTTTAAAAAAAGATAGGAGGACTGGGTGTGTAGTTCAGTAGTAAAGTGCATGTTAAGCATGAAAGACAATCCTCAGTGCATGCTTGCGCATGCGCACAAACACACACGTGCACATGCACAGGGGAAACCAGTAAAATTGGAATCAGTGTTACAGGGGTTTACAGTGTGTCCCTGTGAGCTTTGTGTGTGTTACTGATGATGTCATGTCTTACTGGCGACTGATGACCCTGAAAAACAGTGATGGGTAAAGAAACCCTCTTACCTTTCTCTGTTCTAGGTCATCTCACCATGTGATGTAGAAAAGCCTCCTGTGGGCTTCCTGGTAACCCACGGCAGGGTCAGGTATGGACCCCTCCAAATTCCCTTTCTTTGCCTCCTAGATGATGAGTCGATGTGTTTTGACTGCCCTGATCAATCCAAATCAAAATGCTTGCCAGTCAAACTTTGGTTAAGTCTCTCTTCTCCCAGGGCCCTGAGCTTTGGACCACCTTCAATCTGAGCCTATGTCCAGCTCCTTTGAGTCCTCCAAGGGTAGACCACCTCTCTGGTTTGCAATGTCCCATCACACGATCTTTCCCCCATACTTTGTATCTCACTCCTTTCTGGTCATGTTCACTTATGTCCAGAAAAGAAAATCTGATTTGTAATCCTTCAGATGCTTACACATGTGTTTGAAGCACTTTTTGTAATAGTCCTCTGCCTCTCCATCCTGTTTGCAAAACTTGTTGATGCAAAGGTTTGCTTGCCTCTGACTTCATTTTTTTACTTGACATTACACCGCTCAGCTGAGCTGCATGCAGCTTTCTGCTCTTCCACAGTGTGTCTCATGGGTGAAATCATGTAAGGCAAAGGCAGCATTTGCACTGTGCTCAAACAGTTCTCCAGTATAGTCATTATATTAAAACCAATTTGCATATTCAAAATACAGCACAGTATAATCAGTTCAGACATTCAGGACTTCAGAGGCCAACCCAACTCATTACTTGACAGGCCTCAGTAATGTGGTAGTTTTTTCCCTTTGTGTTATTGACACAGGGTCTTACTATGTAGCTTAGACTGGCCTGGAGCTCACAGTACAGCCCAGGCTGGCCTCAAACTCACCATCCTCTTGCCTTAGACTCCTGAATTCCAGGATTATAAGTATGTGACATCTTTTGCATTTATGGAAAAAGAGATGGTAGTGAATATTTTAGAGAATATTCACAGAAGCCCGTGACATTTTGATCCATTCCCACCCTTATCTGTATTTCAGTCAAAGCTGTTTTTGACAGAGATTGTGTTAGGAGTCAACTGCACACCCATAAAAGTCACAAACTCAAGACGTGAAAGAATTTAAAAGCAATGTCTTGATTTAACACCTTCATGTCACAAAAGACCAAAATGAATCTGCTGACCTTGGGTTCCTCTAGGCAGATGCTGGGCCAGATTCAAAGCAGAGACCCTCAGGATCTGCTGCCCCCAGGCAATCAAAATGTGGCTGTTGTGTGGATTTATAAACCCAAATGTAGATAAAGCTAGGGGCAGCAAGGCAGAAGCGTGTGTTTAGTGGCCTCTGGATCACCACCAACTGGCCAAAGGCTACTCTTCCTTCCTAGGCTAGTAGGGTTGGAGGTGTTGCTCAGTAGGAGCATGCTGTCTTAGCAAGCATGGAGCCCTAGGTTCTATCCTGGTACCTCAAAAACAACATACACACACAGAAATCTTAATGTCAACCAGCAACTGCCATTGTCCCACCCAAAATACAGAGGCAGCTTTGCACCCAGGGAAGGATGACTCTGTCTTTTCTATTTGGTTATTTTTGCTTTTGTCACAGTCAGTGATATGGATGATAAATGGGCAGACCACACACTCTAAAACGCGACTCCTGAGGGAGTTTTTAATCTATCCAAGTCCCAGACAGGCACAGCAGGGAAAAGTGAAAATATCTCAGCTTCATTAGAGGAAATTTATAGCTTGCTTAAGGTTGCCATGGTGACCAACAGACAGGAACTATTTGTAGATGCTGGACCTGTAGAAGATTCAGGTAAGAGACAGAGTGAGGTTTATTGACAACAAGCTATGTGGTTGCCAGGTTGCTAAGAACATGTTATTTGCTCTGGACTCAGGTCTGTGTGACTCTGAACCCTTCATGAATTGGACTTTTTAAGACAGTAAGGACTTAAGAATAGGCTGACCCAAATGGTGGGGGTGTTAGAAACTTGGACACACTTGGGCCTCCCTAAGAGACAGACTAGAGATAGACTCATGACACAATCTTACTAGGGTACTACCACTCCTGGAATCCAGGTCACCTGGCCCTATCCATCGTCATGTACAAAGAGAAGTCTCAGCCAAGTGACTGTCTTGGGTCAAGGGCTGTCCCTTGTCATCAACTGAGCCTGGTGGTTAGTGTAGGCTCTGTCTAAAGTAGACTCAAAAGCAAGGATTTGCACACACATCTTCAATCTGAGAGGTGCTGGCAGAGGGAGAGGCGAGAACGATGCGACAGAAGGAAGGAGAGTAAGGCTGTAGTAAGGCTTAAGGCTTACTACAGTAAGGCTTACTGCAGTAAGGCTGTCCTCACTTAACCATGGTCTTTTTCTCCCTCCCAGTTATCCATAGTAAACTGAAGTCCAATATCACATGGAAAAATTCAGAAATAAAGAATCATTAGTTTTAAATCACAGAGTACCCTAAGTAGTATGACAAATTCTTACATGGTCTCACTCCAAAATGAAGCACAGAGTAACCTAACCCTAGGTCACAGTGCCCGCATCATGCCCCTCACGTCATCTCAACACTTGGGTACTGTGTCATCTCATACTGTCTTAGGAAGGGTGAGAACACTCTAAGATGTTTTGAGAGAGACAAAGAAACCACATTTGTAAAGCTTTTATTATTATATATTGCTAGAATTCTTTATTTCATTACTAGTTACTACTGTTAATCTCTTATTATGCCCAATTTATAAATTGAACGTTCTCATAGGTATTTATAGGAAAAAAACACGGTGGTATAAAGTTCAGTACTATCTGAAGTTCAGGCATCCATTGAGGGGCTTGGCATGCATCACCCATAGCTAAACAGAGTCGGCTGTATTTGGCCAGCTACTCTACTGAGTGACCGGAGTTTAATTCCCTGAGGGAAATCCAGCACAAAACACATGCCTCAGAGTTATCACATTCCAAAGTGATGGGAGGGAAGAGAGGCATTTATACGCCAACTCCCTAATGACCCTAGTTGAGGGCTGGTCTCTGGGGATAGTTTTCTCATGGTGTCCTGTGTCTGACTGATGGCTATAGACACTTCAGGTGGCAAAAGACAGAGTCCCCTACAAGGTCCCAGGGAACTGCGTAATGATAGCTTCTGCTACCTGAGGGTGGGGGGGGGTTCCCTGAATGAAAGTGTAGTACTAATAATGGTGATGGCCATGATGGTGTTGATGGTGGTGGTAGAACTGATGATGAGAGATGATGATGATGATAGAGCAATGATGATGGTGATGATGATGGAATTATGATGATGATAGAGTGATGATGACAATGATGATGGTGCTGATGGGATTATGATGATGATGATGATGATGATAGTGGTGGAGTGGAAGTGGTATTGGTGATGATTATGATAGACTAATAATGTTGACCATGATGATGATGGTGGTGGTGGTGGTGGTGGTGGTGGGAGGGGGTTGGGGCTCTGCCGTCTGTGAAAGAGCAGTAAACTCAGTAGGATCTCCAGACTCCACACAGTAAAAGAAGAAAGCCTTTTTCTCTATTCACACTGCTTTGTACTGCTGATACAAAGGGAATCCTCCCTCATATAAGTCAGTCATAAGACTCATGGGGCTAGAGAGAGGGCTCAGTGGTTAAGAGCACTTACTGCTCGCTATGTAACCCTGGCTGACCTAGAACTCATTTTTTAGACCAGGCTGGCCTCAAACTCACACTTTAACCCCTGCTAGGATTAAAGGCATGGGCCAAGCCAAGTTTTTCTTTCTTTTTTTAAAAAAAATTTATTTATTTTTATTTTATGTGTATGAGTGTATTGCCTGCATGTATGTAAGTGCACTTATGTCACGCAATCCCCACAGATGTCAGAAGAGGGAGTCAGATGCCCGATCCCCTGCAACTGAAGTTACCAGATAGTTGTGGGTACTGGGACTCGAACCTGGGTCATCTGCAAGAGCACCCAGTGCTCTTAACTGCTGAGCCACTTCTCCAGCTCCTCTCTATTTGTTTTCTTGACTAGGTTTTTTTTAAAAAAAAAATTTTTTTTTTATTTTATGTGTATGCATGTATTGACTGCATATAGGTAAGTGCAGCCGCTGCAGGCTGAGGTCAGAGGAGGCTGTCGGATCCCCTGGGACTGGAGTTACAGACAGTTGTTAGCTGCCATGTGGGTGGCTGGGATTTGACCCCGGGTCTTCTGCAAGAACTACCAGTGTTCCTAACCGCTGAGCCATCTCTCCAGCCCCTTAACTAGGTTTTTAACATATGAATACTGGGACGGCACAAGCATTCAGGCTCTTGCCTGAGCCTTCCACAGAACCACGTGGTTCTCCCAACATATTCCGTTTGTGCACGGCTAAAGACCGTGGTGATTTTATAGCATCCTGGGCATTTAACAACCAGGAAGTAGGAACTGGGGCTCTGCACCAGGCGCTTATTGTGTTTCCTCTTCTCCTCTTCAGGAGAGGGATGAAGGAGATCCTTTGCGGGAGGCATGTTCTCGTAGGGAGGTCGTCACCGCCGGAAAGCGGGTATATCTTTTTCAGTGGGTTGTTGTAAGTGCTCGGTGAACACTGTGCTGGTGCTAATTTACTTAGAGAGTAATATTATGTAGCTCCTGGCAGACTTCTTCATCCCATAATTTACTGCCTAACAAAATGCTTTGCACATCGATATGCCCAGCCAAGAATGTGTTCCACTGGGTTGAATCCACCCTTGCTGAAGTGCACGTAAGTAGCGAGACTATATTTTCCAAACCAAGAAGTTCTCAGCTATGAATTCATTTATCGGAAAGGTCTTGTCAAAGATAAAATATGGGGAACAATTAAAGAGCTGATTATATTCAGGCTAGCACAAGGGGAGAAGCATCCCAGTAACCAAAGTTCTACAGCAAACTGGCTCTGCCCTGAACGTTCACAGGGAGAAGCCACAGTCAGCTGAACAGGAAATGATTATTTGGTTCTAAGAGCACAAATGATTCTATTACTAGATATATTTATTATTTATTTATTTATTATTTATTTATTTGTGTGTGTGTGCCTATGTGTATGTGTGCATACAAGCATGCCATAGCATATGTGTGGAGGTCAGAGAAAAACTTGGAGGAGTCAGTTCTCTCTTTCCACCATCTGGGGCTCGGATGTCAAACTCAGATTGTCAGCCTTGGCAGCAGATGCCTTTACCTACCAAGCTATCTCAGTGGCCTAAATAAATCTAATCTTAGTTAATAGTTCCTTAATAGTTTCCTTATGAAAGTTCCTTAAAAGACCATCACCTTCTCTTAAACCTTCTCTAAGGCTGATTAACTGCTTAGAACTTGTGAAGAGTTTAGAATGTTGCAAGTCCAGAGCTGTGCTGGATAGCTTTAGTGTCAACTTGACACACCTGGGTTGAGGGAGCCTTAATTGGGGAATTGCCTCTATTGGACTGGCCTGTGGCCATGTCTGAGGGGCATCTTCTTGATGAGTGATGTGGGAGGGCCCAGCCCACTATGGGTGGTGCCATCCCTGGGCAGGTGGGCCTGTGTTGCATAAGAAAGCAGGCTGAGCAGGGGCCAGGGGAGTAAGCCAGTAAGCAGTGTTCCTCCATGGCCTATGCTCCAACTCCTGCCTCCAGGTTCCTATCCTGAGTTCCTACCTTGGGCTCCCTGATGACTGTGACCTGGGAGATGTAAGCTGAATAAACCCTTTCCTCCCCAAGTTGGTATTGGTCAGAGTACTTTGTTACAGCAATGAAGAACAAACTAGGACAAGAGCCAAATTATTTTGGGCCATCTTTATAGACCTTAATGGTCCTCTACACCTGACCTAACATCTTGGTGACCATTTGGTAAATCCCTTAGAATGTAAGAATAGACCCCTGGTTCCCAATCAACCAAGAAGAGTGTCAGATAACATCTGAGGCCTCTGACAGTGCCCCCCCTTTCGCTTTGCTGTAACCCACCTATCTGATGTTTCCACTAATACATTTGAAAAGGGGCCTTGATCGAAGACTTTCCTTGTCTTGTTACTATAAAAACTTCGTCAAACTGTTAATTACTTTGGAACATGGAATTTGAGTAACCTGACTCTGTGCTCCCGGCCCATGGTCATTCATACTTGACTCCAGAGTAAACTATCTCTTATCCTCTTTGAGATGAGGCTGTGTTTTTGTTTCATCAAGCTCCTGAGACAAAGGAGAGAAAATTAGTGGTCTTCAGCCGGTCTTGTCACAGATGAACATGAAAGAGAGGAAGGGTGGACAGAGTGTCCACTCTCTCAGGTCAGTCTTTTCTAGAAACACAAAAAGAGGAGAGCTTGGAAGCCAAACCTTGAACAGTTTTTTAACTGTTGTTGCTTCTGGGAGCACAGGGTTCAAGGTAACTCCCCACCCCCACCTCAGTCTCTTGAAAATATATGAAAATTGAACTAAATTTAATTACATATCAAATCTCACTAAAGCAAACAAGTCCTTCTCTCTCTGTTTTTCTTTCCCTCTCTCTTTGTCCACTGCAGGGCAGCAGGAGAATCTTTTCAAATGCAGCCTTCTTCTCTGCTGCATTTGAGGGAAAATTCAAAGTCCCCTGCAAGGCCTCTAGGCCCCACCTGAGCTGATTCTCCGTCCTCATCTCTGAGCCCTTTACTGCTCTCCTTGGGCACCCCAGCCTCATTGTTCTTTCTGGAATATTCCATGTTCTCTTTGCCTCAGGGCTCTTGCTAAAGTTGTCCTTTTTACCTCAAAAGGCCTCCACCCCTCCTGACGTCAAACCCTGCCTCCCTAATAGAGTCCTTCATTCTTCAGTCTAAATTCTTTTGCTAAAAATCCTCAGAGATTAATGTTATTTTTCTCTTTGTTGTTTTTAAATTATGTTTCTTACTACTGTGTGTGTTTATGTGCGGGCACCTGTGCCACAGTACCTATGTGGAGGTCAGAAGACAAATCTTGGGAGTCAGTTCTGGGGTTCAAACTCATATTATCAGGCTTACACAGAAAGTACCTTTACCCACTGAGCCATCTTGCTGGCTCAACATTATTTTTCTTTAGAACAGCACCAACACAAATATCCTGTGAACCACATTTGTATTATTAAAATAAAGAATTGGGCATGGTGGTAATTACTTGTAGGCCCAGAAATTGAGAAGGCAGATTAGCCTAGGATAATGAATAAGCTCAGGCCAATGAAGAGACCTTGTCTCTAAAAACAAGGTGTCGGTGGTGGGGCAGGGGCTGGAGAGATGGTTCAGCCATTAAGAGCACTGGTTGCTCTTCCAGAGCTCCTGGGTTTGGTTCCCAGCACCCACACGGCAATTAGCAATGGCCAGTAACTCCAATTCCAGGGGATTCGATGCCCTCTTCTGGTCTCCACAGATTTGCATGCATGTGGTATACTTACATACATGCAGGCAAAATGCTCATACACATAAAATAAAATTATCTAATTAATTAAACAAACAAATAAAAACAAGGTGGGGCCATTGAGATGGCTCTGCAGATATGGGCATCTGCTGCCAAGCCTGAGGATCTGTGTTCTACATCAAGACTCACACGGTGGAAGGAGAGAACTGAGTCTCACAAGCTAGTCATCCTCTGACTTACACACACACACACTGTGACACACGACTGCTTTAAAAACCTGTATGACAGGATGTAAAGCAAGTATGATAGTTCACAGATTGTTAGAGTACATGTATGTATATTTCTATACCATCATTACTATTTTGGCAAATGTAGTACAAGTCAGCTTAACTAAAAACACAGCCAAGGGGCCAATGAGACAGCTCAGTGAGTAGAGGCATTTATCACCAGCCCTGACCAACTCAATTCAATCCCCAGAACTCACATGGTGAAAGGAAAGAACCCATTCCTGAAAGTTGTCCTCTGACCTTCACAGAGAGAGAGAGAGAGAGAGAGAGAGAGAGAGAATAAATAAATAAATAATTTTAAATCCTCAAAGCAACCATCCAAGCATGGAGGAAGGCATCTGAGGAATGATTTCTGAGGTTTTCCTCTGGCCTCCACAAACATGTGCAAGTACTTGCACACCCCCCCCCTCCCATGGACCCTCATGCTCAGGCATGTGCATGCACACACACAAGATTTTAAAAAGTAAAGTTTATTATTTTTTCCAAATGTTTCTAATTCTGGTAAGAAACATGAAACAAAATTTTCACCCTAACCATCTGAAATCACACATTTGGTGGCATTAAGCGCACTGTTGTAGCACAGTCTCCAGAACTTTTTCATCTTGCACAAACCAACACTGAACAATAAGTTCCCACTCCTCTGTCCCTGCAGACCAGGAAACCGTCATTTTATTCTCTATATGCATAAGTCTGACTACTCACAGGAATGGAATCGTATGGCATTTACCTTTTAGGGTTTTTTTTTTTTTTTCCAGTCTTTTTGAGATAAGGTCTCCCTGTATCCCCAGCTGGATCGGAACTCGCTATGGAGATCAGGCTGGACTTGATCTCTTAGAGATCTGCTTGCCTCTGCCTTCTGAGTGCTGGCATTTACCTTTTTATGACTGTGTTCTTTCATTTAGCACAATGTCCTCACATCTTATCCACATTGCAGCAAGGATCAAGACCTCCTTTCTTTTCCAGGCTGACTAATATTCCACTGTGGGCATGTTTCACATTTTATTTACTCATTCATCCACTGATGAGCATTTGGGTTGCTTCCACCTTTTGACTAGTGTTAACAATGCTGCTGTTACCTGACCTAAATCTGGCCTTGAAAGCTAATATCTTGTATTAGTCACTTTTCTGTTGCTGTGATAGAATCACTGACCCAAGCAATTTATAGAAGGAAGAGTTTATCTGAGCTTATGGTTCCAGGGAAATTATAGTCCATCATGGCAGGGAGGCATGGTGGCTGAAGGTGGCTAGAGCAGGAGCAGCAGAAGCTAAGCTCTCACATCATCATGCAGGCACAGGAAGCAAGAGAGCTACTGGAGATCTGGTAAGGCTTAAGAACTCTCTAAGCCCACCCCCTGTGACGTGCTTCCTCCAGGACAGCCACACCTTCTAAAACCTCCAAAAACAGCACCATCATCTTGGGGCAAAATGTCCAAATACTTGGAGCCTATGGGGGACATTTTCATTCAAACCACCCCGTATCTGGAAAATGAGACTTGGTGGGGAGCAGGTATATTCAAGGGTCAACATCCTGAAAGATGAAGGGCTATCATTCACCAAGTTTTATCTTCTCAGAGATACAAAGGGCTTTTATAGTGAGAGGATGAAGGAGCAGGGGACAGTGGCAGGGAGGCTATGTGCTGAGTAAGGTCTTTACCACTGAGGACTCACCTCTTTTTCCTTCTCCTCTAGTCACATTATTCATGATCTGGGAATAGTTCCTATACTTTCTTAGAACAAACACATTACTCTTCTGCTAGGTAAATCTACAGAAATTTATGTGCTTCCTGTTGGTTAATTTACTGAACTAAAAACTAAGTGAGTGCAGTATACATTCTGTTGTTATTTTAAGGTTACCAGATAGTCTGGGTTCTGTAAAGATTATTTAGCAATTAATAACCTAATCATTTTAGATGCAAGTCCCCTTTATAATGCTGGGACAAAGGAAAGGGAGGGCCCCTTACAAAAGTCACAGGAGATGTGCAATAGTGTCTAGGTGCCAGGATGCAAGAAATGTGACTCACTGGGCTCCCCGGTGTCCTCTCACCATCAATCACCAGCTGGAAAAGCATCTCAAGATAAACAGGTTCTTGTCCTGTAATGCACAGGTGGCCCTAGATGCCAAGATCAACATTAAGGACCACCATCACATAGGGGTATGGCTCATGATGTTCCCACTGTGTACCCTCAGCTGGAGCTCCAGCAATGATGATTGGTCTAGACAACAGCAACCTCCTTCTCTGCCCAGACCCTGGGAATTCTTAGCAGCAGTGGAGCCAAGCTTCTCTTGCCACATCCAGTCCTGAGGGCCACTGATGAAGTAACAAGGAGGGCTCCCCTCCTGCTGTCCCATGAGTAACCTGGCCTATGTCTGTGAACTTTCACTGGATACTGCGTGGCATGGAGCTTTCCTCAGCCCTAAATGCCTTGCAGAGACTCCTGATCTCTACCACAGAATCTCACTAACAAGACGGGTGGTATTGTAGACTAAGAGAAATCATGTCTGGGGGGTTTCTGAACCTAATGGGTGGGAGAATCTGTTCCTGTGATGTCCAGCAGATCTTGTGAGCCCAGATGGCCTGGAGCAGAGCCAGGTGGATCCACATGCTGGGCATTTCATCCTCATGAATGTGCAGTCTCTTTAACTTGTTGGAGGTGGCCATTGGCTGTTTTCAGTGAGCCAACTTTGCTTTGCATATCCCACTGAATCTAGTAGAGTTGCTGCTATGTGTTTTCTTTGTGGAAGCGCCCCACGAGTGCTCTTAGAGGGGGCTCTACTGCACTTACACTAGCCAGTGTACTCACTGACACTGAGAACTGTCAGGCCTTTTAACGTTCATGTGTATGTATGTCTTGTGTGCATGTATGAAAGTGTGCCCACATTGTGCAATGCCCGAAGAGGACAGAAGAGGGAGTTGGATCCCTTGGAACTGGAGTTATGGATGGGTGTTTAACTACCATATGGGTGCTGGGATTTGAAGTCAGGTCTTCTGTAAGATCAGTCAGTGCTCTTAACTGCTGAGTCATCCCATAGGTCTCCTATTTAAAATTATTTTTTTTCATTTATTCTTCCATCCTCCTGCTGAAGTAATTCAAACATTTTGCCCATTTGTGTTTGTTTTTATAAGCAACATTTCTTGATTTTTATTGTCGATTTCAGTGTTTTTAATATTGTTTGTTAGGGATCTGTTTTGGTTTCCATCAATGGCAGGGTGATGTTGTAAAACATGATAAGATTATGACTAAATATTAAATGACTCTGCAAGATTAAAAAGAAGAGGGGCTGAGAGGACCTGGGCTCAATTCCCAACATTCACGTGGTGGCTAACTACCATCTATAACTCCAATTCCAGAGGCTCCAACACCCTCTACTGACCTCCTCAGGCATTATACAACACGGGTGCACTTACATGCAGGCAATACACTCATACACACAAAATAAAAATAATAAATAAAATATTTTTTAAATAAAAAAAATTTTTTTTTTGGTCTTTTTGAGACAGGGTTTCCCTGTAGCCCCAGCTGGCCTGGAACTCACTATGTAGACCAGGCTGAGATCTGCCTGCCTCTGCCTCCCGAGTGCTGGGATTAAAGGCGTGCACTACCACACCCGGCTTAAATAAAATATTTTTTAAACGATTAAAAGGGGGAACACAGGAGAAGAAGTAACCTGGAAGGTGGGTTCAAGCAGGGGCCCATGGAGCAGCCACTACCATATGACGTGTACAAGTACTTATTTGAGACACTGTTCTAAATTCTTTTAGCATATACCCAGAAGTTGAACTGCTGGATCATGAGGTAAGTATTTTTGATTTTTGAAAAACTGCCTTGCTGTATTTTACTACTATTTATATGCCTTCAAGTAATGTTCAAGGGTCCTGATTTCTCCATGCCCTTGTCAATATTCAGTCTTGTCTCTTCCTCCCTCCCTTCCTTCCTTCCTTCCTTCCTTCCTTCCTTCCTTCCTTCCTTCCTTCCTTCCTCCCTCCCTCCTTTCCTTTCTTCCTTTCTTTCAGTCTTTTTGGCGCAGGGTCTCCCTGTAGCCCCAGCTGGCCTGGAACTTGCTGTGTAGACCAGACTGGCCTTGAACTTAGAGATCTGCCTGCCTCTGCCTCCCGAGTGCTGGGATTAAAGGTGTGCACCACCATGCCTAGCTGTAAAACTCATTTCCATCAGTCCTTTTATTTAGTCTAATATATCAAAAACAGGGTCAAATCTACCTGAAATCAACAGAACAATGAAATATTTCATTTCTTGCATGAAGTCTTTTTTAAAGGAAATGGCTACAAATAACTTTATGTGTTATAAAAATGGAAAGACATCTACCTTAATGAATTATAACACAGTATTATTAAATAATAGTATTCCCCCAAATTGCTGAACAGATTCAATTCAACTCCTCTCCTTATATTAGCTACAGAAATTAGTAAATGATTCTAACATTCATATTGAAATATAAAGGGCATGGAACAGATGAAAGCAGTCTTGATAAAAGTTACTTTCTGATTTCAAAACTCACTACAAAGCTATACTAATAAAATAGTGTGATACTTGTCATTCATTTGTCTGTTAGGCTTTTGTAGAATGTGTCTATAGCCCTAGCTGGCCAGGAACTCACTATGTAGATCAGGCTGGCCTCAAACTCACAGAGATCTGCCTGCCTCTGCCTCTTGAGTGCTGGGATTAGAGGCGTGCGCCACCACACCTGACTAGTGGGACACTTCTTTAAAAGATAGAACTACACATAAGTGGAGTAGACTGAAAGTCCAATAAACAAAATCTTCAGATTTATGTTCAATTTATTTTCAATAAAGGTGCTATTCAATGGAAAGGAATTTCTTTTGAACAAATAGAAAGGCTCAATGTTCTCCTTTCTATCTGTAACAAACAGTGATGATACCGAGGGTTGGCTAATATGTATAGCTATTGGAATCCTATATGTTCTTACATGGTGTCTTTGAAATCTGTCTGTATTTAATACTTTGAGACTATTTTAACAAGGTCTAGCCAGACTTCAAGTCAATATCCCCACCGTGAATCCCCTACTGGACAACCCAATTGGAATACACTTAGGAGTTTATTGCACATTCCTGGGTAGGTATTTCTATTCATCTCCCTTATTAGCTCCAAATACCAGGAGGACAGGAATGGGTCTGTTTCATTCACATGAGAGCACCTGGCTAATGCTGACACATTCCAGGTAATTAAAATGCATGCTTAAGTGAATGGAAAGTGTTATGCTAATATCCATTTGATCATAACTTTGTTCAGACTCATTTGTATTTAATTTCCAAAAAGAACGTGTAATTCTTAGCTTCCTTGGTTTCTTTCTAAGCATGCTTGTTAGCTCCTGGGACAGCATGGGAACAGTGTATTCAGGCTGATTCTAGTTCTTAAATTGTGAAGAGACTGAAACAGCAAATAAATGCCATCACCTTGACACACGTGGTTAGCTGAGTGGGCTTACTGGAGGGGCAGAGATATCTCTCTGTTGGTTTTCTTCAGTGCTGTGACAAATACCTGAGAAAAATAACAAAGGGAAGAGCTGTTTCTTTGGCCTCACAGTTTCAGAAGTTTTCGTCCTGGTCAGCTGACTCCATTGTGTCTGGGTTGTGGTGAGGCAGAACATCGTGGTGGAAGGATGTGTAGCACTGCAGTGTTGCTCACTTCATAGGAGCCAGGAAGCAGAAAGACTGGAAGAGGCTGGGGACAAGATATCTGTGGTGGTTTGAATGAAAATGTCCCCATAGGCTCCAAATATCCAGAAGTTGTCCCCAGCTGGTGGAGCTGTTTTGGGAAGTCTTAGAAGGTGTGGCCTTGCTGGAGGAAGCACATCACTTGAGGGGGGAGGGGGTGCTTGGAGAGTTCTTAAGCCTTGCCAGATCTCCAGTTGCTCTCTTCTTCCTGTACCTGCTTGAAGATGTGAGCCTCTGGTTTCTGCTCCTGCTCCAGCCATCTCCTGCCACCATGCCTCCCGGCCATGATGGACTCTAATTCCCCTGGAACCATAAGCTCAGATAAAATCCTCCTTTTTTGAGTTCCTTTGGTCACAGTGACTTATCACAGCAACCTAAACATAACTCATACAATATCTAAAACACCAAAGGTACACCTCCAGTGGCCTACTTCCTCAATCTAGGTCCTACTTCCTAATATTTTTAATCTCCTGCTAAAGTCACACTACCAGCTGTGACTTTTTATAACCAAACTATTATATTCTCTAACACTGGTAAAGCCAGGAAGTCTAACCTTAATCTTTTAATGATTATTTTCAGAGCAAATCAAGGGGAAGGATGGATGAACTAGTAACTCTCATCATTCTAATGTAGAAATTGTGAAAGGTGGGGAGCTTTGGAAGCTGCTGAGAAGCCCCCATGTCAGAGGGGCAGTGACTCTTCCATGAGTTTCCTGTGAGACAAGTCTGGACCATGCCCTGGATTTTGTCAGAAGACTTCTAGATCCAAGAAACTCTTGAATAAAATAGAAGAGTAGGTACAGCAGTGTGGGTTGGGTATTAGTGGCCTCACCTCCTTGTGCAGTGAACAACCTGTCCATCATGACAGTGGCCTGCAAGACAAGCAGTCAGCTTGTCTGAGGTGAACGTCTATTAACCAGATTCATTAGTTCAATGTATAAAAGCAGAAGGAAATTAATTTTTTCATTGAGAAATTCATATCACAGGGGCCCAATATCTATTTTTATGAGTTGTGAGTAAATTCTACCCCAGTTCCATATATTAGATAGCTTAAATCGCCTAATAACTCTACTATACTACTATTTGTGTATGTGTGTGTGTTTGTAGCTGTGCCATGCACGTGTGTGTGTGTGTGTGTGTGTGTGTGTGTGCGCGCCAAAGGTCAAACTTTGGTGGTGTTTCTCAGGGTGCCTTCCACCTTTTATTTTTTTCCATGTGTTATGTGCATGAACTATGTGCATACATGGAAATTTGGATATATGGGTGCATGTGTATATGTATGCATGTGCACATGGAGGCCTAATGTTGATGTCTGGAGTCTTTCTTGATTGATCTCTACCTTATTCTTTGAGTCAGGGTCTTTCAGTTGAACCCAGAACTTTCCCATACAACTAGTCTACCTAGTCAGTTTGTTATAGGGATTTCCTGTTTCTGCCTTTCAAGTGCTGGGGTTATAAGTTGGCTATCAACCCCACCCAACATTTACAGGGGTGCTGGGGATCCAAAAATCAACCCTTGTGCTTTATCCACTGAGCCATCTCCCTAGCTCTTGAGACAGAGTGTCTCACAGGGACCTGGGGTTCACTGATTCAGTTAGGCAGGCTGGCCATCAAGCCCCAGGGATCTACCAATTTCTGCCTCCTTGGAACCAGGATGTCAAGCCTGTGCTGCCACACTCAACCTTGTTTTCATTTTAAGTGGGTTCTGGAGCTTGAACCCAGGTCCTCATGCTTGGGCTTCAAGTGCTTTACCACTGGAGTCAGCTCTCCAGCCCCCACCCTACTATTATCAACCTCATTTTAACATATGAAAAATGTGAGCTCAGTGTTACTCAGCAAGAAAGGACAGGGGTGGGGTTAGGAGCTGGGTCTTTATCCTGTTTTGGTTACTGCTGAGGTGGGGCCTCTGAAGAGCATCCTTGCTCCAGACTTGTGTCTACACAATCCACTGGTATTGTTTTCCTTCTTGTTGTGACCAAATATCTGACAAGAAGCAACTTAAGGGAGAAAGTTTTATTTCAGCTTAAGGCACAGTCCATTATGGAGGGGAAGGCATGGTGACCAGAGTCTTGGGGCAGCTTGCCCCATTATGTCTGCAATCAGGAAGCAGAGAGTAGATAGGAAGTGGGGCTGGACTATCAAACTTCATAGCCAGCTCCAGTGACTCACTTCGGCAAGGCTCTACGTCCTAATTGTTCTATAAGCTTCCATAACGGCACCACCAGGTGAGGGGCCAAGTATGTGAGGTCTGAGAAGCCTATAGAGAACATTTCACATCAAACCGCACTACCACCTGAGTGTACACGTTCTTTTCTTAGGTGTGCTGGTATTTTCCTCAGTCAGGTGAATGTGACTTGGCATCTGTCTGTGCCCTTAGGATGACTCTGAGTCTTGGCTGTAGCCTGGGCTCAGGATTTCCGTTGCAGGGCAATTGCTTTCCCTGTGCTTCCTTGTCCTCAGGGTCCCCAAGTTCTGACTGCAGACACCAGGCTGATGGTCTGAAAATGCAAAGCAGTCTACTAGAGACTGTTTTCTCCTTCACACAGGAAACTCTTGGAATATTTCTAGCAAAAGAATTCTGAAGTTTGTAGATAGATTTAGGGGCTTGAAGGAACTGAGCTGTTAGAGGAACTATAAGGTGAAGAGTTTCTGTCACATTTAGGACCAGATTTGTGAATCAAATGATTCTTCTTAGGGCTGGAGAGATGGCTCAGTGGTTAAGAACACTGGCTGCTCTTGCAGAGGACCCTGGTTTCGTTCCCAGCACCCACATGGCAGTTGGCAACAGTCTATAACTCCAGTTTCAGGGGAATCATCTGACATCTTCTTCTGTATTTCACAGGCATTGCACACGTGCTGCATTTACATATATGCAGGCAAAATACTCATGCACATAAAATAAAAATAAATAAAATTTTTATTCAACTTTTGCGATTTTAGTGCAATATATTTTGATAGTATTTACATCCCCTCCCCGATCTGCCCCCCCCCCGTTATTGCCCCCTGACCAATTTAATGTACTCTTATTATGTATATAATAAGACCTATAGAGTCCCCAAATGTCCTTCAGTGAGTCTATCCACTGGAACCTGAGAGTCACATCCTTGAAATATACTGACTATCCCTGTCCCAGCAGCCTTCAGTAAAAATAAATGAGTTAAAAAAATTATTCTCTTTCGCCGGGCATGGTGGCACATGCCTTTAATCCCAGCACTTAGGAGGCAGAGGCCGATGGATCTCTGTGAGTTTGAGGCCAACTTGGTCTATATGTCGGATAAAAGCTACATTTTACATTTGCTGGTATGTAGACTAGAAACTGTGCAAGGGTTTCACACCCAATTTCTATCTCTCCCTCCTCCCTCCCTTAGTCTTTTTCTCCCTCCCCCTCTCTCCAGGGTGTCCTTGTAGCCCTAGTTAGCCTGGAATTCACTATGTAGACCAGGCTGTCTTCCATCTCATAGAGATCTGCCTGCCTCTGTCTCCCAAGTGCCAGGACTAAAGGCATGTGCCATCATACCTGCCCTCCCACCTTTCTTTTTAAATAAAAACTTAATCAAGATTTAATTCACATACCATAGTGTTCATTCCTTTAAAGTGTACAGCTCAGTGCTTTTTATATAGTCACAAGGATCTGCCATCATGACCACTGTTTAATTCTGGACCATTTCTATTACCATAGAAAGAAAGTCCATATCTGTCAGCAATTGCTCCCCATTCCCTCTCCTCTTTGACCCTGGTTAATCTCTAATCTAGTTTCTGCTTCTATAGGAAGCAGAAAGGAAACTTCACAAATATTCACGAATATATGAACATATACATAATACATATGTGCATATTTTCAGGCATGGTCTTGTTATGCCCACGTTGTTTTCAAACCTGTGGGCTCAAGTGGTTGGTCCTCCCACCTCAGCCTTCAGAGTAGCTGGAGTTCAGGCACATGTTACCAGAACTGGCTTGGACATTCCCCATAAATGAAACTATGCAGTGTGTGGCCTTTCGTGCCTGGTTTCTTTCACTTAGTATAATGATACCGAGGTTCATCTGTATTAATTACTTTATTTCTTCTCAAGATTGAATATGGGCCAGCAAGATGGCTCTGCTGGTCAAAGAACTTGCCACCAAGCCTGACCACCTGAGTTTGATTGCCAAGATCCACACGGTGGAAAGAGAGAACTGATTCCTGTAAGTCGTCTTCTGACAGCCACACACACCTTGATGTACATCCATACACATCCACACAAGCACCTACACACAAAATAAACGAATTTCGAAAAGCTTGTAACTGAATACTTAAAAAAAACTATAAATTACATTTACTGACTTATTTAATGTATGTATTAATGTGGGCATGCTTATGCCATAGCACATGTGAGGAGGTCCAAGCACAACTTTGGGAGTCAGTGCTTTGCTCATTCCATTATTGATCCCAGGACAGAGCTCAGGTCCTCAGGCTCGGCAGCAAGCACCTTCACCTACCGAGTCATCTCACTGGCCCATGACTGAAAAATGTCCTGTTGTACAATAAGTCACATTTTATTCATCCACTTATCAGTAAATGGACATTTGGGTGTTTTTACTCCATCATCTCTTTATTTATTTAAAAAATTTAAAAATTTTTTTGGTCTTTTTGAGACAGGGTCTCCCTGTAGCCCCAGTTGTCCTGGAACTCACTATGTAGACCAGGCTAGCCTTGAACTCACAGAGATCCACCTGCCTCTGCCTCCCGAGCGCTGGGATTAAAGGCACGCACCACCGTAGATTTATTTTTATATGCATGAGTGTTTTTCTCTGACCCTTACAATTGTATTTAGTTCTTCACTGACTGGATGAGTGAACTGCGTTGTTTGAGAACATCAACATTTACAAATCTCCCCAAGAAATTACTGACTGGACTTAAAAAGTCCCAGAGTCCAGTTATGTCCTGGTTCTTGTATCAGGAAAGAGCAGGAGTTCTGGGTGTCAGCCTTCCTTCCAATCCAAATCAAGTGGAAGAGCACTGAATCATCATCTTTGAGTCCAGAGATATTTCCAGCAAGATAAATCCTGGCATTACTTTATGTTCGAAGCACTTCAAAATTCTAAGAGATCATCTGCTCCTTTCCAAAGCCCACAGGAATCCTGCAGAACACAGTTGGCCAGAGGTGTCAGTCTGAAGCCCTAGAATCAAACATTCCATTTGGCAGTCAGTAGGGGTGTGACTTTGGATAATACTTAACCTGTTGAGCTTCCATTTGGTCATTCTGAAATGGGAATGTTATCTCAGAGTTCTTCTGAACTTTCTAGGAGGAGTGAGTCTGGTGTGGAGGACAGTGCTTATTATATTGAAAATGCAACCCTGGCTTCCAATCTTTCCTGCCCTATCCACTGGGGATAGAATTCAAGGCCTGGTACATGGTTGTGGTGAACTGAAGTTCTCTGAAGAAGCCACATTTGTGTTGAGTCCTGAAGACTGGCTGATGGAATAGAACTTCATGATTGTGGAGAGATGTGGGAGACAGGCTTGAGCCTAGGGTGAAAGTCTTATTGACAGCCATACAGCAGGCTTGAGGCAACGGCCCAACTGCTGGAGCCACAAGGAACACCTTGTGACATTTTGCTCCTATTGGCAGATCATGAGACTGATGCTTAGAGCTCGCCACTCCCTAATCACCACCCTTAGAGCCAAGGTATCCTACTTGCTGTACTGTGATAGGATGCTAAACCTGTTATGCTAATAAGGTATCCTACTTGCTGTGCTGTGATTGGACCACTATCCCTATATAAGCTTGTGCCTTCCTGCAATAAAGCAGACCCATGGCACTGAACCTGGTCTCCTGTGTCTGAATCCGGCTCTGCTGACACAGTCTCCTCACCAGCTCTGGGGTGCAGACCAGACCAGACGACTGATCAGAGGAACTAAGAGAGCAGGAGAGCGGCCATAGCTGGAGGAGAGCAGCCACAGCCGGCGACCACAGAGAGAGAGAATATTGTAGATGTAGAGCTAAAATTATCCTGGGCTGTCTTTAGCCTCCTTACTAGCCATTTACTACCAACTTCTACATCTGACCTCACAGCTTGTGACTACTAGATAAAACGTCAACAGACCACTGGCAAACCTAATGTTAAGAATGTTGCAAGAAAGTACTCTAGAGAAGAGGTTCCCCAACTCTGTCATAACCTGCCTACCTAGCATGTCCACCAATGTACTGGTAAACATATTTAGTAAATGTATTGGGTAAACACACCTAGGACTTTCTTCTGTTCTGTGACTATGTTCATGCAACCTCTTCCACAGTGGAACATGTTATCCAGGGGAACTTGAATGCATGTTCCTGGGCCCTGTCACACACATTTGGTTCAGCTTAAACTCTTATTCCTGTTGGACCATGAGCTGTATTTTATGTCTGTAATAGGCAAGGATTCTAAGTAGAATTGAGCTTCATACTCAGCCCTAAGATTTTTAAATATCACCCTTGGGAAAAACTTCACATCCCTCTCTACATCCTCCTTTCCTTTTAAAAACTTATATTTATTCATTATTTTTGTTTTATGTGCATGAGTGTTTTGCCTGCATGTGTGTAAGTGCACCCATGTCATGCAATGTCTATGGAGTCCAGAAGAGGGCGTCAGATCCCTTGGAACTAGAGTTATAGATGGTTGTTAGCTACCATGTTGGTACTTGGACCTGAACCTGAGTCCTCTGCAAGAGCAGCCAGTGCTCTTAACCACTGTGTCATCTCTTAAATTCAAAGGGTACTTCTTTTAAAAAATATTTTATTATTTTTATGTGTATGAGTGTGCTGCTTGCATGTAGGTAAGTACACCTGTGTTGTGCAATGCCTGCGGATGACAGAAGAGGTTGTCAGATCCCCTGGAACCTGAGTCATGGACAGTTGTTATCTGCCATGTGGGTGCTGGGATTCGAACCTGGGTCTTCTGCAAGAACAGCCAGTGTTCTTTGCCGCTGAGCCATCTCTCTAGTCCCCCAAAGGGGTACTTCTTAAATCTCTGCAAGTTTCCTTTAGTAATTTGTTGCACTTTACAATCATTTAATTAGTATCTTAAAACTTCCTAAATTAATGGCTGGGGCACATGAGTCACAATATGCATGTGGAAGTCAGGGGACAACTTGTAGGAATCCTTTTCTCACTTTCCACCATTGGGGTCCTGAGGATAGAACTCAGGTGGTCAAGTTTTGAGAACCTACTAAACCATCGTTCCCACCCCTAGTCTGTCTTTTGTTTATAAACTCTGAGCTCCACTAGGGACCTTATTTGTCTTGACCTCTGTTCTAGCCTAAGGATCCAGGTGGTCTATGTGCCCACTGGGGATTCATCAAACACTTATGGAAAAACAGAGCAATTCATTCCTGTGGTTCAGAAAAGGGGTGACAGGGCTGGGCCTCAGTGGTAGAGGACTTGCCTACCATGCTAGAGGCCCTTAGTTCGATCCCAGCACCACAAAAAAAACAGAAAAGGCGGCAGTTGGCCCAGAAGTCACACATTAGTGGTGTGGCACTAGAACTTGCAATAACTTTTCCTAAACCTTTTTTAACATAATTGTTTTTCCTTCTTTTTTCTCACTGTGCAATCCACTCTGGCCTTGAACTCAATCCTCTAGCCTCAGTCTTCTGGGTAACAGTGTGCTGGGTTTATACTGCAACCACCATGCTCAGCACTGCTTTTTAATAGGTTCTGAATTCCAAAGAAAGTTCTAGAAAGGGAGTAGAGCAGTGTGAAGAGTAGGGGTAAATGATACAGTGTGGCTTTCTTCCTATGAAGTGAGGCATTAGGGAAACAGCCACGTCGCAGGCCGGGACAGTCCTAGTAAGGTAACAGCCACCAAAACCGGCTCGGAGAGCAGAGGGGAAGCGAGGGTCTGGCAATGCGCAGGCGCAGCTCAACATGTTCTTGCTTCCTGCTCCTCCCGTCCTGCCCATCCCCTGAGAGTCACTAGGCTGCTAAACCGTCAGCTGGGGCGCCTGCGCGGGTCACGTGACGAAGGGCCGGCTCTCGGCGCTGCGCAGGGTGGCGGGTCAGGTGACCCGAAGGTCTCCGGGGCGATTTAGGCCGGTGGTAAGGGCCGGGATCCCAGCAGCCATGGCGAGTCAGTCGCAGGGGATTCAGCAGCTGCTGCAGGCCGAGAAACGGGCGGCCGAGAAGGTGTCCGAGGCCCGCAAACGTGAGTTCCGAGCCGGCAGGGGAGGCCGGAGATTGGGAGGCGGGGAAAGGCCGGGAATCGTGGCTAGGCCGCAGGGGCGGCCGGGGACGGGGAGGCCCGAGACGGGTTGGCGGGGAATCTCCTGGAGGCCTAGGGCCCCTCTTGAAGCCACCCAAAGTGACTGCAAGTTGGACGTGGAGACAGTAGTGGGTTCGCGTTCTTTTCACCCCTTTCGTTAGCCTCCGGCCCAGCGACGGGACTTCCCGCCGATCGTCGTTCAGGCTGCGACCCCTGAACCCTTTTTGCTTCTTCGTCCGCTCGTTCGTGGCTTTGAGTTAGTCGATTAGCTTGTATGTCTTGTTCTCTCTGCCAGCAGCGTAGTTCTGCACAACCGAGTTAGTGTGCTGCCTGACTAGGTTGATTTCTTTTTTCCTGAGAATGTGCTAGGTGCCAGCATATGGTATTTCATGTCTCACGGGAGGAAGCAGATACCGGGTAGGGTGATTGTAGGTGAGTGAAAGACTAATGTGGACAGGTGCAAGGTGCCCAGGAGTTTAATTTAGTGTATGGGTTTAATCTGGACTGAGGAGTGGAAGAAGCCATCTGCAACCCATCATCCCTGCCTGAAATGCAAGTTTGACTTGTACCATTCCCTTTTTAGTCAACGCAAGCTTAGTGACTGCAAAATTGAGCTCGTATTTCTTTTTTCCTTCCTTTTTCTTTTTGAAGACAGGGTCTCACTGGGCAGCCGTGGTTGGCCTAGAACTTTATACATAGACCAGGCTGATTTCTAACTCAAAAGAGATCTGCCTGACTCTGCCGCCCCAGTGCTGGAATCAAAAGCCTGAGCCACAACATCTGGCGTCTTAATGGATTGGAGCCCTTTGATTCAGTCTTGATATTCTTGCCTAATGTCAGGTTGAGGTAATGTCTTCCAGCTGTATTGAAGCACTGTGATTCTTCAAGGCAAGGTACACTCCTTCCAAGAAGCCCTTGGCATGCTGTTTTCCCTGATTGGAAGAACCTTTCTCAGTTTATCTCCTCTTGGTACTCAAATGGTTAGTCTTCTTTTGGGACTTAGAATTTAGGCAGAAGTTCTTTCTTCCCTCAGACAAGGTTGGCTTTCCTCCCAAGTGCTCATTTCTGACAGAGTACTGCAGTAATCTGTTTCTATGGTGCAGTTCCTTAAAGTTACTGGAGACCAGAGATTGTGTCTCCAGTAACTTTATCCTGGTTTTCAAATAACTGGAACCATGCATCTGCTTCTTTTTTGCAACTGGGAAAAATGAGGCTCAGAGAGAGGATTTGACCAGCCCCTGGGGAGCAGTATAGCCTCCTCTCCACGCAAGAGTGATTTCCTTGTATAAAACAATCTATGCCAGGTAGGTTTCACTTATAGCTCTGGTAGGGGTTATGGTATTCTTTTTCTAGGAAATGTTTTCTTTGAGAGGACTGGGGGTGGTAAGACATATTTTTTTTTCCTGCTGTGGTGACTAGAAAGTTCTATGCTCCTTGTAGAAGATTTCCAATCATGCTCTTGACCCAGAATTTCCAGAATGACTTCTTAGTTTGTCCAGTGATGACTCAGTAATGGCTGCTTTATCTGCTGGGAAGGGTGTGAGAGTGTTTGGGGGAGTGCAAGAAAGAACATTTGGGCAGTGGTGAGAGTGAGTTCTCTGAGGGTAGAGATCACACCTCTGCTGTGCTGGGCTGGCTGGGTGCTGGATCTTGAATGTAAAGGAGTTAGCTTAGGGCTCCTACACATTTCAAGATTCTCCATAGTTTATACATCCCAACAAAACTCTTCCCTTCTTGATCTGTAATTAAATTTGCTCAGTCCGTGGAGAATTGGGAAGCAGTGTATAGTGTGGTAAAATGATCTAGCCCTAATTTCTCACAAAACTGTCACTTTGGTCTCTCTGTGTATCCCTGTCTGGCCTTTAACTCTGCCTCTTGAGTGCTGGACTTAAAGGTGTGGACTACCACGCCCAGCTACTTCAGAACTTTAAGAATAAAAAAAACAAACGTGGTGGTGCATGCCTTTAATTCTAGCACTCACGGGATGCAGGGGCAAGCAGGGCTACTACGATTTCAAGACCAGCATGCTCTACATAGTGAAGTTTCAGGCTAGCCAAGGCTACATAGTGCGACCCTGTCTTTTAAAAAAAATAATGAAAGCCAATGAAATAAGCCACAAAACTTTTAACAGCCGGGCGTGGTGGCACACGCCTTTAATCCCAGCACTTGGGAAGCAGAGGCAGGCAGATCATTGTGAGTTCAAGGCCAGCCTGGTCTACATAGGGAGTTCAGGTCAGCTGGGACTACAGGGGAGACAGGGTCTTCCTCTAGCCCCAGCTGGCCTGGAACTCCCTATGTAGACCAGGCTGGCCTGGAATTTACAGAGTCCACCAGTCTCTGCCTCCCAAGTGCTGGGATTAGAGGCTTGTGCCACCACACCCGGCTGTTAAATTTTATGGCTTATTTCATTGGCCTGAGAAAAGCACAATTTAAAAAAGAAAGTTGGGCCTGGACATCATATGCATACCTGTAAGGGAGGCTGAAACAGGAAAAACGTAAGTTTAAGACATGCCTAGGCTACTAGCTAGTTCCAGGCCAGCCTGGGTTACACAGTGAGATGGTGTCTCAAGAACCCACAATGAAAGAAAGAAAAGGAAATAAAACAAAAAACAAAACTATGGGAACTAGGAGTGTAGCTCATCAGTTGCATCCTTTCTACATGTACAGCCCTCAGCTCCGAGGGTGTGTGTGTGTGTGTGTGTGTAGAGTAAGTGTAACCTGGTGCTTTGGGTTTTTAGAAAAGCCTGTCACAACTGAACACTAAAGATATTTGCTGAAAGGCAGAGGTGATACTTAGTGATTAATTCAGAGAGCTGTGGGAGTTGGGAGTGATGTATTGTGGAGTTATGTGGGGCTACTGCATGATTGTTGGGCTGTGAATGTTTACAGACTGGTTTGGAGAAGATCATTGGCATTTAAGCATGGCCCATGTAGCTGATAAGAAGGACAGCTGGTGAGGGACTGGGGATCAGCTGGAGTGAAGCTGATCTCGGTAGCTGGGAAGAAGAAATGCGCTAAGTGTAGCCTTTCAGAAGTGATCCTTGGGTGTGTTAGGAGAGAATGGTGGTTGCCACCCACCACGTAGTATTGATGACATTGAGTTACTACAGGTCTAAAATTCTGTTCTTAATCATAGACTGGAAGGTTAATTTCTGTTTTCATTTATCCGCTTGGGTGGAGTGGGATCTGAACAGGTTATACACAGTGATGTATAACAAAGCTTAGTTTAAATGAAGGTTGTCTATTGCGCTAGTAACTTGGATATCTTGACTGATCTCCTAGAATTTTTTTTTTCCCTTTGGGTGTCCTAAGAATTTGGTGAGTGGGAATTAAAGACTGTTTGCTGGTCTCACAATCTGGAGACTTTGCCAACCTGTGTTAAACTGCTGTCTTCCAGAGACCAGAACCTGTTTTCTCCTCCCCTTCCAGATGCTTAATGCACTGATTTTAGCATTCTCCCCAGTAATGGCTACAGCCCTGGTACTCAGTTTCCAGTATTACATCATCTCTTTCCTTAGTCACAATCTAGGTTCTGTACCTTGGGGAGTGCTTTAGCTCCTCAGCAAACTCCCAAGCAGAGCTGTAGTTTCATCAGTGCCACAATTTGGTGTTGACTGTTTGGGTTGAGGAAGACCACCCCAGATGACCAATGTCACCCATCTTAGGTAGGATCTTAATTGTTGAGATTGAGAGAATATTCTGACACAGTGCATCCCACAATGCTTCCTTCATTTTCATGGACTATGTATGGTAGGGAGTCTACTTCTCGTGTGTAGTGCTGGGGATTGAACTGAGGGCTTCCTGCAGACAGTGCTCCACCCTGAGCTCCATTCCTGCTCTAGAGGGCATTCCTGTTTGGTCTCTACTTACAGCCTGGAGGCAGAACCCTAAACTAAGTGTCCTTTAGATCCGAATTCCCTTTCGTGTACACGTTACTGAGGATTTTGTTAATGTCTTTGCTGTTGACATGCAGCATCTCTGTGTTCATGCTTTTCTACTTTTAACCACTTCCTGATGTCACTCTTTGAAAACAGGAAAGAACCGGAGGCTGAAGCAGGCCAAAGAAGAAGCCCAGGCTGAGATTGAACAGTACCGCCTGCAGAGGGAGAAAGAGTTCAAGGCCAAGGAAGCTGCGGTAGGCCCCTTCTCATTATTGCTGTACTTAGGCAAATGTAAAAACACCCTTGGCCTTTGTATGCCAGCACTAAGCGCTTATCCCTCCCCAGTTCCTGCTTATTAAATATGGTTTATTGGATGCTTAGCCTGTCTTGGAATGGCCACTATATCAAATTGTAGTCTTCATTAATTTTGTTATTTAGCAGTCTCTTAAGCAGTTGACATGTGCAGGGTTCTCTGCTGGATCTCGGGATCAGCTGAGCAGTAGACATATTCCCTGCCTTCCAGGAGCTTAGCTTACAGCAAGTCCTGAAAACCTGTGATGAGAATACAGCAGATCCTGTACCTCAGTAAAATACATGGAGAGACTGTCCCCATCCTAGACTACTACAACACACAGAAATAACACAAAGACAGATCTTGGGAATACAGCAGGTGCAGAGAAAGTTCTAGAAGGGGAAAGAAGGGAGGAGGGCTTCTCAGGGAACAGAGTCGTACATGTCATAGTAGTTCCAGTTTACTGGCCTTTTAAAAAACCCACGTGAAAGACTGTGTTTATCCTAATCTAGGCGTTTAGGATTTATGTGCTCTGGACTCTTCTCTTATTTCTGCCTTTGGCGTTATATGCTTCATTCTTGTGGTCTTCTGTGGTTTCAGGCCCATATCTGTCCAGACCTTGGTCAGTCAATTGTAGATACATGCCTCTCTCTTAGTGTTAGGCAACATGGGGTTTGATCATCTTTGCACTGGGCAGTAATGGGGCTGTTAAAATGTACTGTGTTCCTCTTGGTTAATTGGTGCTATGAGTTGGGCACACACAATTCCCTGTGTCAGGGCAGCCATCTTGTGTCTATATTTTCAGTGTGTGCCCCAGTTGCTGATGGGATAGTGCCAGTGGTCTACTGTAAAGCACAAGCTATGCTTTTCTAGCATGCTGTAGCTAAAATTCCTCCTGGGAGGTGCAAAGGACGTCTGGCCCGCTTCTCTCTCTTGGTCCCTAAGACAAACCGAGGTTCTGTTTCACCAAATTGCAGTCTGGGAAACCAGTGAGTGTATTGAACTTACTTACAGAGCAGTGGGTGAGTTTACTTTCAGGAGTGTGGGTACTCCCCTCTAAGGCCACTGGAAAGTCTCCATCCAGGCATGGATTGCTCCCTACAGCGGCAAAAAAATGGCTCAAGGGCCTCCCTGTGGCTTCCTCAGCTTGCATACCCTTAGTGCACAACTAGGGCCAACTGGTTGGTTGGGAAGTGTGACTGGTCTTCCTGCCCCTCCTTTCTTGTGGAGTCTAACAGTCAACAAGTTTGGCCGTGATGATCTTAGGCAAGTGGGTGTAACCAAGCTTGGGAAGAAGGCACCTGTCCATAGTCGTCTGGTTGGAGGGCAGTCTTATGCAACACATGCTGCCATAGTAGCCTCTTTAGTTTTGAGATACTTACTGGGACTTGGCACATGGTTTATATTCATGAAAAGAGGTAGTGTCTCAATCTCTTGCATGCTGGAATTTACAGGCATGTGCCTCTATGCCTGGTTATGCGTTTAATAACATTTTCCCACCTTTAAAACCATGCCGTAGATAAATAAATGCTAACTTCATTGGTACTGTTATTTTTCGTATAAGCTGCATACTTTACTGTTCAGCAGTATGAAATGAACTGTATTCTCTTGTACAGATGTGCACACCAGTTTGTAACTGGTTTCAGTGGTATGTTTGTGTCTTGCTGTTGCTCCTCCTGATACTACTCGGGATTGACTGGTTCTTTAATACGAACTTTTTTTTTACCCCTGTGCTCAGGCAGTTCTGCTTTAGCCTGCCATGTAGCTGTGTTTATAAGTGGGCACCACTCTGGTGCCCATAGTTACTGAATCTTTTTTACAGGAAGACAGGGTCTCCCTGTAGCCCCAAGTAGCTTGGACAACTCACTATGTAGACCAGGCTGGCCTTGAACTCACAGAAATCTTCCTGCCTCTGCTTCCCAAGTCCCGGGATAAAAGGCTTGTGCCACCACATCTAGTTAGTTGCTGAATCTTTAGTTTAATTCTGGTCTTTGCTAGAGGCTGCATGTTTGATTGTGGACGGATGTGACAGGGTCTCTGGGCTAGTTTCCTGGCTATTGACGGTGGTAGCTCCCCAGTAACTCTGGGGGAATGCCTGGTTCTTTACACACTTGTACTCTGTCTGTTGCTGGTGTGTTGCATTCATCTCAGTGAGCTGGGGTTTTTCTCCTCAAGCCAGGAAGTTTCATCCTTCATGTTTCAACTGGAGAATGTTTCTGACAATCCCTTGTGTCCTCTCTTTGCTCCAGGCACTGGGGTCCCATGGGAGCTGTAGCAGTGAAGTGGAGAAGGAGACCCAGGAGAAGATGACCATCCTCCAAACCTACTTCCAGCAAAACAGGGATGAAGTCCTTGATAACCTCTTGGCCTTTGTGTGTGACATCCGGCCAGAAGTCCATGAAAACTACCGCATAAATGGATAGAAGGCAGATGCCCCTGCTCTGAGCTTGGCATTGGAAAATTCCGAATAGGAAACCTCCAGGAAGCCTGAGCTCTGTACTGAGGAAAGGCTTTGTTAAATTATCCCTCTACCTTGTAGTCTGTCCTGTCACTTTGGAGAGTAGCAAATCCAGCTCTTTGTACAGACTTAGTACTTACCTAAACTTTCATCTTTTACTTTGTTGTCTTTAATGAGTATATGCTGTTTTCCTACATGTTCACACAAGCAACGGGTATCAATGTTAACTTTTTCTTTTAGTTTAGTTAAAAAAAACTCTTTGAAGAAAGCAAGGGATTATATTGTTCCCTTACACTTTCTTACAGGTCAGGGGCTTTATCTATGAAAAAGTAGTAAATAGTTATTTGTAATCTGTATGAAGCAGCAGCCAGTCTTAAAGCAGTCCATTCTGGCTAAGGGTTAGACAGTGAATACTAAAACCGTGTTCTGGCTGCTCCTAGTTTTATCTTAATCCAAATTACTAGATAATAGGATTCAAGAACTTTAACATGTTGTTTGGTGTATTGGTAATCGTTTAAAGTAAAACTTTGTCATGCATTTCGCCCCTGTGGCTCCTCTTTGATGATGCATTTCGATCCAAATGGTTGAGAATTTCATTTATGAAATGAAAAACATGACTCAACATACATACCAGATTTGCATACCTAATCACTAAATGCTCAGGGTGTACACTTTGTAGGGAAGCAAATTGCTTGTGATTTCACCCTCAATTTTTAGCATACAGCAAGCAGGGCCTGTAGGTTACCTTCTCTCCAGATACCTTGTGTTGTAGCCTTGGGCCAGTGAATGAGCATGCTTCCTTTCTGATGGGGGTAGTAATGCTTGGAACTGTTCTGGCTCATAAATGAGAAATGCGACTTCTGTGTGGTGACAGTCTTTCTTTGGTTGCAGAATAATTTCTGGTGAGTAGAACCAGTTGGAAGAGAACATTAGGGGATTTCCCTACTTGCTCTGCAACAGAAGGAGATAAGTAGAGGGTTTTAGAATCTTGTGTGCCTCAGGATGGTTTGATCTTTGACCTTTTCATCCTGGTCATTGTTCTCTTTCTGTGTTTCTTTTTCTATAGTTGAAGGCCTCACAAGGGTTTACTGCCTTAGCATGTCCATTTCATGCTGTTAAAACACTCCAAGCTTGCCAGTGCATGGAAATGCTGGTCAGGCTGAGCAGGGCCCTGATGGAGAAAGCCACACTGCTGCTGCTTGACCCCCAGAGCTGCCGGGCGGGTCAGTCACTCCCCTTGCACCTCTTTCTTACACTTTCTTACACCTCTTTCTTATACTTAAAGGTGTACAGTAGTGTTCTGATTGCGTCTCTGGCTTTCCCAAAGCTTTTATTTTTGGTCTTTTGTTTTTTATGAGAACACTACTGTTTCCTAGCTTTACCATGTATATCAAAGACCTAAATTTGTATTTCCAGCCCATTTCTTGAATTAGTCATCAAATTGCTTGTTTGGCATTTTGAGCTGGCTGTCTACTAACCCTCTCAACCCTAACTTGTCCCATCCCCCACACTTTTGTTCGACTTCATTCTCTGTATTGCTAAGTGTAGCAATTTCTAACCTCCACATATTGCCAGTATAGGTTTCCTAAATTGAAAGAGCATGCAACAACACTGGTATTCACTGGTTTAGACTGATGTGTGATACTGGGGATCACTATACTCTTGTATCACTGAGCTGTGTCCTCAGCTTTGGTATTTTTAACATTGCTGTCCAGTATGTTTGCCCAGTATTAGGATCATGCATATATGACTGCTTGGCGCTGAACTTAGCAGCTCAGGTTGACAGTCCCTGCAGCCAACAGAAGGGATCATTCCAAAAGAACTGGAGGTCAGTGACCAGTTGAGAGGATACGGTGAGCTTGAAGACTTTGGAGAGAGGAATTAAATGGTTTGAAGAATGAATGTAGAGGAGGAAAGATCTGGCTGTGAAGAGAAGATGAAGTTGTGGCTGATGGAGCAGGTGGTTCAAGGAAGGTGATGACATGTTTAAATGCTGGTGGGGAAGAGAATAGAGCAAGATAAGGGGGTATTCAGGGAGGAGTGACATTCCAGAGGGGTCTGGCAGTCCTGATCAGGATGCACATGAGGTGGGGTTCCCTCTAGTCCTCAGTCCTGATTGTTGTTGCCAGGCAACTTGTGGGTGCTGAGGTCCCTCTCAGGCCAGTTGGGGTGGGGGCAGGACTAAGGTTTCTTAAGAGCTCCCTCAGGAAATCTAAGAGAAAGAGCTTCTGTTACTGTTACTCTGAGAAATTAGCAACTGTAAGGCTGTATGACCTTCAGAGATGACAGGTGTGTTGGCCTGGTACAGAACGACGAACCTGATAAACATAGCAGAGCAGTTTGCGGGATTTGTCTCCATTTGAGCATAAAAAAGTATGAAATGGGCATATATGTGTGTGTGTGTGTATGTATGATCTCTATATATACACACACATAGATAGGGGTATATCTAGAAACAGGAGAAACAGCAGCAACTCTCTTGAGAAAGGTTTACCTGGTCTGGGAGGGGTTTTCTTTGGGATGGGGGTAGCGTTTTATTCATTACAGGGCTGTTTTAGCACTGTCCCTGGTCTCTACCCACTAGATGCCATTAGGGACCCCTTCAGTAGTGACAACCAAAAACGTCACTGGACATAGATGTCTCCTGGGTGCTAGAATTATCTTCAGATCAGAGCTGCTGTTCTACAGAAACAAGAAAAGAATTATTAAAAATACATCAGAGCACTACATATGGTGCCTGGAACATTCTAGGTGCTCAGCAAATGTTTCCTGTTTCTGAAATACAACAAAGACCTACTTAAAAAGTTTGAGACTTAAAAAGTTGGGTTTCTTGGGGGCAGCTGTTGGACATGTGGTGAGTGGGTGATGAAGCTGTGTCTACCTTCTCCAGTTTCCAACATTGCAAAGGTAGGAAGAAAATGTTACTCTTATGAGTGTATTGCTTGCATGTACGTAAGTGCACCATGATGTGCAAGGCCAAGGGAGGTCAGGGGAAGGCATGGGATCCTCTGGAACTGGAGTTAAAGATGTTAGCCATCATGTGGGTGCTGGGAACCAAACCCAGGTTCTCTGCAAGAGCAGCCAGTGCTTTTAACTGCTGAGTCACCTCTCCTCCCAAAGTGCTGATTCTTGTGTGCTTCAGTCTTCAGATGGTGCCTGACACCCTTTCTTCCATTGACCCAACCTACCTGCAAGGGAATTAAGAAGAGGGAGCCATGAACAGAAAAGATGTTTCTGGTTGAAAATAGTTTTCTGTATGCCAGCCAGTGCCTTAAGAATTTTTGCATTTGTATTAACCAGTTTAATCTGCAGCTTTTACCAGGGACAGGGATTGAGGAACCAGGCAAGGGTATCGGGTAGAGCCAAGATTCTTCAGTGCCTTTAAGCACCTGTGCCTTTAACTGGTGCAGTCTGTGCTGAGCTTCTCGATTGGATACTTGTTATGGATCTTGACCATGTGGCTCTCTTCCCTTTCCCTCTAGTTTCTAAAGTGATGCTCCTTGACTGCTTGGGCAGTTGCCTAGAAAGGATTCCCTACTGCCTTTGATAAGCATAGAAACATTCTGTTTGGTGAGATGGCTCAGCCCTACTCAAGGTCTCCTTGCTGGAAGGCATGAACTAGCTTTACAGTCAGTGTGGGTAATCTTTTGTAGTTCCTGCCTAACCATGCCCACTTTGGATTGGTGGGAGGGAGCTCATGAGAGGTGAAGTATTAACCTAGAGGCCACATGTCTAATGTGTGCAGGCACATGTCTAATGTGTGCAGGCATGTAGTGAGGCAACCCCTGTTCTGGGCCCTTTAGACCCTGCAGGCTAGGCAGCGTGATCCCACCTCCATGGATGAGACAGCCTGGAAGCTTGCTGGATGTGGAAGGTCTCAGAGTGAGGATGTGACAGCCTGAAGTCAATTCCGAGCAGTCCTGTATGCTGTAAGCCAGATGCTGCTATGCTCCTATACTTCCTGCTGGCTCTGCTAGTGGCTCTGTACGGCTGCCCTAACCCTGGGTGAAGCTGCCTGGGGAAGTGAGCCTGCCATGGATGATGAACGTTCTGCATTTCTGGCCTGTTTCCACTCAAGAAGATGAATGGTACTAGAAATTTACTAAAGCTGTCCTTCGTGAAGTTCGAGCTTTAATGAGTTCTGTTCGCTCTCATTTTTCTCATCATTCTTTTTCTTTCCTCCCGGCACAATCTGGCAGACGTCAAGAGTGTTTCTGCCCTATTGGTTCCTCTATCTGGGTCTGGAATTACTAAAAACCTGCACACGAGCAGCTCTAGTTTTTCTTTCTCTCCTTCCTGTGCAAATAGGTTTCTTACAGTCTATTAAAAGATTTGGCCAGTGGTTTGAGAAGTGGAAGCTGCCAGATCATGTTTACCTTCTTTTTAAAAAAGAATGTAAGATGACACTATCTCCTGCATAAAGTGTGAATTCCCGTCATTGTGTTTGGAAGAGCTAATTAGGATGGGGGTTTTGGAGAGGGGACTGATGACCACACCACCCTGTTCCATTTGAAGGTAATGTACAAAGGAAGAGTGACTGTTCCGGAACAGATGGCTGTACAGATCAGAAGAGAAGCTGGGCTGATGGTATGGATTCCACAGTGGGGCTGCCTGCCATTGTCTTAAGGTGGTTTTTAAGGATGGAAAGACAGAACCACCTCACTATGAATAAAAGCAGGTTCCCTTCAGCTGTCCGTCCTCCTCTGCCCAGCCAGATGGGGATTCTCCCTCCGTGGCCCACTTCATTTTGCTCCTTTGTGCTTGCCCCTGGCACACTGTTCTGGAGCTTCCCTGATACTCCAGGGAAGATCGTGGTCTTTCCTGACAGCAACTCAGAGCAGTTTTTTCTTGTGGTTTTGACCCACTTTTCTGATGGGCAGCGTGTGACTTGTGTTACTCCCAGCACACCTGACAAGGGCAGCTGTGTCTTTAGTCCTGTGTTGTCACCTGTTGTCACCCCATGTCACACTTCCAGGAATTGAGGTGGATGTCATGGAGTCAGTAGCAGTGCCACCTTCTCTAAGGCACTTGGAAATAGTTTTCCAATAGTTCACATTTATTATCAGTAGCCATTCAAGGTACGTACATACATACTATGTGCCCATGTCTGGTATTCTGTTGTGTAAAGTAGGAGACAGGCTCAGAGATAAGTCAGTTACCCAAGGTCACAGAGCTAGATGCAAGGGCTGGATTTGAACCTAGGTCTGTCTGACTTCCTAGCCTGGCCTGCTGTGTCATCTGTTCAGTTTGTTCAGGCCATGGCAGTGTTGCAAGTGGTATCTCTAAAGCTGGGAAGTCAGTGAATGTAATTGAGCAACCAGTTCCGAGAACCAAGTTTTAATTTTGATCTTTTGCTTTTGCACACTCTTCCCAGCAGTTCTAAGGCTCCCTCCAGTGCTGTCTGCTGCAGCGCTTTGAGGCTCTGCCAGGCTTGAGAGTTCATTCTGTTATTTCATCCCTATTGCCAAATGTGTTGGCAGCTGGCCCTCAGACCCGTGTCTGCAACCCCTGCAAACACAGCAGGATGGATGGGGCTGCTGAGTAAGGATGACGCCTGGGGTTGTGGTTGGTTGGCTTACCTGTAATCCGGGCCCTGTCTACCCAGCTGCTTCTTGAGATGCACCTAACAGATGCTGTGGGGAGGATACTGGGCAGCTATAAACATGGGCAGAAATGGTCCTAGGCCCAAAGGTTAGTCCTCTTGGAAAAAGAACTGGACAGTGGCCACAATGGGTGCTTAGTATGGGTTTAGCTTAAACAAGAGTCAGTAAGACTGACTTGTCAGCTGGGACCCAAGAGTGGGCTGGTCAGGTGATGAGATAGGCTTTCCAGACAAACCTTCCAGATGGAGAGGGAACAGCAACTACTGAGACTTGGAAGTGAAAGAACTTGGGGTGGAGGAGGAACTGAGAGATGCTCTATAGTTATGGGGCTTGGGGAGAGGGTGACATTCATCCAGGGTAGGCTGTGGGTGGTGGGGTGCATCTTGAGGTCACTACTGAGGCTCCACCGAAGTCCACTTTCCAGCATGCTTCGCTGGGTTTTATTACCTTTTCACATTCTGTGTGGAGCCCTCATTCCCCCAGGACATAGTGCTAGACTGGCCACTGACCATGGACAGGTTTCAGAGATGCAGGCATGTGATGGGAGGCTGGGAGGGTCCATCTCGCTTTAACACTCCTAAGCACTCTGCGTCCCCCAAGTCAGCAGGTGTTAATCTCTTCACAAATGAAGGAATGAAACTGAACCCAACTGTCCAAAACTCACACTGCCCGCTATGCAGTGTAGCCTAGTCAGCAGGCTTCCATATTTTTCTGTGCTTCCTGGTGTATGGGGCCATTTGCCAACATTTAACTTGGTGCTGGAGGATGCAAAGGGCAGGAGAGGCCTTGCTGGAGAGGGAGGGTTAGACCTGGACCAGGCTACAACTTGGCTGATCCCTTTCAGGCTCTGTTGAACAGAGCAGTTCCAACATGGCTTGCGTCTCCTGTTTCCATGTCTCTAAATTGTTAGCAAATTGAGCATGCTACCCAGAGCCCTTCCATGTACTGTTACCGCCCAGTGTAAGACTGGCATTGCCAGTATTCCGTGCCCATTTGTCACAAATTGATTGTAGCCTGCTGCCTTGATTCTCACTTTTGGGTGAATGAGGGCATCTGGGTGGATCTGCTGCTTGTGCTTTCAAGTCCTGCTTGCTGCCCCCAAACACCTGCCTCTGGGTTGGCTGAGTATGCATCCATATAAGTCCTGTGGTTGTCAGAAAGTCCCCAAGAAGTTGACAGTGTTGAAAAAAATGTGTGTGTGCAAGCCACCTTAGAGAGATGTGGTCTGTGGCCTGTATGCAAACAGCGTGACCAGGAACAAACTTCCTAGCACCTCTTGTTAGCAAGAGTGGGAACCATATATGCACCCATCGAGGAGGGAGGGGGAGGGCCTAGGACCAGAAAGGCCCTTTTTACAATATACAGAAGTTTAGGATTCCCTGAAATGAGGCAGTGTGGTGCATTCTGTGGGAGCTAAGTGCCCAGGGACTTGGCTGAAGGACAAAGCAGGGTGGCCAACAGGGTGCTCCCTCCTATAAACACGGGCCAGGTTTGTTGGTGCACTCCTGTAATACCAGCAATCGGGAAAGTGAGGAAGAAGACTGCCAGTTCAAAGTCGACCTGGGCCACACTGCAAGCTCCAGGCAAGCCTGAGCTATAGAGTGCAGTACCTGTCTCAGAGAGGCAAAAGGGACACTTCATTAGAGCCCCTTAAACCTTCAGTGCTCCCTTAGCAGGTACGTAGTTTTGAACATCTCACGGATCATTTCGTTAAATCTTCACACAGTCCTATGGCATGGTTATAACTAATGCTTTTTAAAGAAAACGAAGACAAGTTTAAACAATTGGAGTACGTAGAGACCTGGATGCGAGGTCAGGTAGTCTGCTCCCCACTCCAATTCTCTTAGCACAGCACGCTATTTTTCATTAAAAACAAGCTCCGAAGAAACTTCTGGTCCCGAGTGTTGCCTCATGCACCGATCCCGTGACTCTTTGTCACCTGGGACCGACCTCCCGTTCACCGTGGGGACGGGCCGGCGCGCGGGCGCCCCGCAGGCCCCAGATCCCACGCACGTGGCAGGCGCAGAGCCCCTTCAGGCATCCCCGGGGAGCGGCTGATGAAACACGGCCGCTGCGTCTCGGCGCTGCTGGGAGAGACGCTCGTCGAAGGCCGGCTCGGCGCGGAGAAGAGACACGCGCGGGAAGCGGGAGCGCGCGTGGGAGGCGGTGCCTGGAGGCCCGGCGCGGAGGTTCCGGCCCCGCGCGTCCCCGGCCCCGCGCGTCCCCGGCCCCGCGCGTCCCCGGGCGGCGGTGAGTGTGCGCGTGCCCTGCGCCCGCGCTCAGGGGTTGGGGCCGTGGGGCCTCGGCCAGGCCTGTGGGCGTCTCGTCCCCCCGCTCCGGGCGCTGGTGGTCCTTTTGCCCCTGCGAGTTGGGTGTGGCAGCTGCGGGGAAGGGTGGGTAATTTCGGGGGTGAAGGAGCCCCAAGAGCAGAGGGCAGAGACCGGAAGCCAGCTGCCCGAGGCCAAGGCCAGGTACGGTGGGAGGCGCCCTGCCGCGGGGAGCGGCTTTCGGTTCTGGCTCCCTCTAGTTCTCTCTGACCTCGGATGGTTCACTTTCTCCTGCGGGGCTTAAGGTTCACCACTGTGAAATGGGAGTTCGGACGCTTGTCTGGCCAGACCTTTACACCCCAGACTTTTGGGACTGGCCGGGCTCCGAGCTCCTGTAGAACTTGCAGTGTAGCTAGCAAAGCTGAACCTGACCGAGGAAAGCCGTTTTCTGTTTCCCACAGGGCATGGGACAGACACCGTCGGGGATGGGGACGTCAAGGGGGGCTGGTGTCTGGGCACTACCTGCGACTGGAAGATCTGGTTAACGCGTGAACTCCCAAAGGGAGCCCGGCAGCGAGGACTAGTCAGTCTCCCGAGCCTCCGAATTTGCCTCCCCCCCCACCCCGCCTTGCTACCCAAACCCTGCCCACATGTTTCCTCAAGACTGAAGCAGGGCGCAGGGCATGGTAACTGGTCAGCCTTGGGGTCCTGCCTTGGGGTCAGGAGAAGCCATCCTGACCTATAATCTGAACTCATTGGCATGGGCCCTTCTTACCTCCACCTTGGCTAAGCCTAGGAGCCTTCTCTAGGCTGTCTGGGGAGCTTACCCCCACCCTAAGTACTTCCTTTACTTCCTCGTCTGTTTGGCAGTTCTCTCTGAGCGCGTCTTTCCCACTGGATCGTGATCAGCGGGGAGGGCTGAGCAGAAACTACGTTTCATTTCTGATTTTACAGTCAACGTCTAGCCCTAGATGGTTTTCAGGGAATGTGGAGCAGACCGATGACCGCTGCCTTCCTTCAGTGATCACCCTTTTCCCAGTGCAGTTTGTGTGAAGGGGCAACCTCAGGACAACCCCCAGTTACCATCCCCCCTCCTCCCCTGCAGTTACCACCTTATTACCTGCTTCTCCTCCAGGAAGTAGAGGCAGAGAGAAGTCCAGTAACTTGTTCAGTCACCCGGCTGGGAAGCAGTAGGACCGGGCAGGTTGCTTTTAGCTGTCTTGCAAGCAGCCTCAGGTGAATGGTCTGCTATTTGAGTTACTGTGGGCAGCTGAGGGGGCTGATGTGGGTGCTGTGATTTCTGCCCCAAGGCAATGCTTCATTGTGGGATGTTGCAACTAGTGGAACCTTGCGTACAGACTCAGACCTCAGCAACTCAGGCCTGTGTGTGCTCTTCCAGGCCTCTTCTTCACTGCAGTATGGTGTCTCTGGCTGCAGGGTCCTAGCTGTGGCTCATCTCTGCCTGGAGTATGTGTTGCAGGGTTGTGTCTGCCTTGTGACCTAGCAGTTGATCAGAGAGGGGAAGCAGAGCACTTGGGGACTTGTCAGTGCAGGGTACATCCATGGCTATTTTTGTGACTTTTGTGCCTCTTGGGGGTACAAGGTAAGAAGGAAGGTGGGAAGGAGGGAGGGGGGGTGGGTAAGGTGGACTGGTAAGTGCTTAGTGTGTTTGAGAATGCTCCTGTGAGCCAGGCGCTGATGGGCAAGGAGGCGCTTGCTTCCCATGAGGAGCCATTGCAGGCCAAATGGAATTTGTTTCTAGATCATGCCTGTGAAACATGGTCTCTCTGATCTTTTCAAAGGTGGCTTCATGAGCAAGCTCAGAGGAAGCCAGACCAGGTCCTGGGGCCAGGGTTGGGGGTGGGGGAGTGGGGAGATATTTTACAGATGTGAACAAGGTTCAGGCTGGGGGCCTTGATGGTGAATGTCTAAGAGCTTGTGGATTGCTATGCAGGGATTCAGGCCCAAGCTTCTGGCTTCAAAGCCTTTAGTCATTTCATAACATTTTACTCCTTTCTGACCTTAGACCCTGGTGCAGGACAGGAGTGTGATAATTGTTAACAGTTCATCTTTTATCTATTCTTTGTACCTTTCTCCCAAGGTACCTTCTCAAAGCTTCTAGAGCATCTAGATCTAAAGTTGGGTCAGCGTTAGGTACATGTCTCTTGCATGGATACCTCCCCACTTAAGAGAGTCCTTTTCTCCCACAATTTGGTGCTGCCACTATCTTAAATTCTTCACTGTGTGTGTGTGTGTGCGCGCGCGTGCATGCGGGTATGTGTGTGTGTGTGTGCGCGCGTGCATGCGTGTATGTGTGTGTGTGTGTGTGTGTTGGGGGGATGCTTTTGGAAGTGTGGTCTTGCTTTTCACCTTTTTGAAGCAGGCAGGATCTCTCTTGTTGTTTCCTGGCCCTGTTCTGCTGTCTCTACCATTGAAGTACTGGGATTACAGATTTGTGTTGACATCTGGCTTTTTAATGTGGGTTGTGGGACTTGAACTCAGGTCATTAGGCTTGTGTAGCAAGTGTTTTTACCTGTTGAGTCTTCTCCCTGGAGCAGAGTCATTCCTTTTGAACATGAGTCCCCACATTTCCATTGTGGAGGGCATCCCATTGCTTATGCAGCAGGTCTTATTAAAGTTTCTTTCTATAGTGACCCTGATCAGTTATGTGGTTCCTGGGGCCAGTTTTGGATCAAGAAGATGTGTATTAGCTGGATGCGTCATATCTTCCCCAACATCTCTTTCCATGGTAGCAAAAGAAGGGTTTAGAGGACTGTACCATCTTTAGGTACTTGGGCAGAACATGATTTTTCTTGGTAAGGGGTTATTCTTGGGTTCCCAGGTGGACACATATCAGAGGTGAAGTGTTCAGGTGGCAGCAGAGCAGGTGGCTCAGAGAGTCACCAAGGAAGTCCCCATGAAGAGCGTCTCTGCCTTTGCTGATGGAAGTGGCTAAGGGTGAAGCCTGTTGAACATCGGGGACCAAGTGCTCAAGGCTCTAACAGGGTCTCCATGATCCTTTAGCGCTAACTGCCAAGCCAGTGTGTTTACTTCCCTCACTATCTCTTCTCTTCTTAGATAAGTGTTCAGCTGACACTGTTAACAGCAGTTTGTTTTGCCACATAGAAGCTCAAAAGACCAAATTGTCTCAGGCACAACAATTGTCAAAACAGCAACAAGAACAACTCTTTACTTTTTTTTTTTCTTAAGGGAGGGGAGGATTTTGCTTGGAACCTAGGCTGGCCTGAAACTCATTGTGTAGTCCAGGCTAGCCTTGAACTTTTTGATCCTACTGTCTCTGTGTCCCCAGTGCTGGGATCCCAAAAAGTTGGGTGTAGAGTGGCTTTTTAAAAGAGCTAATATTCATGGAGTGTGGCCTTTGACCCCTGTGCTGGGGTGCGTGCTTCCTGTCTATTCTCCCATTGATTCCTGGCAGCAGCCCCATGGGAACAGCCACTAGATTTAGAGAAACTGATTAGAAGTGGTGAGGTTAAGCCTCTTGTCCACGTTTACGCAACTTGGGGTGATCGGGAAGGCACTGAACATCAGCCTCTCCCTTTCAAGGGAACTGGAGTGCAATATGACTGGCTAGTTCCGTTCTTCATGGCTTCAGTTTTTTTTTTTTTTTTTTCTGGTGTGTGTAATCTTTATTTCCTGTTCCCTGATTTCATTCTCTGTCTCTTGCAGTGCCTTGTAGGAAGCTCCCCTTAATGAACGCAATACCTGTCTCATGCCTGGTTACCTGGGACCTCGTTAGAAAGATGGATGAGTGGGGCCTGGTGTGAGTGAGTTGGAGACAACCCAAAGCCGGAAGGGGAATTCTCAACTGAGGCCTGGGAAGGTTTTTAGTTCCTTCTTCCTTCCAGAAATTTCTTCAGCGTGATCAAAGACAGAAGTCAGCATGAAGATTCTTGGTGGCTCTCTCTGGCTTTTGAGGACTTGGGCCCCAGGAAGACCGAGGAAACCCAGGCCTGAAATTCTTTCTTGCACTATTTTTCACAGGCAAGGCAAGGTGCATAGTGCCTCCAGCATGAACCACAGCTTCAGAAACGGGAAGTAGAAGCTGGGACAGCTGGCCCTCTACCATGGCCTGTGAACCACAGATGGACCCTGGTGGGGCAGTGGGCCCGCTGCCCACCTCCGCCCCTGGCTGGAGCACACTGCCTCAGGGGAGCCCATCTGGCTGGGGGCAAGGTAAGACTGAGAGCTCAAATCCTCCCCATCTCCCTGTGCCTCATACTGTACTGAACTGACACATTAGGACTGGGGCAGGAGGAGCACAGAGCGAGTGAAAGGGTGAGCAGCTTTGGAATACAGTTCCAGGCCACTTTCTGGCATTTCTCCCTTGTTCTTGCCATCCCTGCCTCCTGTCATCACCTTCTGCTCAACTTCCTGGCTTTCTACTTAGTCTCCTCTCTTCTTTCCTTGTTCTTTTCGTTACATGGCAGGAGAGAGACTTTTTTAAATGCATCCCCTGCAATCACTTCTGCCTCAGGGTCTCTTGCTGGACTTGGCATGCGGATCCATCACTCACCAGCTGGCCTTGGTGGTTCCTGCTGCCCTTGTCTGTTCTTTGTTTTGCTGTTCCAGCCCAAGGCCTTTGTTCTTTCTACTCATAATGCTTTTTCTCTGCTTAATTTCTATTCATCCTTCAGAACTCAGTTCAAATATCCCTTCACGATGAAACTTCTGATGACACAGTCTGAGTTGGGATGCTCTACCATATTCCTGATTTTCTCTGCAGCATTTATTTAAGACACTGATTAGTTGAGTAATAAATGCTGAGCATCAAGCCTTCCCTCTAGAGTGGGAGCACAGAGAGGGCAGGGCTCTGCACTGTTTCACCCATCCCTGTGTTTGAAGAACTGGCAGGTGGTCTGGCCCACAACAGACACTGATTCAATGTTATGTTGAATAAAGGGATGGATGGTAGCTGGGTTTAGCAAGGGGAAACAGCACAGTGAATTGTGGGGCTCCTTAGGAATGCAATGCTTACATAGAGGGTCCAAAACTTACTGCTTGAAAAAAGGGTTTTGGCTGGCCGTGGTGGTGCATGCGTTTAATCCCAGTACTCGGGAGGCAGAGGCATGTGGATCTCTGTGAGTTCAAGGCCAGCCTGAGTTCCAGGGCAGCTGGGGCTACAGGGAGACTCTGTCACAGACACAAAAAAAGGGTTTTAATGACTATGTTATGAAAAAAAAAAAAAGCAATTTAAATCCCTGTACATGAAGCAGTAGCTCAATAGAAAGGAAAGGACTGAAGTAATTTTCCTGCAGGACTTGAAGGATATTATTTTGCTGATTTTTGGAAAATAAGTTTTTTTTTATATATATATATATATGAGTGTATTGCCTGCACGCATGTAAGTGTACCCATGTTGTGCAGTGCCTACAGAGGTCAGAAAAGGGCATTGGATCCTCTGGAACTGGAGTTATGGATGGTTGTTACCTGCCATGTAGGTGCTGGGAATCAAACCTGGGTCCTCTGCAAGAGCAGTCAGTGCTCTTAACTGCTGAGCCATCTTTCCAGCCCTAAGACTTATTTTATTTAAAAAATATATGTGTGTAGCTGGGCGTGGTGGCGTACGCCTGTAGTCCCAGCACTCGGGAGGCAGAGGCAGGTGGATCTCTGTGAGTTCAAGGCCAGCCTGGTCTATATAGTGAGTTCCAGGACAGCTGGGGCTACACAGAGACCCTGCTTCAAAAAGACAAAAAAAAAAAAAAATATATATATATATATATGTGTGTGTGTGTGTGTGTATGTATATATGTATATATATATATGTATGTGTGTGTGTCTTTTTGTCTGTACAAGTGAGTGCAGTGCCCACAGAAGCCAGGAGAGGGCGTTGGATCCCCTGGAGCTGGAGTTACAAGCAGTTGTGAGCTGCCCAACATGGGTGATCGGAACCCAACTTGGGTCCTCTGCAGGAGCAGTTCCAGTCCCAAGCAAGCCAGTTACTGCTGCTTTGTATGTATGTCTGTACATACGTATACACACACACACATGCACACGCACATACACACACACAAACACATACACACACACACACACACTTTGGCAGCTTTTCTTAGCTTAGATGTAAAGACAAGTGTTTCTAAGTGGAGGGCTTGCTGTTCTCATTTTAAGGAACAGATGAGAGATAGTGTTGCCAAGAATCCAGGAACTCCTGTTTGAAAGGCAAACAGAGACTTGGTGAAAGGTCTTTGCAATGCTCTGGCAAGCACTTGCTGAGCTCAGGACACAGCTGTAGGAAAGGTCTAGATTCTTCTGTGGGGCTTCATCTTGAGCTGTGCGAATGGCACCCGTGGGAGATCTCACCCTATGGAGGCAGAGGCAGCGTTTGGGGCTCTACTTCCCCTTTGGGCTTCTCTCAATTGTGTTCCATTTTCCCTGTCATCAGAGTACCTTCCCTGCTTTTCAAAGGCTCAGCTTCCATTTCCATGTGAACAGTACCTACCTGTTAGGACTCTTGGGGGCAGGAGGCTCAATTAAATGTGACTGAAACCCATGGCAAGACCAGGCATGTAGTGAGGGCTGCAGGCCCAGGACCTGAGCCTTATTAGCTGTCTGCATTTGAGTTGTCTTCAGTTTAATCTTACACTTTTCTTTTATTTAAATTTTTAATTAATTTATTTTGAGATAAGGTCTCACTGTATAGTCCCAGGCTGGCCTGAAATTTGCAGAGATTCTCCTACCTTAGCCTCCTCAGAACTGAGATTACAGATATAAGCCACCACACTCAGCCTGGCTTTATCTGTTGTTTTTATGAAGTGATTTGAGACCCTTTTTGGAACAAGGTATGGGAGGATAAAAAGACATAGCAGTGTTGCCTTATGGGAACTTAAAAAATTTTTTTTTAATTTTTATTTTATGTGTATGTGTGTATTGCCTGCATGTAGGTAAATGCATCCGTGTTGTGCAGAGCCCACCGAGGTCAGAAGAGGCTGTCGGATCCTTGGGACTGGAGTTATGGATAGTTGTTAGCTTCCATGTGGGTGCTGGGATTCGAACCTGGGTCTTCTGCAAGAACAACCAGTATTAACTGCTGAGCCATCTCTCCAGCCCCCTATGGGAACTTTTGAGTTCTCACCAGCTTGCTTTTAAATTGTGATCACTCTGGGGCCAGTAATTTGACCTATTTAGGCCAAACACTCCAGGCTAGCATGTCAGTGGTTCATGAAGCCCCTGTCATGGCTATCACTGTCCAAAAATGAGTAAACAGGTCTTGTTAGCAAGAGTCTGAGTTGGATCTTTGACCCTTATGGATCCAACTTGTGTTTTTTTTCGTGTACCATACTCCAAAAAGAGAGGGGAGAGGGCAAAATAGACAGTTCTTTTGGACAGGATGTAGAATTTAGAATTCTATGATGGAATGTGTGAGATGGGAGGTGCTCTTCCCCCCTGCCCTCAGGAATGATAAAAGCATCCTATCAAGGTTGAAGACCAGAGTCCTAGCAATTCATTCAGACATCAGACATATGGCAGGCACTGAGCCAGCTCCGAGAACCTAGGGATGAACAGACCTGAATGAAAGTCTGTAGTCTGGCTGGAAGGACGATCTTAATGAAGCAATTGAGCATTTGTCTGTCCCCAGTGTGTGTAAATGAGGCAGCAGACAGTTATGGATAGGGTTAGTGTTTAGATTGTGACGGACAGCCCCTGGGAAAGAGCACCATTTACTGGGATGCAGAGGATGTTCGGTGTTTAATGCAGTGGATTGAAAGCCACTATGGTATACCTTTGTTTCTGCTATCAGAAACCTGACACTGATCTCCCTGAGCTGATGATGGAGGGGATGCAGGGCTGTGTTCCTTTCTGGTAGTTCTAGCCAGGACCCTAGCCTTCCCTTTCTCAGTGCTTGAGGTCACCCACAATGCTTAGCTTGTGGCTCCTTCCGTGGTCAAAGCTAGCCATGGTGTATCTCTCTGTACGCTTCATCCCGAGTCATACATCCCTCTCTTTCTACCCTGCCTCCTTTTAAGGACCTTTGTGATTTCATCGGCTCCCCTGGACAATCCAGGCTGCTGTCCCTGTTTAAGGCCAGCTGACACCTGCCTTGTATTCTATCTGCAGTGCGTTTTCCCCTTTGCTCTGACAGACAGCATGGTTGCAGGCCAACGGATGACGATGTGGCCATCTGGGGGCTGATGTTCAACCGTAACTGTGTGTGTCTGAGATTTGGAGCCTTCTTGGGATTTAAATTATTCAGCTAAACCTCTTGTGTAGCGCCTAAATAAATGTCTATCTCATCAGGCCTTTAATATAGTTGGTTGCTCATCCTGTTTAAATATGCCTTGTGATGGGGACCTCACTACTGCTCAATCCTTGTGAGGTGCCTTTTTGTCTTGGTAAGATGTTAACTATGTGGTTATCCTGTGTTCCAGGAGTTCCTCACTCTGGTCTTAGTGCTGCCTCCTTGGGGCTTCCTAGTCAAGTCCTCAGGGACTGAGAATGGCTATCCTGTTCTTCCATGTCATAAGAAGGTACTCACATCCTGAGGTGTGATGCCTTCAGTTCTGAGCTCCTCCAAAGGGGCTCCTACTTGGCCCACTGATGCTCTAGTCTCTTTGCAGAGCTGCACAATGGCCAGGTCCTCACAGTCCTCCGGGTTGACAATACCTGTGCCCCCATCTCCTTTGACCTTGGCGTGGCGGAAGAGCAGCTGCAGGCCTGGGGCATTCAGGTGAGTGCTGTGTGGGTCCTTACCTCTTCTCTCCATCCATCCAGCCACCTGTCCACCCATCCATCTCTTCACAATCATTTCCTTAATGCTAACTTGTGCTTACTGTGGTTGGGTGCTTAGGAAAGTGCAACAGAGGTGTCCTGCCTTTCCAGCGAGTTCATCCTGTACATATGTGTTGGGGTGCCCACTCCACGCCAGCCACCGAGCAGGTTAAGCAGTACAGAGGTGAACAGGGTTCCAGTGCCAGTGCTCTCCATGCCCAGAGGGGAGATGGACACGTGTCAGGTAAAGCAGGTCAGCAGGAATGCTGCAGTAGAGGACCCTGCCAGGTGCAGATGACACAGGAGGAAGTGATACATTTCCTGAGGTGGGTGGCTTAGGAAATCTCTGTGGAGCAGCAGACCCTGACAGGGCATGTTGAAGGATAAATAGGTGTACACTGGGCAGGAGGCAGGTGGTGTAGGGGAAGAAACCATGCCATGGTTGTGAAGGAAGGTTTATTGGAACCCAGGCTTGGATATGATGCTTGCAAACACAGCAAATCCAGGCCTGGGCTTTATAGATCCTTGTCTGGATATAGATAAATTTTACTGCTCACTGCCTGTGTGTCTTTGGGAGAATCGAAATTCTCTGTGCTTCCCTTTCGTCATCTGCAGTGAGGAAGATGTTAATGCCTGTTCTGTAGAGCTTCCATTAGGATTAAACCGTAACCACCCCCCTTGTCCCTTAAGGGCAGTAGTGCTCTGTTCACTAATAGTTAACAGGCTCCTGGCACTTAGCTCACTAAGTTAACAGACTTCTTTGGGCTTTGTTGATGCAGAGGCTTAAGGAAGGGAGAGGTTTCCCCCCCCCCACCCCCCACCCCCGGATGCTGGGAGCAGAAGGATTAGACAGCTGTTTGTGGACTGCTGGGGACAGGTTATCTGTCCCTTGCCAGTCTTTGCATACATCAGAGGAGGTCTGTTACTGGGCCAGTCTGCTGCAGCCTTGGGCATGCTGTGCTGTTTTCTTACTATTATGACGGGAAAATTCCTATGTGTTTTGCAATGCTTGAGCGCTATCATATGTTAACTCTGTATGAAAGTCAAATGCTGAGCGTCTAATAAAGACTGCTGAAGAGGACAGTGAAAGTGCTCCTAAGCTGGCACAAGCCAAGAGTCCGCTGGTCTGATTTCAGTTTTGGGGGAACGGACGCTGCAGTGGGCATCCACATTAAACGAATAGCACTGAGGACCACCTGCACTGCCTGGGATGCAGTAAACAGTAAATCATAGGGTTGCTGTTGGGATGAAGGGAGATAGTGTGGTTCTCTCCCCACAGCCCCTCATGGTCAGGTCCTCCCTGGGCTAATCAGGAGGGACTAGACATACGTAGGGACTCAGGCATCTCATCACACCCTGAAACTTTTGGAGCTTGCTTAAGACTGAATTGTGTATTTGTTTAGAACAACATGTTCCCGTTGAAGGAAGACTTCCCATGCTCTGAACAAACCGGCTTCATCTTCCCCACTTCCATTCCACCTTTGTGTAGAACTCCCTCCCTCCTTCCCCTCCCTCACCCCCTTCCTTCCTTGTGCATATGTGCATACCCTATGCATGCATATGTGTTCATGTGTGTGCATGTGTCTGTGGAGTCCAGAGGTCGATGTCAGGCTTCTTTTTGGATTGTTTTCCACCTTGTTTTTGAAGATAAAGGTCTCTTACAGAACTTGGAGCTTGCTGATTCAGATAGACTGGCTGCCGGGGATCTCTCAAAGCACCTGCTTCTTTATGTGGGCTCCGGGGATCCGAACTCAGGTCCTTATGCTTGTGCAATAGGAGATTCACCCACTGAGACACCTCTCCAAGCCCCAGAACATCTTTCTTAAACTGTCGTTTTGAAATTAGTGGAGTGTGTTGTTCTAGCATGTTCCTAGATGTAATTCTTGTTTTTTTTTAACTTAAAATTATTATTATTATTATTATAATTATTAAATTATTATCACTGTTGTGGATATGTGTGTGTGTGCTGTGTGTGCCATGGTGCATATGTGGAGGTCAGGAGACAACTTTGTAGAGTCAGTTCTCTCTTTCCATTTTTATGTGGATTCAGGAGAATGAACTTCGCTTACTTTTTTTTTTTTGTCTTTTTGTCTTTTTGAGACAGGGTCTCCCTGTAGCCTCAGCTGGCCTGGAACTCACTGTGTAGACCAGGCTGGCCTTGAACTCACAGAGATCTGCCTGCCTCTGCCTCCCGAGAGCTGGGATTAAAGGCATGTGCCACCACGCCTAGCACTGCTTGCATTTTTGACTGCTAAGTATCTTGACCTGATGAGCTATCTCACCAGTTCCTAGATACAGTCTTTTGTTTGTTTTGTTTTGAGACAACAATGTAGCCATGGCTGACCTGGAACTTTTTGTATAGACCAGCCTACCCTCCAATTCACAGAGATCTTCCTGCCTCTGCCTCCTGTGTACTGGGATTAATGGCATGCACCACCATCCCAGCCCTTGAAGTAATTCTTAATGGCCAGTTCTGTTTGCAGCCCTGTTTGCACTGGGCTGGTATACTATGCAGACACTCAGGTTTGGACAGGAGGACCTGCACCCTCAGTGCTTGGGGCTGTGTGAAGAGGTGATGATTCAGTAGCTCCTGAGTACCTGGTGTTGGCTCTGCAGCCCCTCCTTGTGCCAAACACTGTTGCGCACTACCTCACTGAACACGTACCCAGCTCTGCCAGGTGTGCACCCTTTGTTTTAGGGGTTCAGAGAAGTGATTTGCTTGCCATGCATCACATAGCACATGAATGTCATGGCCAGAGTTTGGTCTGGGGCCTGTGTCTTGCCTGAGGCTGCCATGTGCCTGCTATAAGGTACTGAGCCTTGGGCTGTGTGACCCCTCTGCAGGATGTCATTCTGGCTCTTGGGCTGTCACCTCCATGGAGCTAGAGCTGCACCCTGGGATTTCCGTCCTGTACTCTGAACTCCTTTTTCTGTTCCTCTGAGTTGCCTAGAATGTTCTTGATCCCCCTCCCTCCCAAGGGGCAGTCCCGTGAACTGGAAAGGACGTGCTAGTTGGCAGCATGACTGTCCCTTAACTCATGACTTCTTTCCCTTGGGTGATATAGGTCCCTGCTGAGCAGTACAGGAGCCTGGCTGAGAGCGCTCTCTTGGAACCCCAAGTGAGGAGGTACATCATCTACAACTCCAGGCCCATGCGACTGGCCTTTGCTGTGGTAAGGAGTATGGTGGGCCCACACTGCCTCCTGCCTTGGCCTCAGTGCAGCATTGTATCCTGGGGTGCATAAGAAGCCAGGGGGCCCAGCTGTCTGGGTAAGCCCAGTATTCAGATGTAGATTTGGTACAGGAGCATCCCCTACAGGGGATGGGAGTTGGGGTTTAAGGAGCACTCAGCTTAGGGCTGAGAATCTGTATATCACCAGGTCTGAACTCAATGTCTGCCCTTGGCCAAGACTTTTCTCCTGTCTGGGACTTAGTTTTCCTTCTGTTCATAGATAGGCTTATTTCATATATTTATGGTGTGTATATATACTCATGCATGTACCAATGCATGTTTATCCTTGTAAATGTATACCTGCCTCTGTGTATTCACAGACAGAAATGTATGCATACATGGCCAAGCAGTGTGTGAACAGAGGTGGCCTAGCTCCTGAACCTGTGCTCTTAACCACTTTGACTTTCTGCTTCTCAGTTTATGGTCAAATGGCCCAACTGACCCATCCTCTCATTTCTAGGGAGAAAGGGAAGAGTGGGACTAGCATTTAACAACTCCCTGACAAGTGCTGGGCTGTGACATGTTACCTTGTTAACTCTGAAATAGTCCTGTGATATAAGCATGATTATTCTCAGTTTACAGGTAGGGAAACTAAGGCTCAGAGAGGTGTTGGCCTAGACCACATAGCAAGGCAAGGATTAACATGGGGTTTAAATATAGACTTCTCTGCAGATCCTCCTGCCCTTTGGTGTTTCCTGAGGAATTGGGGTGAGGAGGGTTTAGGAGTGATTGACCTGTCTTTGAGGTCCACTGATAAGCAGGGGCCAGGAGCTCACTCCCTGGGTCCAGACTTGGCATGTGTTCTTCTTGGCTCCCAGGAAGCAGGGGTATTAGGGATGTCAGCAGGGGTCTCTGTAAGTGGAGCTGCTCCATGCCTTCCCCCACCTTCTACAGGTATTCTACGTTGTCGTGTGGGCCAATATCTACTCCACCAGCCAGATGTTTGCCCTGGGCAGCCAGTGGACTGGCGTGCTGCTTGTGACCCTGGCTGCTATCAGCCTGACCCTCACCCTTGTGCTGATCTTCGAGAGGCAGCAGAGGAAGGTGAGATGTTCAGGGTCCATCATGCTTTGTTCTTGGGCCTGGGCAGCCTGGTACCCCAAGCTGGACTGTTCTGGTCTGTCTCAGGGAACTCCTCCAACCACCCACATAACTGAGCACCTGTGACCTATGAAAATCAGGTCACATGTCATATTAGAGGTTAAATCCTCTCTGTTCTTCATTTTTTCTGATTTCTGATTTTTAAAACAATATATTTCTCTTTTGAGGTAGCCCCTTGTTATATAGCCTAGGCTGGCCCCCAACTCATGATCCTCTTCCTAAGTGCTAGGATTACTGGCTTGGGCCACCGTGTACCTCCCATCTCCTCCCCTAGTCTCGCCTCCCTTCCCTTCTCTTCCTCTGTCTTAGCTTCCTTCCCCTCTCTTCCCTCCCCTCCTTTCCCCTCCTCTCCTTCCCTTCTCTTCCCTTCCCCTTCCCCCCCTCCCCTTCCCTCTTCTCTGTCAGTTTATGTAGAGGAAAGATTACTTCCTCTCACAGCACTTACAGTTTAGGATCAGATAGCCCTGTGGCAGCTCATCCTGGCAGCAGCACTTGGGGAACAAAGCAGTTCTTGCCTCTAGGCCAGGGAGCAAAGGCTCTTTGTTCTCTCTGGTTCCTCTGTCTCTATTTCTTGCACAGTCACAGTAGATTTTGTGTGTGTGTGTGTGTGTGTCCGCCCTTGGAAGCAGTTTGTGAGGAGGGTCCCAAGAGTCAGGTTCCTGCAGCACTCCAGCAGTTTGCTGAGCTTGCCCTTACACCTCTCCCTGGGTGTGCACCATGACTTGATGACTTGTGAGTGACAGGGAGGGCCACAGGGCCCTCCTCACTGCAGGGCCAGGGCTGGAGGGTAAAGGCTGGGGAGGTGATGCCATTGTTCCCTTCTGGGGTGGGTGGGCACTCCACTGAACCCAGCAGTGACCTGAAAGGCAGAATGGGCTCAGATAGCTTGGGTCCTGCATCCCTGAAAGTGGAGCTTCAGTTCAGAGTCGAGCATCTGATCCCCAGTCACCTTCAGAGAGGAGGTTGCTGCCCCCCAGGGTTAGTCTCTTCAGTGACTTCCTGTGCCATGTATCGGGCTCTTTACAGTCTGTATGTTAGCTGGTAAAGGCTTTTCATGCCCAGTGACTCTGGGTCGAGGCCTTTACATTCACTTTCACAACACTGAGTCTCAGAAAGATTCCAGGAGTAGCACAAGGCTCACTGCTGCTAAGTGACTAGGATGGCGCTCAAGGCCTGGGTGCTCAGATTCTAAGTCACACTCTTAGTCAGCACCCAGTGTTTGGCACCCTTAGTCAGCACCCAGCATGTGGCACTCTGGGGCTTCTGTTGCCAGTCACCAGAAACTTGATGGCTTAACACAGTACAGATTTATTTCCTTAGAGTCCTGTAGTCAGAAGTCCATTACAGGGGTCAATGGACTGGAAATCAAGGTATTGGCAGGCCTGTGTTCTCAGAGAAGCCCCTGGGGTATATCTGCTTCCTGGTCTCTTCCAGTGGCTAGAAACCACCTTACATTCCTTGGCTCATGGCCCCTTCCTGTCTTTAAAGCCTTTCCCATACCTTGCTGTTGATTCTTCCACTGTGAGGACCTCATGGTTCTGTGGCTCCACCGAGATATTCTGGCATCATCTCCCTGATATAAGCTTGGCTGAGTAGTTCTCATTCCACCCTGCCCTGTAACAGCCTAGTCACAGGTTTGGGGAAGGAGATTTGGATGTCCTTGCACAGGATACTGTCTTGGGTACCTCCAGAGGCTCCTGTCCCTCTGTCCTCTGTAGCTGAGGACACAGTTTGGTCCAATGCCCTCAGCAAATGCTCTGCTCCTGCCTGGCTCAGAGGGATGACTAGATGTAAAATGCATCCTGGGTTTGGGATGTGAGTTCCATTTTGTGCCTGTGTTCATTGGAACAAATAGGGACTTTATGGTTTAATCATTCTGAAAGGATCATTGTTGGGCTTTGTCGGCAAGCCTGACAAGATAATGTGGCCCTTGGGCTCTGTTGAGGCCTTCATAGTTCTTGTGCTTGTTCTATAAAAATAAATTGAGCTGGCCGCTCTTGCCAGGAAATGCTTCTCTTGGGGAGAGAAGAAAGCAAACCATCAACCTTAGCAGGAAGAAAGAAACAGGAAACCTGGCAGGTGCATCGTGGTGCAGCACGACTACGTGGTGCGGGGGTGCCTGCTGGGTGCGCTGCTTCCTCCTTTTACCCTTTCTGCTTTTATGCAGCCGTACTTATGAAGCCCGAGAGTGCCAGGTGAGGTGCTAGACACAGGTCACAGAGAGGAGCAGGACCTTCCCTCTGCTCACAGCTGTGTCCAGGGGCCTCAGATACACAGAGCCCAGACGCCATGTTCTAGTCCTGTTGGTCACTCAGGAAACCCTGTCAGTGTGTCCTTTCTTCCTAACACTGACCTCTGTTTTCTGAGTACCCACTGTGTGCTCCTTGCTTAGGGCCTGATGTCCAAGGCCGTAAACAATGTAAGGACTCAGGATACTGCTGATGCTTGTTACCTCTGCAACCTCTCTGGGCCTCAGTTTCCTCACCTGCAAAGGGCATAACTCTGGCTCTACCATAGGGTAACTGTGAGATTTAAAGTATGCGAAAAGTACTTGTAATAGCACTTGACATAACAGAAATGCTCAGTAAATGTTAATTGCTATTACTACCGGTAAGGAAAAGCTCAGGGAGGTTCAGGAACTAATCTTGGCCCCATGGCGCTCCCCAGGTCTTCCTTTGGGTCTCATCCCATGAGATTTCCTGTCGGGACCCTGCAGACCTCTCCCTCCTGACCATTGTCACTTACAGTCCTAGTACCCTCCCTGCATCACTCAACATCCATAAGACCTTCTGTGGTGCACTCTGTGGTTCATGATTAACCATTCTTAAGATCAGGAGTTGGTGCAGGCAGGCGAAGACTGTGCTCCTGTCCCCTCCCAAGTGTGACACATGGCCGGGTAGTCCCTGAAGATGCTCCTGTGTGGCTCCTGTGTGGCTGAGGTGGCATAGTGGAAAATAAAGTGTTTCAGTCCAGGTTCCATGTCTCAATGTTGTGTACGGCGTGTCCACTCCTAAGTGGTCCACATGCAGTAGCTCATTTCATCCTTATTGTAATCCCTGAGGCAGGGGAGTTTCCATCTTCAACTTGGAATGAGGACACGGAGACAGAGATGCTAAGTAAACCTGCCTGGGGTCATACAGGTGGTGAGAGTCAGAGACAGGAACTCAACTGTCAGTGAGTAGGTTTCTGAAAGAATGAGCAAGACTTAACCGGAGTTCTAGACAAAACCAAATGTAGTCATTCTAGTGTACCTTGAACCCTCGTGAACCCCCGTCTAAGACCTGTGTGTGCAATGGAGTTTGGACGGGACACCAGAGAATTCTATTTTCTAGCTCCTCCATGCCCAATGGAGTTTTGGGGGGGTCCAAGAAGGTCAGGGACAGGTTCTTGGCATGTAGAATTCTCTCATGGGCCATGCCCTTCAGTGGTAGGCACATGTCAGCATCTTTTACTGCCTGCCAGTGTGTCCATCCCATCTCTTTGACTACCCAAAGGGCCTCTGAACATTTCCAGTTTTCCTTTTAGGGCCCTTGTCTTTGGTTGGTCCTGTAGCTGCCTCTGAAGGCACCTGGGGGTCTCCCCCTTAAACCAGCGCTCTGGATCCCGTTACTCCTTTCTTGCCCTTTCCTGGTCTCCTTAGTACCTGCCAGCTGTGTGTTTGGTATTGACTGGTGTGGGTGGAATCAGAAGGAAGTAGTTCCTCTGAGGACTAGTTGCTGTGCTAAGGACTTTGAAGTAGGTCTGGGACTGGAGAAATTGCTCAGCAGTTGAGAGCACTTACTGTTCTTCCAGAGGACCTGGGTTCAGTTCCCAGCACCCACATGGTGGCTAACAACTCAAGTTCCAGGGGACCTGATGCCCTCTTCTCTGAAATGTTCAGAGGCTATGGCTATTGCATGTAGGCCAAACACACAAACACATAAAACAAATAAATAAATTTTAAGTGTAGGCCTGTTAGCACAGGACTTTAGAACATTTAGTAATGTCACATTCTGGTGATGCTTAAAAAGGACATCCTGACTCTTGGCATGCATTTTGAGGCCAAGAACAGACCTGAATTGCTGAGAACCTGTTCCTTCAGATTTCTCTCCAAATTTTAGTCAAGGACAAGGGCCTGTCCTTTGTTTTATTGAAACAATGTATCCAGTGTGAAATAGGGAACTAAAAGTTGGATCCTTATTAGAAGATTATGTCTTTTGTGACTCCCACGAACTTAGAATAGTGTACACACACACACACACACACACACGCACAACTAAAACAGATGTTATAAATTTCTTCCATTGTTTGCACTGAGATACACACTGTTTTTAACACTTTTTTGTATTCAGCCTATACACACATTCATAGACAATCCTGAGTGGAGATCAAGGTAGGGTCATGAAGGATTAAGGTCAAATGCCGAGATCACAAGAAGAGCACATGGCTCAGTGAGCTTGTCTACACTATAAACAAGCTCAGTTTAACTTTCTGGTTGCAAGGTTAGGTAAAAGTCATTTGTGCAGAGTATTGTCCATATTGTACAAGTCACTACCACAGGGCTTGGTGGCACATGCCTTGCTCCCGGATCACTGAAGGCTGAGGCTAGAGGGTCTTCAAGATTGAGTTCCTGTCTCAAAAAAGAGAAAAGAAAAAGAAAAGGTGGGTGGGGACACAACTGACACTGGATCTCCTGCTTCTCATTGCCTCTGCTCTGTTAGAGACAGAGCTGGTGCCTTATACAAAGAGCAGACTGACTTGCTTCCCACAAACATCCCTAGCACCCCATCTCTGGGTTAAGGACTTTATCTGCAACCTCAGTAAGACTTTACCTCCTTTCTTGGAAGCAGAGGTGGGGTTTATTTTTATTTTACAACTGAAGACAACAAGACTCAATAGAAGGACACACACCCCACAGCCAGGAAATAGCAGGGTCAGGCTTTGGCTCAGGCTGTCTGCCACTGAATTTACCATAGAGGAGGAAATGGAGGCATCCTGAGGACAAAGGCTGATATGTGGCCTCAGGGGAGGGACATGTGTGGTGTGCAGGGCCATCTGGAGGTCAGCTTTGGGCCTGGTACTTGTCTTTCAGGCAAATACTAACACAGACCTAAGGCTGACAGCTGCTAACAGAGCCCTCCTGAGATATCGGGTGCTGCTGGGAGTGACCGACACAGTGGAAGGATGCCAGAGCGTCATCCAGGTACTGTGTCTCAGACTGACCTCTCCCAGTGACCCTCTTGTGGGTGGTCTCGTGTTCTCCTAGCCTGCCCTATGTGTCCGGTGTCTGCTGCTGCTGGGCTGTAGGTGGTACTTTCCTCCTCCCTGCCCCAGTGTCTTTCTGGGGACTCCTCAGTGCTTAGCCCTGTGGTTGGGCACAGTGGGCCCTGTGGGGTTATTGGCCTGTAAGGATGATAGTCATAGTGGCCTTGCTGTCCCTCCAGTAAAAGAGTGGCCATTAGGGGGACAGTGAGGAGCTCATGGTGGCCTGGGGCTACAGTGTAGGAGAAATGAGGTGGAAGAGGCAGGCCAGATGCTAAGGACTCGTGTGTTTGGCCTTAGTGGTTTTCTGTGTCCTTAAGGCAGTAGAGAGATATTAAAGTGATAAGTAGGAAGTCACATGGTGGGTTGGGACCCAACTGAGGCTGGATCTCCTGAGTCTCATTGCCTCTGCTCAGTGCTCAGTACTTAGTGCTCGGTGCTCAGTGATTAACACTCACTGAAGTTGAGTTCTTCAAATCTGCAACCTTGGTGAGATCTCATCCCTTTCCTTGGAGGCAGGGTGAACTTTATTCTTATTCTACAACTGAAGACAGCAGGACTTAGGGAAAGCCTGTACAACTGTGGCAGAGCTGGGTTTGGCTCAGGCTGTGGCTCATCAGTACACACATGCATCACTAGTCACAGCCCTTTGCCCCAGAGGAACCTAGGGGAACCTGGGCGAATATGAACAGGGGACCTAGGAGAAGTGTCTTATGCATGTCCTGTGATCATCCCAAGTGCTGGGCACTGTTCTCCAGCTGGAGCTGTGACAGAGGACACACAGATCCTTGTTTTGTGGAGGCATCACACCCGGAATGGTGTGGCACGTAAGGCCCTCTTGCATGATATCTGCAAGGGTGGGGGGCGATGTGATAGGCAAGGAGTGAGGTGGAGGGGAACTGAGGTGGCCATGGAGTGACAGTTGTCAAAGCAGGACAATGGAGAGTTCTCATCAACTTCTGTGTATGTTTGGAGATTTTTCACAGTAAAAAGCTTTAAAATAAAAAGTCATGTGAACAGAAGGTGGGAGAGACTAGCCTGCAGGAGGGTCTCAGGCTCAGTCACCCAGAGGAGGGAGGAGGCAGTGGTTGGAAGTAGAAGATGAAGGATTCTACTTTTCTGTATAACTTATATTATGATGTGTGTGACACTAACAACGTGTCACAGTGAACATGGAGGGTTTTGACCTGGTAACAGTAACCTGGCCTAGGGGTTGTTGAGGATGAGGCAGAAGGGAAAGGAGGGGTGGGGGAGAACAGGATGTCTGAGAAGACCTGTGTTGATGACCTGGGTAGTAGAGATATCCTCTGTGAGGGCCTCCCTCATTTGCATATTTGAGTTTCAACAGACAGTCACCTAGACCGCTTAGGGTGAAGGTGCTACCCACCAATGGACATGTGATGGCCAGAGGGCTTTGGAGTCTGGGATGCTCAGTAGATGTGGGAGATGGAGCCCCAGCTATTTTGTACAGGGTTGGACATGCTCTAACTTGGTTCACAAAGCCATTTCTCTGGGCTGGGCATGTAGCTTAGTGGTAGTGTGTCTACCTAGCATTCATCCCTTAGCACCACTGATTTTTTTCCCCTCCGGCTGTACAAATGAGACACAGTTACTGTGTTCCTGCTAAGACATGTCAGGTGTTTCTCAGATGGGTGGGCCTCAGACAAGGAACAGGAGCAGGAACTGCAGGGCTGACTCGGGCTTTGGAGTTCAAGGTCAGACCCTCCTGCTTCTCTCCACAGCTCTGGTTTGTCTACTTTGACCTGGAGAACTGTGTGCAGTTTTTGTCCAACCATGTTCAGGAGATGAAGAGGACTCAAGAGGTAAGGTGCCCGAAGGGAAACACCAAATTAAACCAGGACACCAGACTGTCTAAATCACATTACTAAAGCATTCCCCAGACAGCAGTTGCCTGAAGGATGAATCCCCTCCAGACTCAGGGGGTGCTTTTGCCCAGGGAATAACCTGAGCTGCAGCTTTTTAGCTGACCGCATCTTTAATGTTTTTCTATTGTGAACATGTATTTCTTTATAATAGTAATCATATTAATAATACATTATGGAGGCTCCAAAGATATCATGTATTCCAGCAACACCCATTCAGATGACCTTCTGCCCTTGACTCAGAAGGCCGGGGAGACAATGCTGGTTTTACTATGGAGGAAACGCACTTGGAGACCTGTGCCCCATTTGGTCATGGTCATGACTGGCTGCTGATGGCCAGGTGTGGAGGCCAAACCCCTGACCCTAAGCCCCAGGCACTTCCCTAAGATAAGCCTTTCCTGGGCCCTTGATGCCTTAGAGTTGGTCCTGAGGTCAGATTGCCTTGGTACCCTGCTCCTGGTTCACTAACTCCCAGGTGGCTTCAGATAGATTTCGAGCCCAGTTTGCTCACCTGCAGCATGTGGATAGGCACCCACATTCCAGGCTGTAATGAGGAGCAAATTTGAGCGTGGAGGGCAGAGTCCTTTAGTAGCTGACAAAGACCATGCTTTCATGGGAAATTGTGTGATCTCACTGGTGTGGCTCAGCGAGGTCAGCGTCTAGCTCTTAGCTGGGTCCACCCTGCCAGATGCTGCGAGACTTAGGACACACCCGTTCCCCCCCTGTTTCTTTTGCAGTCCTTGCTGAAAAGCAGATTGAGCCAACTATGTGTTGTCATAGAGACAGGAGTGAGCCCTGTGGTGGAGGGGCCCGAGGACATGGAGGATGCTCCTCTCCTGCCCAGTGCTCCGGGCCCTCAGGAAAGACCACTCATGCAGACCGAGCTCCACCAGCTTGTTCCTGAGGCTGAGCCAGAGGTAATGGTGCTGCAGCAGTCAGCGTGGTCCTCCCTTGTGGGCACCTGCATGGTCTTGGTGCATGTGGTGCCTCAAGTTCTGGGTCCTGGGGTCATAGCTTCTCTGAGTTCCTGGAGACTGACCATTCAAATCTTGTAGGTCAAATCCATCTTTTCACTATTTTTTGTTCACTCCACCACTTTTATTTTTGATACAGGCTTTGCTATGCAGCCTAGGTTGGTCTCATGCTTGTAAACCTCCAAGCTTCTGGATGGCAGGCCTCTGTCACCTTGTCCAGTGTCATACCCGTGCTTTAAACCATAGTTCATACAAACTAGTTTTGTTCTTACTGAGATTTTGGGTTGCATTTTAAGATATCATGGAAATCCTTCTTGATAGCTGCGTTAGAAGGATGGTTGCATGTTGGTAGATTACATCCTACATCAATTTGGATGACTTGATCTTTAAAAAAAAATCTACATATTTCAGGGTGGGTTGACACATGCTTATAATCTTAGTACTCGGGAGGTGGAAGCAGGAGGATTGAAAGTTTAAGGTCAGCTCAGGCTACACAGGAAGACGCTGTCTCAAAGAAAAAAGAAATCTATTCATAAACATCATTCTTTTATGTTCATTTATCCATCCATCCTTCCATCCATTCACCTATCCATCCATCTTCCATTCATCCATCATCCATCCATCCATCATCCACCCATCCATCCTTCTGTCCATTTACCCATCTAGCCATCTCCCATCTATCCATCCATCATCATTACATTCATCCATCTTCTTGTCTTCTCACCCTCCCTCTATCCATCCTTCCATAATCTATCCTTCATTCATCCATTCAGACATCCATTCATCCTCTGTTTATCCATCCATCTGTCCATCCATCCTCTATCCATCCCATCCTCTCTCCATCCATTCATCATCATTCCATTCATCCTTCTCTCTGTCCTCTCACCACCTATCCATCCTTCCATCATTCATCTATCCTTCATTCAATCATCATCTTTTCATACATCCATCCTTCTTTAATCTATCTTATTCATCCCCCATCCGTTCATTATCCACGTATTCACTCACCCACTTAAATTAGAGTCAGTGTTTGGATCTTCTGTGATTGTTGGAATACCATCAGTTCTGGCTCCATCAGCCCCAGATCCTTGTCAGGTCCTGCTAGGAACCTGCTTGGGTCTGCCTTTCTGCTGGAAGACTTGCAGTCTGACGACATGGTTTGCAACTTGTGCTGCCCTCTTGAAACCATGAGGACAGACCCGCATAGGGTGGCAGGCAGTAGGAGTGACCTCAGGTGACATTTGGAGCTTTGGGAGATTACTTGCATTTTCTTCTCAGTCCAGGGGTTTGGAGAGTCAGAGTGCAGCTCAGCCCAGGCTTCCCCTTCCGCACTGGTGGGAAGGGGGCGCCCAGTAGGAGTATTTGAGAGAGAAAATGACAGCTGTATCAGTCTCTTCATTTGCATCCTTCTGATTCTTATTTAAGAGCAGAAAAGACTGATAAGGTCATGAGCTCACTGCGGCCTGCATGTCTGGGTTGATGTGCAATAGCCCATCAAATATGGGCATTTCAAATTATTCCTTCAAATTCATTCAAACCCATAGAAGTACAATTTCCTATCATGAATATCAAGCATGTGTGTGTGTGCATATATTTTTAAAAATTTTATTATTTTATGTGTATGCCTGTATTGCCTGCATGTAGGTAAGTGCACCTGTGTCGTGCAATGGCCGTGGAGGACAGAAGAGGCTGTCGGATCCCCTGGAACTGGAGTTATGGACAGTTGTTAACTGCCATGTGGGTGCTGGGATTCGAACCTGGGTCTTCTGCAAGAATAGTCAGTGTTCTTAACCACTGAGCAATCTCTCCAGCCCCATGTGCATGTTTTGAAAGTAGCTGAGCTGGTCGTTTAACTAGGGAAAAATACAACCTTTACCCAAGTTCTGGTGTGGGCAGCTAGACCATCCTGTGTCCCTTGGAGCACAGAGCCTGTGACAGATGGAGAGAGAGTTAGAATAACTTCTCATATTTTTACAGATTTTTATCCTGCAAAGAATTCTTTAGCACATCTCTGAGGTCTGGATGACTTTCCATTCAATGGGTAAGAGAGGTCTGTAGATCTTTACCAGCTCACAGAACAAGGGAGCAGGTGGCAGAGCCTGGGGCAGAAGCCACCCTGAGTCTCAGCACGCCACTTCCCTTACTGTAGAGCTTGCTTCTTGTGTTACTGATCTTAGGCTCAATTGGTGAGACCCATTTGAGTTAGGGAAGGGACGTTATTTGAAGTTTTCAATATTTTCTAGCATAAAAGACAACTACAAACAAAAATAAGTCCTATGAGCCAGATAGAGGTAACTGCTTTTTGTCCAGAATCATGTTAGGACTTTAAAACATTTAATTAATTAAATTAATTATTTTTATTTTATGTATATGTGTTGCCTGCGTGTATTTAAGTGCATCTATGCGTACAATGCCTGTGGAGGCCAGAGGAAGTGTCAGGTCCCTTGGAACTGGAGTTTCAGATGGTTGTGAGCTACCATGTGGGTTCTGGGAGCTGAACCTGGGTCCTCTGAAAGAGCAGTCAATGATCTTAACCGCTGGGCCATCACTCCAGTCCCTGATTTGTTTATTTTTGTTTTATATGTATGAGTATTTTGCCTGAGTATATATAAGTGCACCACATGTGTGCAGTGGCTACAGAGACCAGAAGAGGGCGTTGGCTCTCTTGGAACTGGAGTTAAAGATGATTGTTAGCACCAATGTTGGTGCTGGGAACCAAACCCAGGTCCTCTGGAAGAGCAGAGCAATCACTTCAGCCCTATGTAATTTTTTTTTGTTTTGTTTTGAGACAGGGTCTCACTCTGTAGCCCAAGCTGACCTTGAACTCACTCTGTAGTCTAGGCTGGCCTTGTACTCACGGCAGTCCACCTGCCTCTGCCTCCCAAGTACTGAGATAACAGCTGTGAGCCAGGTGTCTGCTTCTTAATAATGATGTGGATGATACTGATGATATTCACAGTGCTGGGCTAAGTGCATTCTCCATATTTGCTTCTGCAACGTCACCTTCCTTACCACAGATTTACCATGAAGACATGGCTTTATCAGGCAGGGACCTGCCCAGTGAGCCACAGAGTGAATGAGCTGGAATTCCCTTGTGGCCTCCTTAATTAAAATTCCTCTTCCTAATTACTAGGCCCCCCATCTCCCCCCCTCCCAAGGTGTCTCACTGTAACTCACACTTACAACATTTAGGGTAGGCATAAGTTTTGTGAGGAAGTTAAATCTCTTCCCTGGAACCCCAATTGCTAGACCAACAAGTAAAATGTTAGAGACCAAGTATGTTAAAAGAATGCATGACATCCAGTTATGTTTTTTCCTTTACTTTCTTTTTTTTTTCATTTTGGTAAAATAATACATAATAAGAAATTTGTACCTTACCCATTTTTAGGCTGTGCAGTTCAGTGGCATGGAATATGTTCACACTGTGTGACCTTCATCACCATCCACCTCTAGAACACTGTCAGTGTCCTCTACTGAAGCCCTATCCCAATCCAACACTAACTTCTCTTTCTCCTCCCCCAGGACCACTGTCTGTCTTCCTATGTAGTGTTTGTCCTTTTATAGTAAATCTACTTTTCATAAGCAAACTCCTTTAGTACATTAGGAATACTTATGCAAAGAAATTTACCAGCTGGGTGGGTGCTGCGTGTCTTTAATCCAGTACTTGGGAGGCAGACACAGGCAGAACTCTGAGAGTTTGAGGCCAGCCTGGTCTATATAGTGAGTTCTAGGCCAACCAGACTACTTAATGAGATCCTATCTCAAAATAAGGTCTCTGCCAGGCACCTTATGTGAACTGAGGGTGTACTATCATGGGAATAGTCCCCCATCCAGCCCTTCATGTAGTAATTTTCTTTGTGTGAGTCAGTCTGACGTCATGTTCCTTAGACTCGCAGATTTTTAGAAAGTAGAAAGAGTATGTCCATAAGGAGGGCATGGTAACTTCTTCAATGCTCTGAGGCTATAGACCTTTTGAGGGTATATTATCTTTCTTGGTGCTGAGGATGGAATCCAGAGCTTTAGCCTCCCTCTGAGCAGAACTCCCAGTCCTGTGAATCCTGTTATTAGCAAGGCTCCCTTGGAGATGAGGCAGCCGAGGCCACAGCAGCCTCTGGCCAGTGAATGGCAGAGTGGGGTTCTAGCCTGCACTTCATCTTTCAAGAACCCCAGGTGCTGATCTGGCTGGTTCTTCCCAGTGAGTTTCCTTCACAAGCCTAGGGCAGGAGGCTAGCTTGGGTTCCTCCTGTGCCTAAGCCCTGCTGCTCCACATGTCTCTCGTGGTCCTCACCCTGCTTTCCTGCCTCTTGCAGGAAATGGCCCGGCAGCTGCTGGCCGTGTTTGCTGGCTACTACACCCGGCTCCTCGTGACCTCTGAGCTCCCCCAGCCAGTGGGGACACGACACACAGACTCTCCGAGGATTCCATGCCCATGCCAGCTCATAGAAGCACACATCCTGGGCACAGGGTGCTGCCCATTCCTGGCCAGGTGACCTAGGGACAGAGACATGCATCTTCCAAGACTGAGAAGTCAGGGAGGCGTTGGGAACTTGGAATGGCCAGCAGTGAGCTCTGACAAGGAAATCAGCATTTGAGGACACCTTGGAGAGTGTCAGTCATGCTAGCCACAGGGACACTGAGCACATTCCAGAGCCCTGCACGGAACTGCCTTGTTGACATCATAGCCTGTCCGGACCGTGCTGAATTGGTGATGGCAGAGCTGGGCCAGCCTAGCTCTTCTTGGGCTGTTTGGGCCCGCAGCTTGGGTGGAAGAGCCCTTCTGTTGTTACCTGCCAAGACTCAGAGACCTGCAGATGACCCCAAAGGGCAAGTCTGTCAAAGCTCAGATTCAGGTGATGGTCCTACCCTAGACCTTTGTTGTCAGATGGGGAAACTGAGTCTCAGAGAAGATGCTGCTGTTTCCACATTGCCTTGGACTACTGATATCATCAGCCTTTCTCCAGCATGAAGAAGGAATTCTCAGAAGACTGCTCTCCCCTCTTACTTTATGAACAGCAACAGCATCTGAATTTGTTGTCTGCTAGCACCTGGGGTGGAAGACAGGAGCTGACAAAAGGCAGGTAACTGTCCACAGAGGAGTTTGGAAAAGAATATCCTGTTGGACTCAGGGACTGGTTTTGTTCAGCAACACACTCGCTTATGATTGTGGTTCCGTCCTGCAGAGCAGTTGTGATATTTTCTTGTTCTGGAATGAAGTGTGATTAGACACTCCTGCATTTGTTTGAAGAGCTCAGAGACTTCCAGATAGTCTTTTCTCCAAAGCATTTGAAGACCATTTGACAGGCCCATTCCCCAAACACTTGGCCTTTGTGAATTTATCTCCCATAAACACCATTATAAGTTGGAACTCTTTCCTGAACTGATGTAACTTTTTTTTCCTACTTGTTGGACTCCTGTTCATGCTTCAAAGCCCAGTTTTCCTTACCCTTCCTTCAAGAAGTCTTTTAGTCACCCCTGCCTCTCTGTCTTCTTGATACAGCTGTTACCTGAACTGATGTTTTATGTTACTCTGTTTTCCTCTGTACATACCTGTTTTTCCTAGCTAGATTGTAAACTCCTTATGGTCCATTTCTGCATCCTTGTTCTTTTTGTCCATGACCTTGACTTCCGTAGGGGGAAAAAAAAAATCCCATGGCTTGATTGCTTTACCATCTCCACCAGCTTCAGCAAATTGTTCTGCAAATGTGGTTGGATGGTGAGGCCCGAGCCGTGATGAATCTGCGGTCTGGTCTTGAGCTTCCACTTCTAGCTGTGCAGCTTTCCCCAGGTCACTATTGGCCAGCCTCTGTTTTCCGTCTGTGTGGCGGGTGGGTTGGATGATTCTGGTGAGCTCCAGCTTATTCTGCTGTTTATTATTCTCATTTCTATGCACAAAGTACTCTTTTCTTCAAGTTGAGGCGTTCTGGGTAATACATCCTCAGAGAGAAAATTCCCTAGGCAGCAGGAGACCTAGAATCTTGTTCCATACCTGATGTCTCCAGGCTGTGTGTGTGACTTGGCCATTACCATCTCCGAGTGTCAGTTTACTCCTTCGTAGAATGATCTGGTGGACTGAAATGCTGTGATGCAGTGCAGGTGACTTGCCATGTAAGAGGCACTCTACCTTTTTGCTTTCTCTGTGCCCAGGATAGGGATGTCTGCATAGAGTAGCCCAGGAATGGCTGTGGAGGTAGGTGCCCCTCAGCTGCACCCCGGGGCAGCTTTGCTGAGTGGATTATTCACAAGCGATCACTGCCTTTCTGACCCATCCCGGGAAATATCACTATGAACACAATCAAGAGAAACTTGTGTTTGTCATTCAGTCACAGAACCCCAGTAAGGATGGTATATGGAGAATAAAAACCTGTTCGCTGAATGACTGAGCAGTGGCTTCTCAATGTTCAGTTCTGCTCATGGAGTTTGGCACTTTTTTTTTCCTGCCTCTTCTTCACCCACCTGGTGGGTGAGGCACGGGACATGCAGTCAGCCCGTGGTGGACATATCTTTGCGTGTGTGCCTCAGTTTCTTCTTTTGATCTAAGTCTCACCTGCCTCATGAGATTGAGGTGAGCCACCCACCATGAGCTCGCTCACGGGTTTTCAGGCTGTGTGCCCATCAGAGGCAAGTACCGTGGATGACAGAGCATGACACCGCTGAGCAGGTGGGAGTGAAGGTTCTAGAGTCACAGTTACTCAGAACCAAGGCCTATCACTCAGGTGCAGCGTCCTTACTGCCACTGGGTCTCTGTGTCTCATTAGATGAGTGGGGAGGAGAGTACCTGCCTGGCAGGCTTTTGGGAGAACCTATAGAAACAATGCACTGTGGGAGGTACAAGCTAGAACAGATCTCTATAACCCACCATGGTTTCTTTTTTAAGTTCTTTCTGTCCAGTGTACAGTAGGTGCCTGTTTGCATTTAAAAAATATTTTATTTTTTTCATTTTATGTGTATGAACGTATCATCTGCATGTGTGTAAATGCCTGAGGAGGTCAGAAGAGGGTGTTGGATCGCCTGGAACTGGAGTTACAGACTGTTGTTAGCTGCCATGTGGGTGCTGGGAATTGAACCTGGACATTGCTTGCATGTGGTGCACTTACATACATTCAGGCAAAACACTCATACATATAAAAATAAAATATTGAAAGACTGGATTTCTCTGTCTTCTAAGAGATATTTCTTTTTTTTAAACTTTAAAAAATTTTATTTTTATGTGTATGCATGTATTGCCTGCGTGTAGGTAAGTGCACCTGTGTCGTGCAGTGCCCACAGAGGTCAGAAGAGGCTGTTGGATCCCCTGGGACTGGAGTTAAGGATGGTTTGTAGCTGCCATGTGGGTGCTGGGAATTGAACCCAGGTCCTCTGCAAGAGCAGTCAGTGCTCTTAACTGCTGAGCCATCTCTCCAGCCCTGTAAGATATTTCTAAAGCAGTTTTAGATTCAAGCCATATTGAGAGAATGATCAGATTTCCCATGTACCTCATGTCTCCACATCTTCATGGCTTCCCAAATGAGCAGCACCCCAGCAGAGTGGCACTTTAAAGCTAATAGTCTACATTGAAGGGTCATAATCACCTGGAGCCCATGCTTAGAATTGGGCTCACTAATGTGATGCTTTCTGTGGGTTTGGACAAATGTGTGTGTCAGGGACTGTAGTGCCATACAGAGTGTTCTCACTGCCCTGAAAGTCTTCTGCGTGCCACCTTTTTACCTTTCCACCTCCCCACACCCATTCCTCAGTCACCACTGATCATTTTACTGTGTCTAATGTTTTACCTTTTCCAGGAATCCTGTCATTGGAATCATATGGTCAACTCTTTCCAGACTGGCTTCTTCCACCTTAGCAACATGTGTATAAAGTTTCTCTGTGTCTTTTCATGGTTTGATTCTTTTCAACGCAGAACATATTCATTGGCTGAATATACCACAGCTCATCTATCCACTCACCTACTAGAGGGCACCTTAGATGCTACTAAGTGTTGGGGACCCCTGCTGTTTGGGGTAGCAGTCTCCCCATGTCCGGATAGCCACAAGCTGTCTCGGCGCGAATGGGGAGACTCCTCTTCTCAGCGGGGCGCCTTCTGCTCTCCTCCCTGACTTACTTTTGAAATGCCCATCACAGATACATGCCCTCTGGCACAGGAGCTACCAGGTTTTAATCAGGCGTTGTCTGATAGCCTGATAGAAGCCCACCGCCCTATGTAAATGAAGCATTCCAGGAGTATCTATCAGCTAAGGCTTCTTCTACTGTCTCCACACTATAAATAGTCCTAGTTTTACCCCAATAAAGCTGGAGCTGAATCACTGAGATCTGAGCTGAGTCACTTGTCTGAAGCTGTAACACTAAATCCTGTGATCCGGTTGGGGGGGGGGCTTTCCTTCCGTCATCAACTCACGAAGACCCTGCTTTCGCCGTTTCTCGCACCTCCCCTCTCTGGTGGCCAACAGGTCTCTAACTTAGAGAGAGAGTGCATGGTGGAAATTGAAACGGAACCCGACCAGGCAGCTGACAGCGGTCCTAGAGCCGCCAGCTCCGGTAGCAGAGACCCATGGCAACGCGGTGGAGAGCCAGGGGCCCGAACAGCAGACGCGGCCCGCGGGACCCGCTGCACTCCAGCGACCTGTGGGAGACCGGCGCCATGCCCAGCAGCTGGCGCCCCGAGATCCCCGCATGCCATAACCAAGTTTTGGCAGTTATGAATAAAGCTATTATAAGCATCTGCCCACAGCTCTTACCGTATGTATCATGATAAGCATGGGAGAAGCACTGTTGGCTTTTTTTCCTAAATTTAAAAAAAAATTTTCTTTTATGTGTTTGAGTGTATTACCTGCATGTATGTAAGTGTACCCGTGTGTCATGAAATGCCTGTGGAGGTCAGAAGATGATGTCAGATCCCCCTGGATCTGGAGTTATGGTTAGTTGTTAGCTGCCATGTGGGTGCTGGGAATCGAACCTGGGTCCTCTGCAAGAGTAGCCCATGCTCTTAACTGCTGAGCCACCTCTCCAGCCCCAGTTGTTGGACTTTTGTGATAAGAGTATGAATAGTTTTATAAGAAACTGTCAAACTGTCTTTGAGATGGCCCAAACCCTTTTGCATTCCTATTAGCTGGGGGTGAGAGTTCGTATTCCACACCCTTGCCAGCACTGACGTCAGTGTTCTGGGTCTTGGCCATTCTGACAGGTGTGAGGTAGCATCTTATTTTTGTTTCAGTTTTCCCATTGGCATGTGATGTCTTCTCTGGTGGAATATGTGTTAGAATTGTGGCCCATTTTAAAATAGGTGGCTTTGTGTTGAATTTTAATAGTTCTCTGTATATTTTGGACAGAAAGCCTTTATTCAGTGTATTTATTGCAAATATTTTCTCCTGGTTTATGGCTTATATCTTTTAAAAATATTATTTTTATTTTATGTGTACGAGTGTTTTGCCTGCATGTATGTAAGTGCACCCATGACATGCAGTCCCTGCAGAGGTCAGAAGAGGGTGTTGGATCCCTTGGAACTGGAGTCATGGATGGTTATTAGCTGCCACGTGGGTGCTGGGAATTGAACCTGGGTGCTCTGGAAGAACAGCAAGTGTTCTTAACCACCGAGCCATCTCTCCAGCCCCTATAGCTTATATCTTACAGCCCTGCCACAGTGACATTAGGTCCAGGAGTTTCTCTGATTATTTTGGGTTTTCTACATTAGCATTCAAGCTATCTGTAAACAAAGAGTTTCATTTCTCCCTGATCTCCATTTCTTTTTCTTGTCTTATTGCTTTGACTTCCAGTTTGAAGTTGAAGAGTAATGTGGGAGGGAACATCTGGAACATCCTTGCTGTTTCACTAGTGGGAAAGTTTCTAGCTATATTTGATACCACAAAACATATCGTTGTTATAGTCGGTATTCATTTACAATTAGCTGGGTTACTTTTTTTTTCTTTTTTTTGGTCTTTTTGAGACAGGGTCTCCCTGTAGCCCCAGCTGTCCTGGAACTCACTATGTGGACCAGGCTGGCCTTGAACTCACAGAGATCCGCCTGCCTCTGCCTCCCAAGTGCTGGGATTAAAGGCGTGTGCCACCATGCCCAGCTAGCTGGGTTATTTTTTATTGTTCTTTATAACTTTTTGAAGTTGCTCTTTGTTTTGTTTTAGTATTTCCATACATCTGTCTTGGATCCTTCTCTTTCTCCTTCTGGAACTAACTAGAATTTTTCTTAGCGTAGTATGGTATTTGGTAGAGTATGTTTATAATTCCATGTAATATTTTCCTTCCAGTACAAATGACAGATTATAGTGACAGATTCAGTACTTGTTTGCCAAACTTTCACAATTTTGTTTTTATTTTTGAAAGATATTTTTGGTAAGAAAAGAATTACCTAACTTTTTTCTGAAGCCCAGGCTGATGTGGAATTCACTGTGTAGCTCAGGCAGGCTTTGCGCTCAGGGGGATCCTCCTGCCTCAGCTTTCAAGTACTGGGATCATAAGTGTGAGCCACTGCAGCCATCCATGATTCCTCTCTTATATTTCCACTCCATTCCTTTTGCTCTTTGTTCTTTGGTCTGAATATTCTAAATTGATTTATATTCGATTCCAATAATCTTTCTCTCATTCTTGATTTCTGCCAATTGAGATCCTTGCTTCATCTGTCATAGAATTCAGTTCTATGTGATTCTATTACATTATTTTTTGTGTTTGTGTACACATGCATGCCACAGTGTGTGTGTGTGTGTGTGTGTGAGTGAAGGTAGTTCAGAGGACAGTTTGAGGGAGTCTGTTCCCTCTGTCCAAATTTAGGTTCTTAGGATTGAACTCAGGTCATCAGGCTTGATGGCAAGCCTTTTTACCTTCTGAGCCATCGCACTGGCCCTTTTATGTGACATTTAAAATAGTACCCATTTCTCAGATGAAATTATCCATCTTGTCATCTATTTTCCTCAATGTTTAATTAATTGCATATATTTAAAAGTTCATATCTGCTGACTCTAATAATTATTTCAGCAATTTTTTTTCAGTTCTTGGTCTTTTGATATTTCTTGTCATTTTTGATTGAATGCTGGTCACTTTTTATAAACTAAATATGCAAACTTTCCACCTTCCCTCAAAGGATTTGGTTTTGCTTGGGGAAAATAAGGTTGAGACAGATTTGGTTCTGGCTTATTTTTTGTGTGAGCTGCTCTGTTCCAGGTTATACCCCTTCAGGGATTTCAACTGAAAACCTACTAAATTTTTCAGCCAGGATTCCTTGTTGATGGTGATTGTGGTTTTTGTTCCCCTATCTATGGTAGGGCAGGAAGCTCTGCTCAGCTTTTGACCCCTGTAGACTGTACCTAGGAATGGCAGGGGCTGGGGCAGGCTGGGGCTCAGAGTCTGTCTCCTCTCCGTGCTTCTCTTCATCATTTTGATTTCTCAAGTCCTGACTGCCTGGGCAGTTCTCTGCTGTGTCTCAGCAGATTAAAAAAAAAACAAACCACCTGGAACACATGAGGAAATTGAAAGTGTAATAAGGACACTCCCATCCCCCCCCCCAAAAAAAAAAAAAAAAAAAAAAGAAAACAAAACCCAACAGCTTTGCATAGTGCTGTCAGCAAGGAGGACTGATCCAATCTAGGCTATTATACCACAATCAGATAATCCAAGCTTCTGTGGCTTCCACAAATCTTTTTGTTATTTCAACATCCTTTAAAGAAATATGTGCTTCGGCTGAGAGCCCTATGACAAAGTCACAGGATGGATGCCTCTTCACAAGCATTCTATGTACAAGTTTTTAAATTAAAGAAACAAGTTTCTTTTATGTATAGAGTGCCTACTGTCTGTTGCAGGAAGCAGGTTGAAAACATAGAGCTTGGGGTTTCCTGAGTAACGGAAAGAGACCTTGGCCTGGGAGATGATGTGGAATGCCTCTCACCATTGGGTAGTGATGGATCCAGGAGATTCATCATGAGCACTGCAGAGGAAAAGGACCCTGGACTTCAGTGAGGCCCAGGGAAGTGAACTACACTATAGTCAGCCGTTAACTCTACCTACAGGTCATACTACACTATAGTTGACTGATGACTCCATCCAGAGGTCAGACTGCACTATAATCGATGGATAAGTCCACCCACAGGTCATTTACACCATAGGCAATTGATAACACCCCCAATTCATAAACCCACTTGTGTCCTTCCAAACAGTGTTCTTGTACTTCTTCTAAATAGTCCCCACTTTCTTTGTTGTTAAGGTCTTGTTTTGGACTCTAGGCTGGTCTTTAAATCATAGTTCTCCTGATTTCAGACCTTTGAACTACTGGGATTACAAGGGCACACCCCCATTCCTGGCTCTAACATTGTCCTCATTCCTCCTCTCCCTCCTCCTCCCTCATAAGCTCCCTCTAGCGCGACACAGCCCAGGGTGAAATTCTATTATGTGTTGCCAACTCAAGCTCAGTACTACCTAAACCTTATTCCAGAGTCTTCCTATGTGGTCTGAGTTAGAATTGGTCAGCTGTACCTGAGGAGCACTGAGACCTGGGCCTCTTCTCTAGCCTTCATGTACTATGGCTGTGTCAGTTTAGGACTGCGGCTTTGTCCTGTCTGCTGGGGCAGACTCTTGTTTTATTTCTGTGTCTGTCAGGGTCTAGATCCACACAATGGTTTGAACATGGGAAGTTTAATGCAAATCACTGCTACTGCTAGTTAGAGATGACAGTAAGGCGGAATTGCCCCACAGTCAGAGGGGCAGCCCCGCCCTAGGGCTGAGATGCAGTCCATCTCCATCCCCATTTGAGATCCAAATTGTGGAGGCTATGGCTGTGGCTCACAATGGCAGAGAAGTCTATTGGCAGAATGTTCTAGAAACATGCCTTCCAGGTTGCTAGGGAAAGCTGTTATAGGGAGGTATCTCATTGGGGGTGCTTCTCTATTTATAGGGAACACTAGAAGAAATAGTTGCCAAGGGTTACCAGTCCCCATATGCAAGCAGGACCCCGAGCTTAAAAGTTGCCTATGATGTGGGAGCCTGAAGTTGCAGAAGCTGCAGAAACGTGTCCTGGGAGCCCAAAAGTCAGCACCCCAAATCCAAAAAGGAAAGCCCTTTCCTCTTCCAGTATCTCTAGCACCGCTTACTGACAAAGCTATTCATTGCACTAGCTACCAAAGAAAAATATTTAAAGGGCCCAGCTCTACTTTTGAAAGCAGGCAATAGTCACCTGGGGTCAAGAGCAACAACTAGGTGCCATTCTGTCATCATTGAGGGGCAGCATAACCAAGGGGTTGAACACGGACCCTAGAATCAGGCTTCCTGAGTTCAAGTCTCAGCCTGCTACCTAGTATTAGTGTAAATTGATGTAAACTTCAAAATACGATTTACTTACCCTCTCTAGGTCAGCTTTCTAGTCTGCAAAACCAGGGTCATATACTAGCCTCGTTGGCTTATCGTACTATTGAGTTTATATGTATGAATTGTGTAGAGGTGTCCCTGGCACAGGAAAACTAAACTCCAGACTTTCCATGTTGCAGTTCTTAAGATCCACTCAAGCCTCCCCCTCATATTACAGTTGGGATGGCTTCCTATGATGGTTAATTTTTGTGGGCATCTTGGCTGGATTTAGAATCACCATGGAAACACACTTTTGGACTTGTTTATGAAGCAGTTTCTAGAAAGGTTTAAATGAGGAGGGAAGACCCACCCTGGAGGTGGGTTGCACCATCCCGTGAGCTGGGGTCCCAGACTGAATAAAGAAAGAAGTACCAGCCTCATTTCTCTCCTCTTCTTCCTGGAGATGTACTGTGACAGCCTCATGCTGCCACTGTCATGATGCCCCTCCATGATGGACTGCACCCTCAGGATAGAAGCCAAAATAACCACTGCTTTCAGGTTGCTTTTGTCATGTATATTGGTAGTCTGAAGGGACCAAGCTGTCATATTACAAAAACCAGAAGTCTGGCTGTGTCGCTCTATTGTTTAATCTCATCTGTGGCTCTTCTTCACCTTCAGGACACCCGTGGATGCTCTTTCTGTTGCTTATTTTCCTGCTACCACACCCTGCTGTAGGTTTTCACATGATTTTGAAGACCATGACACTTGTACCTCCCCCTGGGTCTGTTTTCTAGCTTTGCTGACTGTTTCTTCTTGTCTTGGCCAGTTCCGTTTCAACCTCCAGAGACTCTAAGCACTGACTCCTCCAGGAAGCCTTCCCTGAACCCTCAAGCCAGGTGAATAATGTGCTTTGTTCTTTTGTTTCCCAAGTAATCCTGATCAGGGTGCTAGCCTTCTGCCTGAGGTAGAAGTCACTTGCCTGCATCTGGTGATGTTTTGGCACAGGCAGGGCTAGCTGGCTGCGCTGGCCATACACCGTGCAGTGCTGGGACTGCTCATGGCTGAACTCTGCATGATCTGCCCCACTGTTCACAGTGGTCCTGAGCCCAGATGGGGTCTCACAGTAGGTGAGCAGAATTGTGTCCTCTGGCTCTAGACATTTACTAAAGTCGGAGCGAGTCCTACTATGAGGCTGTCCTAGACACTTGTGGGCTAGTTAGGAACTAAATTATTTCAGAATGGGAGTGCCACCTCTCCTCACAAGACATACCAGAGACAACTTATTCCATATTTATTTTTGCCCACTCTCAGAAGTGGGCAAAGGAGGGACAAGTCCTCTGATGCGACAAGTACTTTAATTACAGACAGCCCCCCTCCCCATCCCCTGCCCTCTCTGTATCAGGAGCTGGAGTGACTCATGCTGGTGGCACAGGGATGGCTCAGACTTCTCCTTCTGCAGGAGAGTTTCCGAATCAGTCTTCGTGACTCCTGCCCACTGCCTTCTTCCTCCTCATGGAGACCCTCCAGCAGCTGTGCATCTCAGAACCTGTATGGTGCTGATTCTAGAACCTTCAGGGTCGCCCAAGTTTGCATACCTTAAATGCCACCCAGTTGTTGGAGAAGTAGTGTGAGTGTCTCCTTTGAAAACCGTTTTGGTGATTATTTGGTTTCAGATCTAAAAGAATGGAGGAAAAAACATCTTGAATACAACAGCCTTAATCACAGCCTACCCAGGATTCCTCTGATTATCCACGGCTTTAAAAGCAGAACTGGGGATGTAGCTCAATTGGTAGAATGCTTGTCTAGCAGGCAGGAAAAGCCCTGAGTTTGAGCCCCAACACTGTGTCAGATGGGCACGACGGTGCACACCTGTAATTTCAACAAATGAGAGATAGAGGGAGGAAGATGAGAAGTTCAAAGTCACCCTCAGCTACACAGTAAGTTTGAGGTCAGCCAGGGGCACATGAGATGCTGGCTAAAACAATCAATCAAAAACAACTCCCACAAATTGTAGCAACAAATCTTGTTTCTTTGAGCTAAGAATGACCCAGAATTGTGCTAAGCATTTGAGATTTGATAGTTGTTACTTCAGCATAACCTAGCTGAGCGTGACTAATACATAGGTTGCTGAGTGCCTTCTTTTGGCCATAGTGTAGGTGGGTGCTTATACACTTCATTTCAGTCTCCCACCCACCTGCACAATAGGTAACACCATCTTCATTTGGTAGAGAAAGAGGGGGGCTCAGTGGCATACTCAAGCTCCTTAGTGGTCAAATTTAAGCTTGCTAGGAGGACAGTAGCCAGGGCTCTTCACTAAGAATGCCCAATAACTAATATAAAATTATTAATATAGTCTTTAGGCAATTTGGTTAACAGGCTTGGGTAAGTACTCTATACCACAAAAGGCTGAAAGAACTCAGAGTGTGCCAGCAGGAAGTGGCTGGGGAGACAGAGAAGAAAGTAACTCAGGTGTTTGTGCCCGTTGTCCCACGTTGTCCCATATGTGGACCTACTGAAGGACCGAGGGGATGTTCTTCTGATGTCGGTCTTTGAGAGTGGAGGCTAGCAGTATTGGAATTCACCTCACCGGCCTTGCAGCAGCAACAGAAGATTTTAGATGCCATAATTCGGTGGCACTGGGGAGAGGAAAAGGTATTGGGGTGCCTGGCTGTACAGCCTCTGTTGCTCCCTGTGGCCGACAGAAGCAGATCCACCACCTTGTTCCACTTCTCTGAGGACAAACCCCTTGTTAGTCCAGAGTTTGCTGTGGACGAGGAGTTTGCTAGGAGAGGCTGGTGGTCTCTCCCTGTAGAAGAACCTCCATTCATCAGCAGGTTTTTTGGGGGAAGGGAGGCGATATCCTGGAAGTTCTGTGGGATGTTTCCTGAGTGAACCTAAGGCTACAGCCAACACACACCCATCCCTTCTTTGCTGGGTCTGCTGGCAGCACATGCAGCACATGCATAGATGTATTTAGGGTCAGATTCATCTGCTTGCTGGGCGTGTGTGCTGGGTAGGGAGTCACCAAGACTCTCTAATGGTCAGGAAAGTCACCAGGCTCCTTGATGGTGGGTGTGCACAAGCACTCACTCTGCTCGCGGTCCTGACTCCCTTCATGGAGCAGGATCACAAAACTCTGCTTCATTCAAGTCCTGGTCTCACCGCTAGGTGCTGTGTGGCTTTGGGATGGTCCATACCTATCTCTGGACCGAGACCTCCATCAGCAACAGAACTGTGGTAGCTGGATCATCTTCTTATTTCCAGGTGCCTTTAGCTCTTCATTCCTGTTCTTTTTTTTTTTTTTCTCTTTCTTTTTTTTATTTAAAAAATTTTTTAAATTATTTATTTAATAACCATATAATTAGAAGAAG
>NW_008338996.1:8793429-8794012 GCF_000622305.1 Nannospalax galili | reverse complement strand
AGCCCCCTCCCATAGCCTCCCTCCCCCACTAGAGCCCTTATACTCTGTTATCCCTGCTACTGTCTGCTGTGTTGTTGGAACACCCAGCCATTCCCCACTACTTGCCCTTCTGGTGACTCTAGTCAGCCTATCTAGAGGTCTTTGTTTTAGGAGGGTCAGCTGTTCCTCATCAAGCGGTAATCAGTTCTCATTGTTCCATTGATAAGATTGGGGTCTGCTGTTCAATTTCCCAGTTCTATGCTGGGTTACTATCTGGGAAAATAACTATATAATTAGAAGAGGCATTTCGTTACAACAGCATTGACATATTCAATAACAATTTCCAGAGCTAAGATGCTTCTCTTTCAAAAATTGGCTGTGAGTTTTTAGGTTTACAAGTTCAATTAATACAGTTATACGATATTGTTCTCTGTATAAACCCTATAAGACATACAATTAAATGAGGCTTTAAACTTTGAAAAAGATCTCCATTTCATTATTAAAATACACAGTTTCATACAGAAAAATTCATTTTTAATACAATTGACTCTAAGATGCACATGTGTTTTTAATCTCTATATATCTAATTATTACTAGTCAGTCG
>NW_008338996.1:8789275-8789876 GCF_000622305.1 Nannospalax galili | reverse complement strand
TCTCAGGGTTAAAGCCGACTTGATCATGGTGGATGATCTTTTTTATGTGTGTCTGTATGCGATTTGCAAGTATCTTCTTGAGAATTTTTGCATCTATGTTCATTAAGGATATGGGTCTATAGTTTTCTTTTTTTGTTGTATCTTTACCCGGCTTTGGTATTAGAGTGATGCTGACTTATAGAAGGAATTTGGAAGTTCTCCCTCCATTTCTATTTTTTTCAATAAACTAAATAGTATTGGATGTACATCTTTAATTGCCTGATAGAATCCTGCTGTAAATGTGTCTGGTCCTGAGCTTTTTTTAGTCGGGAGATTTTGTAATACTGTTTAAATTTCTTTTTGTGATATGCATCTGTTTAAGATGTTAATCTCTTCTTGGTTTAGTTTTCTTGGTTCCCATGCCTTTAGATATCCGTCCATTTCTTTTAGGTTTTCAAATTTAGTAGCATATAGATTTTTAAAGTAATCCCTTATAATGTTCTGTATCTTTCTGGTGTCTGTTGTGATGTTTCCCCTTTCATCTCTGATTTTGTTGATTTGGAGGTGCTCTTTCTTTCTTTTGGTTAACTGGGCTAGCGGTCTGTCAATCTTGTTTATCTTT
>NW_008338996.1:8787280-8787855 GCF_000622305.1 Nannospalax galili | reverse complement strand
ATTCTTCTCCTTCCTGTATGCCTATGATTTGTAAGTTTGGTTTTTTTATGGTGTCACAATTCTTCCATAGTCCATTCTTGTGATTTCTTAAATTTTTCATAATCTTTGCTTGATTGGTCTAATTCATCTGCTTTATCTTCCAGTCTTGATACTCTCTTTTCCATTTCATTCATCCTGTTGTTGAGGCTTTCTCCTGTCATTTCTAATTGGCGTACTGAGTGTTTCACTTCCTTCTTCATTTCAGCCTGAGCGTTCTTCAATATTTCTAACTCTTTTCTGAATTCATTCAGAAGTTTATCCCTCTCTTCCTTTAGTTCTTTGATTTCTTTTTTTGTGTGTTCTTTAAATTCAATGAATTTTTTTGATCATGTTTATAATTGTTCCTTTGTGTTCCATGTTCTGCATTATCTCTAGGGGGTTCTCATTGTACTCCTCTAGAGGACTCTTGGTATTTGTTGGGGATATGTTATTTTGGTTTTTCATGTTATTATTTTTTCCCTGTGATTTTGACATGTGAATTTCTTTTGTAGTTTCTGATTCTTGTGTGAGACTCAAGCCTTCAAGTTTAGGGCTGC
>NW_008338996.1:8785431-8787102 GCF_000622305.1 Nannospalax galili | reverse complement strand
AGATGATTTCAGGCTTTCTCCTAAGGTCTGGATCCCTCCAGGAATGATTTTTGCCAGAAATTTGGGGTTGGACTGGCCTGGGAGCCTGGCCCTGAAAAGATGCTGGTCTAGGGCAGCTGGTGGCCATGCCACCCAGAGATGCAAAGGCAGATGGGGTGGGAAGAGGCCCCAAGGACTCCTGGGGACTGCACTGAGGAGCTGGGTTGGTCTGGACGGAAAGGATCAGGAAGAGGAAAGGTCAGCTCCCAAGTCCCAAAAAGAGGCTGGCAGGTGGTGCAGGCCCTGAGAGGCAGAGGGAGGTGAGAGCGGAGCCAGGTTGGGAAGCAGTGTTCCTGGGACCCAGAGAAGGTACTACATTGGTCTGGATGAAAAGGATCAGGAAGCAGTATTGGTTCCCCAGTTGTCTGGGGTCCCAAGACAAGGAATGGGGCAGGGTCCAAACTTGGAGGAGAGAACGGCAGGGGAGATGGGAGGGTGAATGGGGCTGGGGGAGTCAAGGCTCAGAGGGTGCAATGGACTTACCCTAGAGAGAGGCTTGTGGGTGGGAGAGAGGCCTGCAGCTGGTGGTGCAGGCCCAGGGAAGCAGAGGGAGGTGAGGGCGGGGCCAGGTCCAGAAGCAGTGCTCCTGCGGCCCGGAGAAGGCACTAAATTGGTCTGGATGAAAAGGATCAGGAAGCAGTATTGGTTCCCCAGGTGTCTGGGGCTCCAAGACAAGGAATGGGGCAGGGCCCAAACTCGAAGGAGATAATGGTGGGGGAGATGGGAGGGTGAATGGGGCTGGGGGAGTCAAGATGCCTGGAGGGTGCAATGGACTTACCCCAGAGAGAGGCCTGCGGGTGGGAGAGAGGCCTGCAGAGGGTCTTCATTCCTATTCTTTATGGCCAAGACTCTTAGAAAAAAAAAGAGGATGTCAGGTGGGTTGGTTGGTTCTAGAAAGAAGCTGACACAAAATTAACCTTCAAGAATGAGCTTTATTAGGAGAGAGGACTTCATGATTGGGCTTTGAGGTGGGAGAGCATTAGAAAGGAACAGTATATTATATCAGAGGCATGATGGGACCTTAAAAGAAAAGAGACAACCCATTAAAACCTGGAGCAGAGCTTCATTAAGAGGGATAGCTTAAGGGCTGGAGAGATGCTCAAAGGTTAAGAGCACAGGCTGCTTTTGCAGAGGACCTGGGTTCAGTTCTCAGCACACATGGCAGATAACAACTATCTGTAATTCTAGTTCCAAGGGATCTGATGTGTTCTTCTGGCCTCCATGGGCATTGCATGACATGGGTACACTTACATGCTGGGAAAACACTCATACACATAAATTAAAAAAGTACAAAATGTAAAAGAAGAGATGGCTTAAAAGTAAGAGAGATAGCTTCCAGGGATAACATGGGAAGGCCCACAGGAGGTGCAGCCTTTAGAGAAAATCCCCTGCATAGAGGAAAGTATCTGACTTTTATATCCTTTTAGGGGGTGGTGGGAAGTTCTATACCATGTGATTTAGTTAAGCATAGCCTACCTGACAAGGCTTGTGGAGGACCACAAATTAGGTGCTGTTAGGCACAGCAGGGCTTCTTAATACTCTGTCCAAGGCGGGGGGGGGGGGGGGAAGAGGGAGAGAGAGGGGGGGAGGGGGGGAAGAAAGGGGGGGGAGAGCACTAGGGGGGGTGGGGTG
>NW_008338996.1:8776875-8785262 GCF_000622305.1 Nannospalax galili | reverse complement strand
ACAGCTACCGGCAAACTGTGAATGTGCAAAGAAGCTAGCCTTCGAGAAAGAGAAATGAACAAGGGGGGGGGGGGGAGAGAAAGAGAGAGAGAGAGAGAGAGAGAGAGGAGAGAAGAGAGAGAGAATGCCATAGGGGGTTTGGCATGATTTCTTCAGGCTGTGGGATCTGGCCTCTTGGGTGACCAGTATCTTAAAGGGGCAGGCCCATGATCTACTAGACCTCATTCTGAAAATTTCCATCCCGGTAATCAAATGTCAATTACAGCACACTGGATCTGCTCCTTGGTCCTCATCCTTGGGTTCTGGCTTCCCACTTATGCTTACAGTGTCCTCTCTTTCCTCTGGATTACTTCATTGACAGTGACTGTTTAGCTTCTTCCAGCTGGTCTTCCTTGAGTGTGTCAGATCATGTCACCCCTTCCCACAATCTCTCAGTGTCCTCCCATGCCAAGCAGAATAAAAGCCTGTGCTTCCCTGGCCTCTTCTGGAGAGTACATAAGATAACTGTCCTAGTTTGCTTTCAGTTGCTGTGATAAACACATGAGCCAGGAGCAAAAGCAACTTGGGGAGGAAAGGTTTATTTTAGCTCACAGGTTACAGTCTGTCATTAAGAGAAGCCAGGGCAGGAGCTCAAGACAGGAGCTTGAAACAGAAGCCATGGAGGAAAGCTGCTTACTGGCATGCTCCCCCTGGCTTGTTTAGGTACCTTATACAGCCCAGGACCACCTACCTAAGGATGGCACCACCCACAGTGGGCTGAGCCCTCTTACATCATTTAGCAATTAAGAAAATGCCTCACAGAAATGGCCACAAGCCAATCTGATTTAGGAAATTCCTCAACTGAGGTTTCCTCTTTCCAGGTGACTCTGGGTTGTATCACATTGACACCCGGAACTACGACACTATGTTCACTTTGCCTTTGTCCACTGGATCAGTACTGTCTTCTTTTCCCTCAGTTCTGTAGTAAAGCACACACAACCCTCTCTACCTCTGCTTTACCCTCTACTGGCGGTGCTTTTCCATAGATGCCCATAGGGTGGCGTTGTTCCCCCTCCTGCCTTCAAATATTTGCTTACCAGCCTCCTAGTCTGGCAGGGCTTTGTTTGGTCCACTTACTCTACTTATTTCCCCTTGTCCTCACATTACTAAAGTACCCTCCCTTCTCTGTGGGGGGGGGGGGGAAATGTCCTTTTTCTTTCCCCACAGCCTTGTGGTACTTCACCCCCGCCTAGGTTTTAGTCATTCCTATGTGTTTTTTTTTGGGGGGGGGGGGGGGGAAATGTCCTGTTTCCTTCCGCACAGCTCTGTTGTACTTCAACCCAGCCTAGGATTTAGTCATTCCTATGTGCTTGGACCCCTTACAAAGGCAAAGGGTCTCCTTTGTCTCCTGTGGGGTTGCCAGTAGAGAGATGTTTCATAGGCATTGATTGGTGGGATGGATGAATGAACTCGTTTTTATCTTGCTCTGGTCCTGGGTACAAGTAGGTTGATGTCACCAGAGAGCAGCAGGAATCATTTTCGATTCAAGAATGTTCCAACCAATAGAACACTGCTGACTGATGCTCTGTGGATGACTTGTGGAGGTGTTTTAACTGCCTGTTGGTAGGCTCCACTCTTGTCCAACTCTGATTCTCTTCTTCCATTTGTCTCTATCTGGACAATAGAGAACCCGCCTTGCTCCGCCCCATACCCCAGGTAATCATTCAATGCCTTTTAATTCTACTTTGTTGATATCTTCTCCACTGTCTGCTGTCCCGTGTCCACGGCTCTCCCTACCACCATGTCTTGCCTCTGAATCATGACCAGTGTCCTCTCTGGTCACTCTGGCTTACTTGTAGCCAGAAGGTACTGCTGAGGGCAAATCCCGGTCTTCCTCTGTCTCTCTCAGTGGCCTCACGTCCTGGTGCCTGCACTTGCTTTGGGCTCTGGGTCCTGTGGCCTCACCTGTGTTGTTCGCTTGCTCTGGGCTCATTGTTGCTCTTCAGGACAGGAGTTGCCTGTGAGGGTCCAGACTGCTCTTCCCACGGTTACCCTCATGTCTTTGCACATGCTGCTCCTTCTTTCTCTCTGTCCCAAGTTCCTTTCTTACTCCTCTACCATCCCCTCCTCAGGAAGACATATACTGGGGTGAATCAGGGTTGTCTTCTGTGGTCCCCTTACTCTCTGCTTTCCTTGAGTCATGGCCCTTACTTGTCACTGTACAGTGTCTACCTAAACCCTGGCAGGGGCCCAGCAGTTTGCTGAATGGACATATTTTCACAGCATGCTTATTTGCCTATGAAAAAAAATCCATGATTTGGCTTAATTAATTAATTAGAGACAGGGGCTCAATGTAGCCCAAGCTGGCTTCAAATTTGTGATCCTCCAACCTCATCCTCCCCAGTGCTGGGATTACAGACATGTGCTATCATGCCCAACTATAATCTACAATTAAACAATTTTTCCAGCATATATATAGTCAACAGTTCATGGATTCTGCATCCATTCAGTCATGGATCAAAAAATTCTGAAACAATTTGCATCTGTGCTGAGTTTATACAGACTTTTATTAGTTGTTAAGCCATAGAATGTAATAACCATTCCCAAAGTATTAGGTGTTATAAGTAACCTGAGATAGTTTAAAAGAAGGTGTGTGTAGGTTAGATGCAAACACTATGCCCTTTAATGGATGGGCTCTGGGCACCCCTGGGCTTTGGTATTCAAGGCCACTTCAGAACTAGTTCTCTGTTGATACTGGGGAGCAACTGTGTTTTATGGAGGGTGAACTGGTGGCAGGCCCTGCAGTGAAGTGACAGGTTCCTGCTCTCAGAGACGATGGGTCACAGTCAACTTTGAATCCTTTTCCACAGCACAGGGCAGAGTGGGCACCCACTCTGTTAGTTAAATTACTGCCTGGACCTTCTCTGACCCAATTAGGTGGCTCTTTGCTTAGTCCTTCCCCATCTCTCTTCCATCAGTAGATTTTTATTCTGTACTCATAGATGAATGGAAACAATCTCATTAAGAACTACCTCCTCCTGCCACCCCTGATCTCTATCTTAGGAAGAGAAACAGCCTCGGGTCATTGAGTATCTTGAGGCGAGGTCTTTGATATCTGAGGCTCATTGTGCCGCAGTATGTATGATACAAGATGGTGTTCCACTTTTCCAGATGGAGGGAACTGTGTCTCAGAGGAATGACTTCCCCAGGTCTCATAACCAAGAGGAACAGCTGGAAATTTTTGTTTTCCTTTTCAATACTGGGGTTGGAACCAGGGCCTAGACCATGTCAAGCAAGTGCTCCACCACAGAGCTTCTTTATCCCACCCCGGTTAGTGTGATGTTGGAAGTCAGAGCTTCTACCGGCTCACCCTACAGGCTGCTCTAGAATGACGTGTTCAGAAGTGTCAGGTCTTCTAAGAACTGATGGTGGGCTTGTACAGCAAAGTTCCATTGGAAACTGGCAAGAGTGACATCCTAGTTGAGCCATACTGTTCACTTAAATGGACTTGGAATCCATTTCTGCAACACCTTGCTGTGCAATTTGGAACAATTTTCCTGCCTTGAAGTTCAGCTTACCTCTCTGGAGAGCAGGGATGGTAAAACCTTAGAATGTGACCATCAGGTGTCATGAAGGTATAAAGTGCTTATCACTGTGTCTTGCATACAGTGCTTATTACGTTACCAAAGGATGGCAACACAGAATCTATGTGGGTATTCTGTGTTCTACCAGTGTCTGTTTAGATGGAAGTAGGATCCCAAGGAGCGAAACATTGGCTTTTCCTCAGTGGGCTATGAACTTCAGGTCTCTGTGGACCCCAGAGCACACTGGCCAGATGAAGCAAGGTCACTGAGGTCAAGCAGGCAGGCTTCTAAACCTGGGGGAACCCTTTGGGGTCATCTAGCACAGGTGGGAGGCCAGGACCAGAGAGAAAAGCAGTGGGTGGAGGTCAAGGAGGGGTGGCGTCTGTTATTTGTAGCAAGGGAATGGGCATCCAGGAGTGTGGGAACACTGCCATCCCTTTAGTGAATGAAGATCACTCCCTACCACTCTTAGGTCTTACCTTTGGAGCCTCTCTTGCTGCTGAATGGACAGGAGGCTGTCTGTGATGTCACAGAGTTAGGAAGCAGGGAATGTTGGGATAGGGGTTCTGGACTGGACCACAGGGTGGGGAGGAAAGAGGCTGTCTGCTGACCTTCTCCGCAGTGGTCAATCCCACTGTGTATCATGTATCAGGTTGATGGAAAGGATGTCTCCTGACCTTGGATTAGTAGGCTAGCTAGGACATGTTCTCTTGAGAAAGCTAGACTCACTGTATTAATATGGTTTAAGTCCCTACCACTGTCCCACCTGCTCAGTTTTCATTGGCCAAATCAGCCAAAGCACACTGTACCCAAGAAAATAAGTGGCAAAGAAGGGAGTGGGATTCGGGCTCAGTATTTCTTTATGTGCCAAGTAGATGCTATTTCTGAACTCACTTAGCAGATTAGGAAACTCAGGCACATAGAGTAGGAGGCTGAAGCATTGTGGAGGTTTACGCCATCACTGGTTCCCTTTTCACAACAGAGGGAATGCTGGTGTGTTGCCTGCTGCACCTGCCTCTCCTGTTCTACCCTGATCTCTGTGCTGTGGCGGAGACCTGTTCAGAGCTGTGCAGAAGACTGTCTCCATATGACTGGATTAGGCCCACCAGATAACTGGGATTCTCTCTTGCTTAAGGTACCTGCTTAGCAACCTTGCCTACACCTTAATACTCTTCTACAGTGTGAAGTAACATGCCCAGGGGTCCGGGAATAGCAGAAAGGCATCTGTGGGTGAAGGGGCATTTTTCTGCCGCCACAGACTTTAAACACTTGTATCTGGAAATGAAAAGAATGAAATAAAGTCTCAATTCAAGAATCAAGTCAAAGAACATGGCTGGCAGGGTGGCTCAGCAGGTAAAGGTGCTTGCTGCCAAAGTCAAAGGCCCTGAGTTTGATCCCTGGAACTCACATAGTGTAAGGAGAGAACCAACTCCTGCAGGTTGTCCTCTGATCCCTAGAATAGGTGAAAAAGTAGCCACGAGACATTTTTGAGACAGCTGGAGGGACTGGAATAGTATTGTATCAGCGCTGCTTTTGGAACATGCCAAACTTGTATGAGGAGAGCCTTGTTTTTAGGAAACATGTATTGAAGAATTTAGGGAAAGGGGCAGAATGCTCAGTCTCAGGCCATCCAGGAGGGAAAAAAAGAGGGAGAGAGGAAGAAATTGGAAAAGCCGTAAAGCACTGGTGAATCGGAGTAAATATAAATAGGAAGGGATTTTTTTTTTTTTTGGTATTATTTAGGTAACTTTTCAGTAAATTTGAAATTATTTAAAAAATTAATTTTTAAGAGGTTATTTAGAAGTGACAGAATATAAGAACTGATAAGATATTATAAGGTACTGGGGAGGGACAAAGAGGAGGGACATGTTCTCTGATGCGACCGAGTACTTTAATTGCAGGCAGCTCCCCCCCGCTCTGGCTTGTGTCAGGAGCTGGAGTGGCTCAAGCTGGTGGCACAGGGATGGCTCAGACCTCTTCTCTTCCTTCAGGGGAGTTTCTGAATCAGTCTTCATGACTCCTGCCCACCACCTTCTTCCTCCTCGTGGAGACCCTCCAGCAGCCATGCAGCTCAGAGCCTGTGTGGTGCTGCCTCTAGAAACCTCAGGGTCTCCCGATGAGACACGGTTGGAAGGACCAGTGCTCCTGGCAGTAGCGGTTTAGATTCTTTTTGCAATACCCTGTTTGTATATTGTATTCAGTCAGCTCTGAAAGAAGGAGGGAAAGCATGGTATTGGGTGAAGGCCTTTGAGCTGGACTTGGATGGACTGTTGCGGTTGTATCCTTCTAAGATGGGTTCTCAGATTCAGGAGTCCCTGGGAGCCCAGGCATACCCAGTCTAGTAGGAAGGCCTGATATTGTTCTGCAGCATGGTGAAGTCAGCGAGGACGGAATGTCTCACAAAGCAGAAGACATGGCAAGTTGGAGACTTAGGCCCGACATGGCTCGGACTCTGAGGTCATTTCTTGGTAAGCTCATGGAAACTCGCTTTCTCATGTGGTTCTCAGCCTTGCCAGGAGGGATGGGTAAGCATGTGAAGTCCCCAGCCCCTCGCCCTTGATTCAGGTAGAGCAGGCGTCTCTTAGTCTTGTGTGGAAATTCAACACTGAGTGGGCTTGTGTTGGCCAGAAGGGGTTGACTGAGAGTTCTACAGTGGCGGGGGTGGTGGTGGTGGTGATCCTTATCCCTCAGTGACCCCAGGGAGGAAGGGGAGCTGTGTGAGGGCATCTGGGCACAGAGTTGATGCCCCTCAACATGGCTACGTTTCTTCTTCCTGGTTTGTGCTACTGTTCTAGGCTGGGCATCTGCCTTTTTACAGTCCAGAGATATGCTATCCTGACTGAACTTTGCTCAACATATCAACATTTTGGGGTACTTTTCATTTACCAAGTACCTGGCTGGACTTAGGGGAACAACTAGGAGTAAACCCAATGTGGACCCTATCCACCTGGAACTCAGTGTGTAGCCTCCAAAATAGATATAAGCAGAGTCACACAAAATGTACCCTCAAGAGCACAGCACAGTGCTCAGGAGAGTCTGGACATGGGGTGTTCTTTGCTCCAAGCCCTGCTCCTCCTCATGCAATGCCTACCTTGGGAAATCATGGAGTTAGACCTCAAATCCCTGAAGTCTCCCCAGCATCCTCTGGAATGTGACCATGGCTAGCTCACATACCCATAGAGTTTGGTCATCAGGACAGGGCCTCCTTCCCAGAAGCTAGTGTCAGGACCTTGATTCAGGGCTCACCCTCAAAATCACTGCTGCTGGAGGAGTCTTTCTTTTCTTGACCGACGAAGGACTGTGCAGTAGTACGCTGGAGATTTGGTCCGCCCAACTCATCTTTCTGACGTTTTGAATCTGCCAATGGGAAGTCCATGGGGTCACGTGGGGAGGCTCAGTCAACCACGGAAGGGAGGGCATTTAGCCAACTAAAGGAGCACACTTGGGAGAGTGGTGCATGTTACAGGGTTATTTACCTTCTCCTTTGAGATGGTGCTATATTCAAAATATGTTTTAAATATATTATCATTTTTAAATTTTTTTTATATGTGTATATTTCTTGCATGCATGTAAGTTGTACCTGAGTTGTTCAATGCCTCTGGAGGACAGAAGAAGGTGTTGGATCCCCTGGAGCTGGAGTTATGGGTGGTCGTTAGCCACCATGTTGGTGCTTGGATTTGAACCCGGGTCTTCTGCAAGAACAGTCAGTACTCTTAACCACTGAGCCATCACTGCAGCACCCCAAAATATGTTTTTTTAAAAATTAACCTATTTATAAATGTAATGCATATCCATTATAAAAAGCTAGGAAATACTGAACAGTACTAAGCAGGAAAAAATTGTTCCCAACACCTCTCACTCAGATACTGTCTTTCCCCAAGCATGCTTTTACATAGTTCATCATACTACGTGTTTTACATGTGGTTTGTTTTCCTTCATATCGACATTAAAAAAGTTTTATCATCTCTTTTGTGGATAATTCAGTATTTATTTAACCAATGTTGAATGTTTAGACATTTTCTAGTTTTATTATTACAAAGACGGTTATGATGAACAATTGCAGTTAAGCCTTTGCTGTAACAAGGCATTTTGGGAACAAACTGAGCTCTGTTCTGTTGTAGGTGAGGTAATTTTGACACTTACTAGCTGTGTAACTTGAGCAAAATGCTCTGCCTCTGCTCATCCTGCAAAATGGTGTGTCCATTTTTTAATTTATTTTTAAAAATTATTTTTATTTTGTGTGTATGAATGTATTGCCTGAATGTGTGTAAGTGCACCTGTGTCATGCAATGCCCATGGAGGTCAGAAGAGGGCATCTGATTCCCTTGGAACTGGAGTTATGGATAGTTGTTAGCTGCCACATGGGTGCTGGGAATTGAACCCACTTGGATCCTCTTGAAGAGCAACTAGTGTTCTTAACCACTAAGCCATCTCTCCAGCCCCTGGTGTGTTCATTTTAGATAATGACTGACTTAATTACTGTGTGGATTAAATAAACTCCCTTCCACTAGTCCCAAGCGCATTTGTGACACAGTGGGGGATTTATTTCATCCTACGCACCCGATGATTCAGAAAGTAAAAGTGTGTTATGAATATTCCCATTTTACAGGTAAGGATAGCTGAGGCACAGAGAGAGGAAGTGACTTGCTCAACTTCTGTGGCAGAACTGAGATTCAAAGGAACCTGTGCAGATGTAAAAGCAGAAAGCTTGGCCACCATCTTACAGCCTGTAGCTTCATTTCTCCAGTTACAATTTACATGGAGATCATGAGAAAACAGTTTCTGACTCAGTAGTTCTGAAATCAGAGTCCAAAAGTGAAATAT
>NW_008338996.1:8761079-8776799 GCF_000622305.1 Nannospalax galili | reverse complement strand
AGAGAGAGAGAGAGAAAGAGAGCGCTCATATAAGCCAGGCTGGCATCCCACTATGTATTCAAGGGTGCTGGGATTATAGGTGTGTGCTATTACACCCAGCTTTTTTTTTTTTTTAATGTGGTGCTAGGGATCAGACCCAGGGTTTTGGGCATGCTAAGTAAGAATCTAAGTTTCCAGGTGGTGCCAGTGTTGCAAGTCCATGGTCCACACTTTAACTAGCAAGCTTAAACTCCTGTCTGTTAGCTTGAGTACTTAGCCACCTATTCATCATCTAACTTTAGTTTGGAATTTTCACTCAAAGACAAAGGGAACACGGGGTCATCTCGACAAGATGGTGATAAACTGAGGTCTGGAGAGGTAGGTACTCTTGATACCTACTGTGGGTTGGTGGCTTGCTTGTCTGGTTTTGATTGGGAACCTTGGAGACCTCAGTGACCGGCTCCTCACAGTCCTGGCAGCATAAACAGAAGATCTTCAAGGCCAGGTTTTGGCGGGGTGCTGTAGGAGGTAAAAGGATGGGGAAAATAGATTCTGGGACCCAAATTTCATGCACTCATTGGAAATATACCAGTGTGTGTAGGTGGAGGGACATTATTGAGTCGGGCTTTTCCAAGGAGGCATGATACTTCTATGTTTTCCTATGGCCAGGAAGTCCAGGCTGGTTCCTTTTACCTAAACTACCTTTGTGTGTATGGGGTGTGTGTGTGTGTGTGTGTGTGTGTGTGTGTGTTCACATATGTGCATGTGGAAGCAAGAGGTCGACATCAGATACCTTCCTCAACTTCCTCTACCTTTTTTTTTTTGAGATAGATTCTCTTACTGGACCTGAAGCTTGCCCATTTGGTTAACCTGACTGACTAGCAACTCCCCAGGGATCTTCCTGCTGCTGCCTGTGTCTCCCTGTGCTGGGATTATAAGTGCCTGCTGCTGAACCCAGCTTTTTATGTGGATGCTGGGGTCCAAACTCAGATCCTTATGGCATGGCAAACACGTTACTAAGCCCAACTGCCCCCTCTGTACATGTTCTTACCCATAGAGAGGAGTCGAAGGTTTTACTCTGCCAGCTGGATTACTCTGGAATCTCCGGTGTTGAATTTAAGCCCAGTTCACCAGGAAGGGCTCTTTCCTAATTAAACATGAGACCACAGCTGAAAAGTTCAGTCCTTCGACTGTGTCCACACTCCAGCTGGGACCCACCACAGCAGAATCCCAGCTCCTGCAGAAATGGATCACTGGTGATCAGCTTTCAGATGACTCTGTGCCCTACCCTGTTTCTAGGTGCATTCTTATGTGGATTCTTGGACTTTCTTGAGCCCCACTTTTACTGTGGGGAAATGGGAATGTAGTGACTATTTCACAGAAGCAAAGGGTTAAATATGTGCAAAGTGACTCCGGGACAGTAAGGCTCAGTCGATGCTAGTTTCACTTCTGTCTTCCCTCCAGAGCTCATTGCTTCCAAGTTATCCCAGCTCCAGGGTTCCATATAAATGTGGAAAGAAGGTACACAATCATGTACCTTTAAATCCTGACTTTGATACTAACTTGCTGTCTGACTTTGGGTAAGCCCCTGTATCTCAGATCCCTTCTCAGTGATAAACAAGAAGTTAAACTGGGTAATTCTGTCCAAGATTTTCCTGTGCTGATGGTTCAGGAGTGTCCTTGTTTGTTTCTTCATTGCTGTGACAAAACACTCGGACCATTACCATCTTGGGGAGGAAAGGGTTTATTTAGCTTACATATCCTGGGTCACAGTTCATCCAGGATCCCAGGGTAGGAACTCAGGGCAGGAACCTGGAGGCAGGAGTTGGAGCACAGACCATGGGGGAACGATGCTTACTGGCTTGCTCCCTTGGCCCCTGCTCAGCCTGCTTTCTTATGCAACACAGGTCCACCTGCCAGGGGGTGGCACCACCCACAGTGTGCTGGGCCCGCCCTCATCACTCATCAAGAAGATGCCCTTCAGACATGGCCACAGGCCAGTCCAATAGAGGCAATTCCCTGATTGAGGCTCCCTCAACCCAGGTGTTTCTTTCCCCATTTAATGATTAATACAGAAGCTGGAATTGTCCTGTTAAAATGCACTATATCACACTTCTGGTCAATATTTCAAGTGACAGGAAAGGGATGGATATGAGAGATGAAGAAATATAGTGTTGAAGAGATGGAAACCTTGGAATAGAAGAAATTCTAGTTCTAAATAAAACAATATCTGGGGTGGGCAAGATGACTCAGTAGTTGAAGGTGCTTGCCCTGAAAGCCTGATTGACCTGAGTTTGATTACTAGGACCCACATGGTAGAAAGAGAGAATCAGCTTCCATAAGTTGTCCTCTGACCTCCACATGCATGCTGTGGCATGTGCACATACACACACATACACACACAATAAATAAATAATAAATAAATAAACTATAATAAAAACAGTATTTGAGGGGCTGTAGAGATGGCACAGAGGTTAAGAGCACTGGCTGCTTTTGCAGAGGACCCAGGTTTGATTCCCAGAATCCACATGGCATCTAACAACCATCCATATTCCAGTTCCAGGGGATCCTATGCCCTCTTCTAACCTCCATGGACACTGTACAATATGAGTGTGCTTACTCACATGCGGACAATACACTCGTAATAAAGATAATAAAATATTTAAAAAAGTGTCTGAAAGAAAAATGAATACTGTGCAATTAACAATGGAAAAGTAGAAGAAATAATGACTGAAAAGGATGATCGAAGTTATGCTAATTGAAGTAGAATGAAAAAGTACTTGAGAAGAATGAGCCTCGCAGAAGGGAGCTGAAGGTGCTGTTATCACTAACACACACGTTCAAGGGAAAGAGGGAGGGAGGTGCGGCAGTGAAAATGCCTGAAGCATGAACTGTAGATTTTCCTCCCATGTTTGATGAAAAACACCAACCTAAGGACTCGGAGTACACCATGAAAAATGTAAAATTACACCTTTCATAAAACTCAGATAGCTAAAAACTAAGTGGAAAAAAACTTTCAAACTTTAAAACCACCACCACCACCACCACAATTGTCATCATTAGCACCAGCAGCAGTAGCATCACACAAATGCATGTAAGGGAAAGAGAAAAGACGAGAACGATAGCTGATTTTGCTCTAGAAACAATGCAAGCCAGAATACAATGGAGTAACATCTTAAATGCTGAAATAAAAGGCCCAGAACGCCTGTGGAAATACCTTTCAGTAGTTTTGAAGAATTAAGACATTTAAAAACAAACAGCACGGTAAGAATTTGTGCTCAGAAGACTCAGGCTATTAAAAATGCTCAAAGTTTGTGGGAAAATGCTGCTGGGTAGAAATCCCTATCTACAGAGAAGGATGAACAGGAAAAGAGATGGCAGAGATGTGAGACGTTTATTCAAAAGGGTTTTCCCTTAATTTTTCCTCCCTGAAAATCTGAGTCGTTTCTCATATTTCTAAGAAGAAGATCCTAAGTTCTCACCTGGGTCTTAAGACATTCTGTAATCAAGTTATCGTATTTCCCATCTTTTTCAACCCCAACCACGTCCACAAACACTCTGTCTTCGATTCATGTGACTCCCCCATTAGTTCCATTCAAAGCATACTGGCTACTCGCTGAGTGAAAACCCACCAAGCTCCCAGGACAGGAACGTATGCTTACTTTTTCCTCTCTTTGGAAGGATGTTCTTGGATATAGCTATTTTCTTTCATTACCTTCAAGTTTTAGTTTTTTTAGTTTACCTTTTCTAGTGACTGTCTACTACATTTGAAACCTGCATCCCTCATCTTGCACCTCCTAATTTCTATCTTCCCCTTCCTGTTATTTTCTAATACTATATAATTCACTTACTGTGTTTAGTAATCTGCCTGACTTCAATAGATCACAAGTCATGGGGGTCATGGACTTGATTTTTGCACTGTTCTCAGTGTCAGTACCTAGCACAGTGTAGATGGTCAATAAATGTTTGTTGAATGAACGAACTAGCATCAGTTTCTCTTTTGTCTTGAGCTTTGCAGGCTAAGGAGGTAGTAGTAAATTGAGTGGTAATTTTTGTTCCAGGAACATCACAACCTGTGGGACAGAGTCACCTCCCCCCCACCCACCTCTTGCTCATGTGCTCGGCTGAATCCTGATGGTTTTGTAAGTTCATCTTAGTTCTGTTCTCTATTTACTGGTGGGAGCTATTTCCCTCCCTAACTCACTGCATATCAAATCTATTTTTCTTGTGCCTATACTCCTCATTTTCCAGAATAGTCTTCTCATTCACTTGGGCTCCAGAACTGGACACCTACTGCCTCCTACCATCCCCTACACTTACCAGTGTTTGGGCTTTAATTTCCCAGTATCTTCTCAATCTATTGTTACCATCTACTGCCATTTCCCTTGCCAGAGCCACAGCTACAATCACCTCTCATCTGGAACACTGCCCAAACTTTCTCCTTGGCTGTTCCCTCCACCTCAAGTAGGACTTACATGGCCGAAGTGCAAATCTGATCCTATTCTATCCCAAGGCCTTCAGAACTACTCCCCAGACCCTTGGATCTAAGTTCTTCTGACTCCCTTGTTAATCTCTCCAGCCTGAGCTTCTCTTGCTTTGCTCCCCATGCTGTAGCCGTGAGAGATGCTTGATGGGCAGTTCTCCCAATCACACTTTTGCTAAAAGATCAGATTCATATACTTGCCCTGCAACCTGGGATGGTTTTACGTCATGCCTTTGCACACCAAATTTGAACACTCAAAGTAGGAACTTCAGAAAGCTGTCTCTACACCTAGGATGAGGTCCCATGCCACTTCCCCAGCTCACCATGTTTCTCATGTCACAGTGTATTACTGTATAGACAATTGACTCAGAGTCAATTATGAAGAGTCATCGCTCCATAATTAGTTGTTGAAAATATTATAACTGGCTGCTTAGTTGTCAACCATCAGGATGGTAGCCTGAATCTTTCCCCATTATTTAGTATACATTTTGGAGAACTTACTATCCTCCAGGCACTCTTTGGTGGTAGAGATTCTGCAATGAACAACGAACAAGATGGACAGATGTCCCACTCATATGAAAGCAAGGATAACAGACCCTGAGTAGGTACTTTGCAAATATTTAAACAAACACAACCTCTGACTGCTGGACAACTATGAGTCAGATTTCCCTTTTGCTAACTGATCTTTAGCTTCCTACGTATAAGCTGTTCCTCATGGTGAGGTACACCCAGCAGGCTAGACACAGGCGTCTCCATTGTGTGGAATCTTTGGACCAGAAGGGGATATCTGGTGGTGAACTTAGCTCCATTCCCACTAGTCTTTTTGGATCTGTTGTCTGGTGAGTTTTTCTGTAAGATCTGAGCCCGGATGTATATCACTGTGAGCTTACTTTAATGAATTTATTTTCCAGGGTTCATAAACAAATAGAAATTTATATAAGGCAATTAGATGTTTTGTTTTGGAGATGCACCATTTAACAAACACCCTTGCCATTAATTTGCTTAGTCTGCTAATTGCTTTATTTCTGACTTTCTTCACTTATTTAGACACTTGCCTCATCCTGCTGCTTTGTTTCAGATTGTCTTGCACATGTGACCTGAAGAAGGATGTACTTCCTAAGGAAAGAGTGGACCTGCAGGTCTGACCAGCTCCCAGCTCAGGACTGACCTGAGAACTAATGGTTAAACTTCTGCTAAGTTGGTGGTTTATTTGCATAAAAAGGAAATTAATGACACCTTGGTTTGGGCACTTCAAAACCTTCATAAGCACTTGTTCTGTCTTGTTAAATAATACAACAGTCACTCCACTTAGCCCGTGTCCCAGAGTGAGTGACTTTCAGGTCACAGATCATATGGCTTCTTGTGTTTCTGCTTGGTTAAGGTATTCAAGACTCAGCAAGCGGACACGTTGCTTTCGCCTGTTTTTTCCTAACTGTAGTGTGCTCCTTCCTGTTTGTCATGAACCCCTCTGCCTGAAGTTGTTACCTCTTTCTGGAAAGACAGGTCGTTCATACTCATATTCCCATGATGCACATTCTCATGTGTGTACTTAATGGCAAAATTTCATGGTGGCTATTGTGATGAATTTTTGACGTAAAACATCAGAGGTTCAAGAGGGATGCTTCAAACAAGAGAAGAAAACAACAACGAAAAATCCTCAACACAGGGCTTCTTTGAAGAAAAAGGACAAAAGAAAAGTGAAAGATTGTGCGCCTACTCACACCTTCAGAAACCTACTTTCTTTGCCTCTTTGTCTACCCAACTTTTCCTTTACACCCACTTAGGTTCCCTTTATAGCTCTCCCTGGCTGCCTAAACACTTGCTTCAGGGGCCTTTTTTTTCTAGAACAGAACAATTATAACACTCAATAGCTCTGTAGCCCAGAAATGACTTATTCCTCCCGACTTCCTCTGAAGAGCCACAGGCAAGCACAGGACACCCTGGGAAGAAGGGTGGAGCCTAGTGCGGTGGGAGATTGAACCGGAGAAAGGAGGAGATGGCAAGATTTTGGGAAGGAAGGAACAGGAGTGGGGGAGCTAGCTTGCTGTGGACCCCGTGGGTCGCGGAGGACCTTGTGAGGACCCTGTGGACCCTGCATGGAACTCTGCGGGGCGAATGGGCATATGTGGATGTGAGATGAAGCAGACTGTGGGCAAAAGCTATCCGGCTCAGCAGGCCGCTGAGCTGTGGTGCAAAGCTGGGTGCTGGGTGTTTGTTTCTTTGTAAGTCACTCCCCCTCAAAGGTATAAACTATGCAAAATTCAGATAAAGATGTGTTATGTGGTTTGTCTACCCATGTCAGGGGCATGAGACCCTGAAGAGAGTGAAGATGGGTCAAACAGAGAGCAGGAAGGAGAAAATTTAGTGGGACAAAATTGGTGTAGTCCAGCCTGGATAAACAAATCACAGAAGTCTGAGAAGAACTTGGGGATGTGGGCGGAAAGCAGTGCGGTTCCAGTGGCAGCGCATTGGTGCATCCGGTCAGCTGAGTTCAGTTTCCCAAATCCAGAAGGGCAGAGATGGGTATGGCAAAGAGTCCTGTGAGATAATGCGACCATCCAGGAGAAGCTGGCAGGAGCCCAAGGGAGAAGGCAGCCAAACCCCATACACTTAATGGGGTTAGTGATAGTCACGTGGGTTATACAATGGATTATAAAATATGTAACTAAAAATGTGCCAGCCACACAGAAGTGTGGGCCACAGCTGTGCTGTAAATGTGGGGAAATAGCCCCATTCTGGGAATGTGAAGATTTGTTAAAGGTTATAGAAAGGCTAGAAAAACTTTTACAAGCTTTGGACACAAGGGGAGAACCCAGAGAGGGAGGGTAGCCACTTTGTATAATAAAGGATTTGCCCAAGGCAGGGGAAGCTGAAAAGGCCTGGGAGGCACTAGCAGATTCAGTTGCAGAGCTTGAGAGGGAAAAAAATTGGGACATTTTAATTTATGTAAGGTCCAAGGACTCAGGAAAAAAGACAGCTAATAGTGAAAAAAGAAATGACCTAAAAATAAAAGTAGCTAAAGCTGCCCCTCAGATTCGACCTTTTATACAAAAAGGAAAAAAAAAAGCTAACAGTACTATAGCTAGGAAATACTCCACACTGGAACTGTTGAAACTAGGAAAAACTTGCAATCAAGCAATCAAAGAGCCCCTCACCACGTGGCTGGTGAGGGTATGGGACATGGGAGCAAATAACGTCAGCCTAAGTCCTTCAAAATCTTCGCAGCTGAGTTGTATAACCACCCATCTCTCCTTGTGATATAGGCTGTTCAACCTAGGCCAGTGCAGAGGGGAGCATCCTTAATGGGATGGCTGGTGGAAGGCATTAAAGATACATGGTCATCACTAAAGCAAACTCCCATAATTAACAGAGGCTGGAGGACTATAAAGGAGGGACAGGCATTACTGAGAGAGCCAGCTATGAGAAAAGCAATATATGATGCCCAGGTCACTGGGCCAGATAATACTGTGTTTACCAGAGATATAAAGGAAAGCTTAATTCAACTGGGACCTTGAGAATGGTATAGAGCTTTAATGGTTTTGCTATGCCCTTTAATGGGACAGGATCTTTGTAAAGTGAGAGAGGCTTTAGCAGGTCTAAGTGACTCTGACCAGTGTGTAAAATGTGTCTGTAGACTAACAGAACACCCTACAAGAGATATAAAAAAGACCAGACAGAAGAAATGGTCCATTTGGGTCACTTGAAGACAAATGTGGCAAGACTTATGTCGAACCCAATTTCCCAAAGAAAAAATTGATAGAAAACCAAGTTCGGTACTAAGGAGTTTCTGGAAGACTTTAAAACCAGAACAGTTTACAAAAGGCATTCAAAGGATAAAAACTGTTCCAGTGGTGGTTAAGGATCCCCAAAGATTGAATGAAGTGCATTTCTCTCCTGATAAAGGCTGTATTAGGGGTGGAGGCAGTTTTTCCCACCAAGGCCTCCCCCAGCAGCCAGGTATGGTCAAAGGAGAGACGATAAATATGGCTACAGTCAGGAGGCAGACCCCAGGGCCTGCCTGACTCAGGGAACCAACAGGTACAGTGGGAACAAGAGACCCCCTGCCTCCTTAGCCCAGTGCGGGGTCAGACAACTGGAGCCAACACCTGTAAGTGTATCAAGGATAAAAGAATACAAAGAGACTCCAGGTAAGATCCCCAGAATCCAACATGACTCCAAAGGGATAACTAAAGATAGTAAAGAATCAAATTAATGCTTCTTACCCATGTTATGGTACCTAACAAAGATCTATGGAGAAAACAGTTAACATGAATGCATAAAACCTTCCCATGCTATGTTAGACCTTGTCTATGATTGATTTAATATACAATGTTAACCTTTGAGTGTTTTACAGATGTGAAACCTATTTGAAAGATACTTGAAGAAACAAAGGCCAGCTATAGCTGTAAGATTCTTGGGAGTTTTATGGTTGGGTAAGATTAAAACAGAGGCTCCCAAACTATACAACTGTTAAGAAAACCTACAGTACCAGGGGTGGGTTGCCCCCCTATGAGCTGTTGGTCAGAGAGAGATCCTAGAGGTCCTCAAATTTACCAAGGCTATTGCCACTGATGTTGGTTGTACACTAAAAGTTCAGTAAGGCCATGTTGCTGAAGACACTGAATGATGTGAGTGCAAGACGAAAAGAAATGGAGTCTCAGATGGAGCTGAGACTAAGCCCAAAACTCCGTGCCACTGGATGGATGATGTTCATAGTGCCAGAAGGCGCTATGCAGATGGTTGGGGAAGAAAGGATCTCCTATGATTTTCTTCAACAACAGATCCCATGTGCTGCACTGTGGACATGCCAAGCAATGCCTGCAAGTGCAATAATGGCTTGACTAACATACGTACAACTGACAAATTTCTTATTGCATAAGGCCCGTTCCTAGGGATGGAACACACATCTGGTGCTGTAGACCAGGCCAACCCCCTGTGTCAAGAAAGCCTACAAAGCCCTAGTGGGGAAGCCATTGCAAGTATACTGTTTAGTGAATATAGTACATTTACTGGGATATCTTCTAGGCATTTTTATTTACATTCATGTTTGTTTAGATGTGTCTACTTCCTTCCATTTGTCTTTATAGTAGGGGAAACACTGAGATAGATCAATGGCTATGTCTTGAAGACGAATGATGGGGAGGCCCAAGAAGTCACTATCTTGCCATGATACAAAAGAGATTTCCCTACATCAATACCCTCTCCAGGGCTCAGGGACCCTTGCAGAAGATTGGTGGAAAGATTGTAAGAGTGGAGGAAAGGGGTGGAGTGTAGCCTGGAAATGACTTATTCCTCCTGACTTCCTTTGAAGAGCCACAGTGGGCACAGGGCTCCCTGGGAAGAAGGGTGGAGTCTTGTGTGGCAGGAGACTGAACTGGAGAAAGGAGGAGTTGGTGCGATTTTGGGAAGGAGGGAACAGGAGCGGGGGAGCTAGCCTGCCATGGACCCCATGGGGTGCTGAGGACCTCTCGAGGACCCCATGGACCCTGCATGGAACTCTGCAGGGCAAGTAGGCATGCATGGATGTGAAATGAGGTAGACCATGGGCAAAAGCGATTGGCAAAAGCAGTCTGGATCGGCGGGCCACTGAGCCATGGTGCAGGGCTGGGTGCCAGATGTTTATTTCTTTGTAAGTCATCCCCCCGCCCCACGCAGGTATAAACTATGCAAAATCCAGGTAAAGATGTGTTATGTGGTTTGTCTACCTGCGTCAGGAGCACAAGACCTAGAAGAGAGTGAGGGCGGGTCAAACGGTGTCAAACAGAGAGTGGGAAGAAGAAAATTTAATGGGACAAGCCCCTAAAGTGCCTTTGAGAGAAGATGGATCCAGAGAGTGGCTTTAAACCTGGGATGAGAAATGGTAGAGGGTAAAGTTTAGAATCTTCTCGAACTTGAGCAGCAGAAGCGACTGTATCTAATTCAGGATTCTGTTAGCTACTCAGTGTTCAGGAATGTCATATATTTGTACTGATATGTCTACTTAGTGGTTTGCTGTAGGGATGAGGGAAAGTTTAAAAACAGAATGGAAAAAAGACCCAGAATATCTAAATAACCCACTTATGTATAATTAAAAAACATACTTGAAAAGGCAAGACCAAGGGAGAAGCCCCACATAAAACTCTTTGAAAGTCTCTCAGAGTCATAAACAAAATGAAGATGAATCAATAGAACATGTGACAGACTTTGGGATGCTTTCAAAAAATATTCTAGGTACCCAAGAGATTTTTTTTTTCACAAAAGACTGAACTAGGTGACATAAGAAAATTTAATCAGAAGCGTCATCACCGACACCCTGGTCATTTTCACAGAGTCCGAAACTGTTAACTAGAAATGAAAATGGTCTATGGTCTCCTGGATTAAACAACAGGCTCCTGAAATTAAAACAGCCCATATTAAGAGTCTGTGGGTAAGGAGACTCATTAAGAGCCAAAAGCCTATTGGAAGAGCCCATGCTTAGTGTTAGAGAACACATGTCCACACCCACTCAGCAGTGATCCTCTGCAGACTTAGGCACTCAGAGCTTTCCTACCCTCCTCCAAACTCTCAAGGAGAGTCATCTGTAACTTTGATGGGCAGCAGAAATGCTTGCTTGTGGATCAGGCTTGCTCTTAAGTGGAAACCATACTCGTCAGTGCTAGCAGGGACTGAGACTAATTGTTCTGTTCAACAAATACTAGGCCATTCCAAGTGGCTGACTTCCCAATACCTCCAGCAGTCTGTGTCTTTTTAGACAGAGCTCATTTCCCTCACTGTGGCTGTCATAATAATACAGTCTACGCCCATAACCAACATACAACCTTTAGTTCAAGCAGTTATGAGCAATATTATAGAAAACCTTCGGATTTTATTTTGGCCAGTTAGGGAGCCTGTATTTCATGACCAACACTCTACATTGTATCTGTGTTCACACCACAGGTGAGGTCAACCTAGATCTTAGCCAAAGGTGTTGGAAGCCTGGCCTTTGAAAGTGGATGGCTGTGTTTGGAAAAATCAGGGATTTTGCAAAGCCCATCTTTTTGTCGTTGTTGTTGGTTTTTGAAATAGGGTCTCCTTATATATCCAGGCTGGCTTGGAACTCTCCATCCTCTTGCCTCAGCCTCCTGAGTATCCACAGGTGTGGGCTACCATGCCTGACTTTCAGATTCTTCCTAATATATTTAAATTATTATGATTGTTTCTTATCACTCAATCTCTGCTGTTTAGAGTCAAACACTCTTTAGGCACCTCTAGTCCAATGCATGGCACAGCAAGAGGTTCACAGACAAAACCAAGATGGAACCAGGGTATCAGGCTGAAAACCTGGTCTTTGTGAGTGGAAGGATGAAACTGTTTTCAAGGACAGCTGGAGGTGACAGTGGCAAAGATCTGCACAAGCTTGAAGCATCCTCCTGCAGCTGTGTGTGGCTGAGGGAGGGGTGGGATGTGAGACAGAGAGGAGAGAGGAGCACTCACATAGCCTGTGATCATAGGTTGTCACCAGACCCTGTTGTAAACCCCAGTAACTCACTAACAAAAGTGTTGCTGGACAGCTTCCTGAGGGAAACTGATGTCACACTTCACAGTGGAAGGTTCTGGATACCCACACACCCCTCCTCTGGAATCCAATCCCTCCAGTCCAAGACCTCAGTGCCTCTCCAGCCCCTTATGTGAAGGCCCTTAGCTTTATTCACACTGCAGTACAGGCACATAACTATGCTTAGCTAAAAAAAGACTTGACTTCTGTTTTGCATGTTGACATGGAGTCTCTCCTCTAAAGTATCTTATGCATATACAAGAAAATACAAGTATTCAACCTCGCCTCTCTTTTACAAGTGGTACCCTACTGGATGTACATTGTATTGTACACCTTGCCCTTTTCAGTTAGAAATGTACCCTGGAGGATCTGGAGAGATGTCTCAGAGATTAAGAACACCGGCTGCTTTTGTAGAGGACCTGGGATTCAGTGTCCAGCACCCACGTGGTAGCTAACCACCATCTATAACTCCAGCTTCAGGGGATCCAACACACTCTCTTGGTTTCCATGGGCATTGCTTGCATGTGGTGCACTTACATACATGCAGGCAAAACACTCATACACATAAAATAAAACTATATAAATACAACTGAAAAAAGAAATAGACCTTGGAGATCACAGCCATTGGCTGTGTGGGAGGGTATTAGAATGGAGGTGAGTCTGAATCTAGGCTTCTGTGTCTGTTACATCTTTACTAGGCAATCTGGTATGAATGACCCTGAGTTTCGGATTCTCCTTCCTCTACGTCCCAAGTGCTGGGATTATAGACCAGAGCCATCACATCCAGTTTATGTCTTGCTGTGATTCATACAGACTAAGCAAGCATTCTACCAACTGAGCTACATCCCCACTCCCCTTGAAGATCTACTTATAGAATTTATAGCCTCTTTAAACTTGAGCTTTCTCATTTGTAGAATGGTAAATTTCTATAGCAGAGAGGCTTGTGAGGGTTAACCAGTGATGGAAAGTGCTCAGCACAGCTTTCTGACGTATTGTGAAACCTTTGTATACGTAAAATAGTGCTGATGTTGGGAAGCTGAGGGTGGGAAAGGGTTTCATGCAGTACCACTGTCCCCCTCTAGATGGAGGCAGGAGTCAAAGAAGAGGCTCTTGGCTTGTCTCCAGTAGGCTGGGGTCTCTGTGGACCCCAGAGCACAGTGACCAGATGAAGCAAGGTCACTGAAGTCAAGCAGGCAGGCTTCTGGACCTGGGCGAACCCTTTGGGGTCATCTAGCACAGGTGGGAAGCCAGGAGCCAGAGAGAAAAGCAGTAGGTGGAGGTCAAGGAGGGGTGGTGTCTATTGCCCATGGCAAGGGAATAGGGGTCCAGAAGTGTGGGGACATTGCCATCCCTTTAGTGAACGAAGATCACTCCCTCCCACTCTTAGGTTTCACCTTTGAGCCTCACTCACCTGCTGCTGGTGGCAGAGAGGACAGGAGGCTGTGATGTCATAGAGCTGGGAACCAGGGAATGTTGATGACAGGAATTCTGGACTGGACCACAAGGTGGGGAGGAGAGAGGCCATCTGCTGACCCTCTCTCTAGTGGCCTACCCCTCTATCCACCATACCAAGTCATCCATCTTTGCAAATTCATGTGCCCCTGTGGAAACACTTTGAGGGTGTAGGACCAGAAGGGGGCGCTACAGTACTAGACATCCAAGCTAAGGTCTATCTCCCTATACCTTTGACCAGTAACCTATAAACGTCGCTCCTTAGTTTCTTCCTCAGCAAAATGAGAATCATAGCGTTGTGTCCTCTGTATATTTTCAGGATGAAATGACCCAGAGATAACTATTCCACAGAAAGGGAGTGTTAATAATATGTGCAAAAGCCGGGCGTGTTGGCGCACGCCTTTAACCCCAGCACTCGGGAGGCAGAGGCAGGCGGATCTCTGTGAGTTTGAGGCCAGCCCGGTTTTCATAAAGCTTTGGATTTAGGCAGATTCATATGAAGAACTTACTGTGAAGCCTTTGACAAGACATTTGATACTCTGAAAAAAAAAAAAAAAAAAAAAAAAAAAAAAAAAAAAAAAAAAGAAAAAAATGTGCAAAAGTAATTGACATTTCTTCCCAACCTATCTTCCAGAAAAAGGAGAATTACTTCCTAGTGGAATCCTACAACATTTCTTACCCTATGGGGAGCTCTTTCAACTCCTTTATTTGGGACATCCCAGTGCTATTTAGGGAAGTCAAATTAAGTTAAATGCTCTCTATCAGTGCTGTCTTTGGATGCATGTAGGAGTCAAGGGGTATACAGAAGGAGAAGAAAACAAATGTAACCCAGTGTTGGAGTTATTGGGCAATGGGTGAAACAGCCTTTAACAGCTTTAGTGGCAAGTAATAACCCTCAGCAGCAGCACTGGAGACTCATGTCTAAGTGCTAATGAGAGTCACATGCTGTGTTGTTAAAACTCAGAATGTCTGGGGTCCATGCCCAGATAAATCAAACTCTTAGGGGAGCCTGGAGCCTGGGCAGCGATATGGTTTCAAAGCTTTCTGGGTCGTCCTTATGCATAATCAAGAAGTGTTTGTTAAGTTAGGTCTGGGAAGATGGCTCAGTTGGTGAAGTGCTTGTCAGGCAAGCATGAGGACCTACCCGAGTTCAATCTCCAGAAGCCACATCAAAATGCTGGCTGTGGTGGTGCACATTTGTAATCTCTGTACTAGGGGCGGGGGCAGAGTCAGAGTCTGTTGGCCAGCCACTTAGGTTGGTGAACTTCAGGCCAATTAGACATCTTATTTCTGAGCTGGAGAGATGGTTCAGCAGTTAAGAGCTCTGGCTGCTCTTGCAGAGGACCCAGGTTCGATTCCCAGTACCCACATGGTGGCTAACAACCATCTGTAACTCCAGTTACAAGGGAATCTGATACCCTCTTCTGACCTTTGAGGGTATTTCACACACAAGTGCACTTGCATACATGTGGGGAATACACTCATACACATAAAAATAAAAATAATAAATAAAATAGTAAAGAAAAAGAAATCTTGCCTCAAAGATAGATGGTATTCTTGAGGATGACACCTGATGTTGTCTTCTGGTCTCCACATTCATGCACTCACATGTACACAGACCCTCCAAACATGTGGACCCCTCCATACATGTGCAGACCCTCTCACATGTGCACTGGCACAGACACACATGAAAGTACTATTTTACATTGTGAGGCTCATGATATATCTAAATGGTGGCTCTCAGGTCCAGGTTCCCCCTTAAAATCTCCAGGGAAGCTTTAGAAATGCCAGTTCTGGTGCCCAACACAGTAAAATTACTGTGTGTGTGTGTGTGTGTGTGTGTGTGTGTGTGTGTGTGAGTAGGGAGGACAGAGTGGAATCCAGGCATTGGTATATTTAAAAATTCTTCAGAGTGCCATTGACTTACAGAACAGTTTTTAAAATTTTTGTTTATTACTTTTGTCTTTTTGACAAAAAAGACAGCTGGCCTAGAACTTGCTATGTAGACCAGGTTGGCCTCAGTCTCCTAGAGATCTGCCTGCATCTGCCTTCTGGGTGGGAGTAAAGGCATATGCCACCATGCCTGGCCCTAAATTTTTATCTATCTATCTATCTATCTATCTATCTATCTATCTATCTATCTACCTATCTATCTATCATCTATCTATCTATCTATCTATCTATCTATCTATCTATCTATCTATCAATCATCATCTATCTATCATCTATCTATCTATCATCTATCTCCCTCTCTCTCTCTCTCTATCATCCATCTATCTATCTATCATCATCT
>NW_008338996.1:8745209-8761060 GCF_000622305.1 Nannospalax galili | reverse complement strand
ATCTATCTAATCATCTATCTATCTAATCATCATTTATCTATCTATCTATCATCTATCTATCTATCTATCATCTATCTATCTATCTATCTATCTATCTATCTATCTATCTATCTATCTATCATCATCTATCTATCATCATATTTTTTTTTGTCTTTTTGAGACAGGGTCTTCCACTAGCCCCAGCTGACCTGGAACTCACCATGTAGACCAGGCTGGCCTTGAGCTCAGAGAGATTCGCCTGCTTCTGCCTCCCGATTGCTGGGATTAAAGGCGTGCACCACCATCCCTGACTTTAAATTTTATTTTTTAAAGTTTATTCTTTGATGGTTTCATACATGTATATATTGTATTTTGGTCATATACACTTCCCATGATTCTTCCCTCATCCTTCCACTCCTGCTGACTGCTGAACCCCTTCTTCTGGACTTTACTGTCTTTCCCTTTTTTGTGTATGTGTGTGACTCTCTGGGTTTAATTAGAATTGCTTGCATGAACACAGGTGGGGGCTTATTTACTGCAGCGTAAGTAATTAACCAGTGGCTATGACACTGAAGAAAATGACTCCCCCTTCCCCATGGTACCTGGTAGCCATTAACTGTTGATGGCTTCTCAGGGAGGGGTGGGACTTTCTGAGCCCCTCCCCTATCCATAATGGAAAGTTGAAGAGCCTAATTTTGTGCAGGCCTTTTGCAAGTAACCACAGCTTCTGTGTGTTCATGAACAATGGCCTTGTCATGTACAGGAGACAGCATCTCTCCCTCCTGCACTGAGCTACCATCTGTTCATATTCTTTCTGCCTCCTTCTTCCATGATGTTGCCCTAGCTTTGGAAAGGGTGCTAGAGGTGTCTTATATTGAGCTGAGCACGCAATGGTTGGTCACTTACTCTTAGCATTTTTATGAGTCTCTGCATTAACTCCTGTCTACTCAAAAAGAAGCTTCTCTGACCAAGGTTGAGAGCACTAATCTGTGGGTAGAAACATCAATATTTAGAAGATAGTTTGACAACACATCTGTCTAGCAAAACAATAATCATAGGGCCATCTAAGGATGTATGGCGAGGTTATTTCCATTCCCATGGGTTTGGAGAAGAGACTGGCTAGTGGGATCCTGTATTGATTTTGGTTCAGGCAGTAGATACTGAAATCTTGAACTGTCACTTGGGCTAGGATGAGTAGATGGCTTTGAGTCTTGTCTGGGGTCAGACTGCCTGACAGAAGTCTATTAACTTAACTTACTGTTTGACCTTGGTCATAACCAGCAGCCTCTTTAATCCTCAGTTTCTTGATCTTGAGAATGGGAATAATTAATACAGCTGATGTGAGGACAACTTAGACCAGCCATAGAAAGTTGTAAATGTAGGCCCGGGAAGAGAAGGCACACTCAATAAATGTTCCTATTATTATAGTTTGCTGTTGAGAGTTATATTAGTTATTTTTCTCATTGCTGTGACAAAGTACCTGGCAAAGGCAATTTAAGGAAAGAAGGGTTTATTTTGGATCATGCCTTCAGGGTAGAGTCCATCATGGTGTGGAAGGCATGGCTGCCTGAGCTGGAGGCAGCTGGTCAGATTGCATCTGCAGCCCAGAGGCAGGCAGAAATGAATGCTGGTGCTCAGAAAGCTTTCCCTTCTTATTCAACCAAGGACTCCAGTCCATGAAACAGTGCCACCCACATTTAGGATGGGTCTTTTCACCTCAATTAACTCAGTCTAGAAACTCAGTCATGCCCAGAGGTTTGTTTCTTAGGTGATTCTAGATCCTGTCAAGTTGATAATACTATCACAAGAATGAAGGACAGGGAGGATTCTGGGATGATGCCTATGTCTAGCTCTTACATCTGTTGGTGTGAAATCAAGGAATTTGGAAAGAGGAACAAATTTTGGATGAGGGTAAATTCAGGTTTTTAAAAAAGCTTTATTTTGAGGACCAATGAGATGGATCAGCAGATAAAGGTACCTGCTACCCTGCTTCCAAGCCTGATGACTAGAGTTCGATTCCTGCGACCCACATGGTGGAAGGAAAGAGCCCACTCCTACGAATTATCCTTGGACTTCCACACCTCCCTCGTGGCATGCCTCCTTAATAAATAAGTGAATATAATAAATTTGAAAAACTTTCTTTTGCAATAATTATGAAATTAATAGGAAGTTGAAAATAAATGTACAGAGAAGCCCGCAAAACCTTTCCCCAGCTTCCCTGTGCTGTGCCTTGTATCATTATATAACAAGATCAAAACCAGGAAAATAACATTGGTGCAATCTACAGAGCTTACTCAAAGTTAATCAGTTATACATGTCTTTATGGTGGGTAAAGTGGCTTGGAAATTTTTCATGTGCAATTTCATGTGCTTACCTCCACAAAACAGATAGTGAGTTATGAGCTTCCTCTGTGCTCTTCCTTTGCGGCCATACTCACCCTCTCCCCACTAACCTGTTCTCCACAATTACTCACTTCATGACTGTGACATATAATTATGAATGGAAAAGTGAGGTGTGCTTGTATATGTTTGAGGATGGCTTTTCTTACTGAACATACTTTTCTTGTTATTCACTCCAGCTAGAGACGCATTCATAATGGTTAACTTGGTTTTATTGTTGAGTAATGATCCACAGCACAGATATGCCACAGGTCTTTGGAACACATGTCCACTCGGCTATTTGGATGGTATCCAGTTTTTTACTATGACAAAGAAAGCTACTATGATCTGAATATTTGCATACTGGTTTCCATGTGAAAATCAGCCTTTTTTTCTGTGAGAAAAATTGGTTGAATTTACCATCTGATTGCTGAATTGTATGTATGGCAAATCCAGTTTTAGCTTAGAAAGAAACAGTTAAATTATTCTTCAGAGTAACTGGGCCACGTCACATCTTACCTGCAGGAGAAGTGTGGTGGTTTAATGGGAAACATTCCCCATAGGCTCAAGTATTTGAACAGTTGGCCCCCAGTTAGTGGCACTATTTGAGGACGTTTAGGAGGTAAGGCCTTGCTGGAGGAAGTGTGTCATTGGGGGTGGGCTTTGAGAGTTCATAGCCTCACTCCACTTCCTGTTTGCTTTCTCTGCCTGTGTTTGCAGTTCTAGGTGTGATCTCTCAGCTTCCTGTTCTGGCTGCTGTACCTTTCTTACCACGATGGATTCCCTCTCTGGAACTGTAAGCCACAATAAATTTTTTCTTCCATAAGTTACTTTTGGTCATGGTGTCTTGGTATAGCAATGGAAAAGTAACTAGTACAGTGAGTGACTATGTTTCTGTCTTCTCCTGTATTTTGTCACTATTTTTTATTTTAGCACATGCATTCTGACATCTCACTGTGGTCTTAATAATATATATTTCTCCAATGGCTGATGCTATTGAGCAGTTTTTAAAAGGACAGATTTATTGAAATCTAATTCATATACCAGAACATTCACACTTGTAAAATTTAAAATTCAAGTTGTGTATGGTGATGCTTGCTTGTCATACCAGCACTTGGGGGCTTGAGGAAGGAGGACTGAGTTTAGAGCAGGCTGAGCTACATGGAGAGAACCTACCTTGAAAATAAAACAAAACAATAAAAACACTTATAATTTAGTAGTTTGTAGTATACTCACAGTTTTGCAATTATCATCTAATTCCTGAATATTTTTGTCATCCCCAAAGGAAATGCCATGCTCATTAGCAACCACTTCCTTCTAACCCCTGGCAATCAGTGATCTATTTTCTGTCTTTATAGATATGCTTATAAATATGCCTACTAATTTAATCTTTTTTTCTTTTTTACTTAGCATGGTGTTTTCAAAGTTCTATCTTCATTTCTGTTGCTATCCTGACAATAAGCAATTTAGGGGAGAAAGGGTTTATTCAGTTTACAATTCCAGGTTATAGCCCTTTACTACAGAGTAGTCAAGGCAGGAATTTAAAGCATCATATCTACTATCAAGAGCAGACAGAATAAACACATAGATCCTTCCTTGCTTGCTTCTCCCCTCTTATACTCTTCAGGATCCCTTGCCTAGGGAGTGGTACTGCCCACAGTGGATGGGACTGCCTGCATCAATTAGCAATCAAGGCAGTTTCCCACAGACATGCCCCCAAGCCAACCTGATGTAGATAATTCCTCTTTCAGACTTTCTTCTCAGGTGCTTCTAGGTTGTGTTGACAGTTAAAACTAACCAGCACAGTGTGTGTTAGCTCTTCCTTCCTTTTCATGACCACACAATGCCCCACTTTGAATACATCACTTTGGTTCATGAACAGTTAGGTTGTTTCCACTTCTGGATTCTATGAATCATACTGCTATGTGTATCAGTGTCCATATTTTCGTGTGGAAATATGTTTTCATTTCTGTTGGGTTATATACCTGGAAGTGAAAATGCCAAGTCATAAAGGTCATTCTATGTTTAACATTTTTGAAATTACCAGTCTGTTTCAAAAGTGGCCACATCATTTTATAATATCACTGGCAATGCATGAGAATTCTAATTGCCTCATATCCTTAATGATACTTGTCATTGTCAAGTATTTTAAATTTTAGTCATCCTAAGTGTGTTTGAAGTTGTATCTCACTGTGGTTTTGACTTATATTTGACTAAAGACTAAGGATGTTAAGGATCTTTTTATGTGTTTGTTCATTTGCATATGTTTAGGGAAATGTTTATTTAAATCCTTTGTTCATTTCAAAGTTAGGCTGTTTGTCTTAATGTTAATTTCTTACATATTCTAAGTATTATACCTTTGTCAAATTACTCTACCTTTATTGGATGTATGGTTTGCAAATTTGTTTTTACAATTTATGGGCTTTCTTTTTATTTTCTTCATTTTCCTTTGAAGCACGGAAGCTTTTTTCCTCTCATTTTTTAAAAATTGAATTTTTGTGTATTTCATATACTATATGTTAATCAAATTTAGACCTCCTCCCCTCTCCTCACCCCCATCGCTCCCCTTCCCAGATTTCAGGTATACTGTCATGTATGTTAAATCCTATCTGGTCCAGTATTTGTTTCCAGATGTCCCTTAGTACAAGTTCATTCACTGGAGTCTAGTCAACCTATCTAGAGTCACTCCCTTAAAGAAGATCTGCTCTCCCTCACCCCGCAGTAATCATTTGCCAATAGTTCCTTGGCTAGGGTTGGGGCCTGCTGCCCATTTTTCCCATTGTATGCTGGACTTTTGTCTGATTGAGTCTGCATGGGCCTTGTGCATGCAGACCTTTGTTGTAAGTTCATGAAAAAATCCCCAGAGGCCTTAAAGCCTCTGTTTCCTTATATTCGTACACCAACCCTGGCTCTTAAAATCTTTCTGCCCCCTCTGCTGAAACATTCCCTGAGTTGTGGGTGGTGAGGTTTAGTATAGGAGGCCTATCCAGGGTCACGGACTCTATAGTCTCTTATTCTCTAAAAGCTAGCCAGTTGTGGCCTCCTGTGTGCATTACACTCTGGTGTATGAGGGAGCTTCACTGTTGAGAGTTGAGGGATGTACTAGTTTTCTCTCTATCCCTTGTTCTGCTACGAGTCTTAGGTATAGAGGTTCCACTGTGGATGTGTCACTTAGAGCTGGGTATCTCTCAGACATATATTCTCTTTGTGTGACCAGTTGTGGAAATCTAATAGCCTCCATCTGTTGCAAAAGAAGCTTCTTTGTTAAGTGGTATAGGGCATACTTGTCAGGGTGGAAGGCTGGTCTCAGGAGTCCACAAAGGCTTTTAACTTCAGTTTATCTGTCTTTGTTATTATTGCTTATCATGTCTAATGAGCCAACTCCCTAACCTAAGGTCATGAAGATTTGCTCCCATCTTTTAAGAGCTCCTCAATTTTAAGTCTTATATGTAGACCAATGGTCCTTTCTGAATGAGTTTCTTCATATGGTATAAAGCTGGGTCCATCTTGTTTGTTTTTTATATGTATATAGAGATCTAGGTACTATTTACTGAAAAGCCTACTCTTTCTCCATTACATTATATTTGTATTCTTAATCAATTACCCCTGAGCTGGAGAGATGGGTCAGCCAGCAGTTAAGAACATTTGCTGCTCTAGCAAAGAACTTGAGTTCAGTTCTTAGCACCCATGTTAGTGGGCTCACAGTCACCTGTAACTCCAGCTCTGGTGGAATTCAGCATTCTCTTCTAGCCTCTGTGAGCACTTACAAACATGGTGTGTATATATACACACACACACACACACACACACACACACACACAGACATAATTACCCCTAAGTGTAATAATTGAAATTTAGCATTAAGCATTAAGCGTGTTGCATTTGACTGGAAGGAGTAGTCAAATGGAGGCTTCCAGAAAGGTCTAAAGAAACACAGAGTGAGATAGAGTATGGTGCCTGTCCTAATTCTTTCTCCTTGCCTCTGACTGTACCTTTGCTATGACCTCATCATGAGAAAGCATTTCCCCACTTTTGGGTTTGATGAAGCCACTTTCTTTGATCAGTGGTTTGTGAGCAGACAGGATGGTAATTGGAATTCTGGACACAGAACTTCAAAGGCCTCCATGTGGCCACATGTGCTCTCGCTTGTCCATCATTGCTGTGAAAGAATGTCCCTACTACTCATTAGTCTTGTGTAATGCCCATAGAGGTCGGTAGATGGCATTAGATCCCCCTGGAACTGGAGTTTTGGATAGTTGTTAGCTGCCATGTGGGTGCTGGGAACCAAACCCAGGTCCTCTGTTAGAGCAGCCAGTGCTCTTAACCACTGAGCCATCTGTCCATCCCCAAGTCCTCTGTATTTTATGTTATTAGTCACCCCTTGAGCCCAGTTAGTGCTGTCCATATGTGCATGGGTGTGGGGTCATCCTTTGATGCATGAGCAACCTACCAGTGGCCATGTTTGCAAAGGAGAGTGACTTTCCTTTTCTCAGCAACCACCAACTACAAATAGCTAATCTGCCAAGGGTGGGGCCTATCCATGCTGGAATTTTAACTAGCTTGATCTTGTTCAGGTCTTGTTCAGGTAACCAGGTAACCACAGCTTCTGTGATTGATGTATGCAGCAGCCCTGTCATGCCCAGAAGTCTGCATTTCAAAATTCTCTTCCTTATCTATCAGCTCTTACTTCTTTTTGCCTACTCTTCCAAGATGTTCCCTGAGCCTTGGATAGGGAAAAGTTAACAGAGATGATTAATGCACAGCTGAACACTCAGGGTTACTTATACTGGGCACTTTGACCAGTTATAAATATCTGGCATTAACCCCTACCCACTGCAAAAAGAAGCTTCTCTGGACAAAATTGAGAACAACACAGATTTATGTGTATAAATTGAAATATTTAGAAGACAGTTTGACAACATGACCATTTAATATAAGAGCAGTTGGTTCCTCTCTAGGGTCTATGATCTCCTCAGTCATTGGGCTTCTGACCAGGTTTACAGTACCAGGTATCAAACTACTCCTGTAGGGCAGGCCTCATGTACAATAAGAAAGAGGTTGATTATTCTCATAACCGTCATGCCACGATTGCACTAGTGGGCACATTTTGCCAGCAGGTCAGTTCTGTAGCACACAGGGTTCAGCACTAGCTGGGACATCTGATGTACTTCCCCAGTAGCTGCATAAAACCTTCTGGCACTATGTAAACTAGCCAGCAGGAAGAGGGTTTCCTGGTCAGTCTAGGTTGATTTCTCTGTGTCCTGCATCTAAAGTGAGTGGTATCTTCAGCAACAGGGTCTTACCATCTAGTTCTGGTTGACAACCAAGAGTAATGGGCAGTAGCCCGTGCTTTTGTGGATGCCTCTGAGACCTCCCTGACCAATAACTTGTAGGGAGGTATCCTGTGTCTGGCACTGAGGTTTTCATTTAGTAACCCATGTCTTCTAGGAACAACATTGTCCACGCAAGGAGGGTACTTCTGTTCAAATGCCTTAAAAATATATCATTTAATTAGCTTACAAAGTAGTGAATTTCCATAAGTCTTCTTCTTACATCTTTACTTTTGGTTAACCCACTCCCTCAATTTTTTCCTTGTCAAACTATGTCTTATTTAAATTATACAGCATAAAAATGACCTTCATAATATTTACTTTGTATAAGGTATTATAAGTCACCTAGAGATGATATGACAAAAACAGAAAGATATAGGTAGGCTGTATGCAAATGCCACATCATTTTATGTAAGGGACTTGAGCGTCTTTGGATTTTGGTATCAATTTCCATGGTTATTGGGAACAACTGTAGAAGCATTAGTGAACTGCTCCCCACAGCCTAGGCCTAGTCGCCTGCTGGAAAGTGGGTGATTTAAGGTCATACATGGACTTGACATTTTATAACATTGAATTGTATCATGAAAGAGTGACTCTGTTTTGAGTCCTTTCACTTCCGTAAGGGAGAGATCACAGGTGCTGCCCACTCAGAAACTCACCAGCCTCCCTTCACAGACAAGGTAAAGTGAACAGCCTACAGGCACAGAGGCTTTGGCAAGTAACCTTGCCAGGACAGAATTGAGGTGCATTGTTTGGGGTTTTTTTGTGATGATATTTTCCATTATGACAGTGATGCATATATGTATTTTAATTTAAGAGAATGAGGTGGTTTTTAAAGCATATTGAAGAAATAACAGTACAGTAGGCAGAGTCACAGTGGTATGTGCAGGAAACATTTATGTGTGTCCTTTTGTTGGTCAGCGTTCTTCAGAGTACCAGAACCAACTGGACATTGTCCTCCCTCTGTCTCTCTGTCTGTCTCCTATCTATTATTTGTCTATCTACCTATCAATCAAGTATCACAATCTGTCTTCGATTATCTAACATCTACCTAAATCTATTAATCATGTATCTACCAATCAATTATCTGCTTAAAATCTTTTATCTACTTACTATTATCTATCTTTTACTTTATCTACCTATACTATCTATCATCTACCACCTACCAATCATCTATCATCTATCTATCATCTATTAATCATCTATCATCTATCTTTATCATCTTTTACCTGTTTTTTAATCTCCTATCACCTATCTATCATCTATCCATCTATCTATCTATCTATCTATCTATCTATCTATCTATCTATCATCTATCTATCATCATCTACCTATCATCTATCTATCATCTACCTATCTATCTATCAGTCATCTATCTATCATCTATCTTCTATCATCTTTTTTTTATTGGTCCTCTATTTCTCTACTTATCTATCAATCTGTCTGTTTACACATCCACCCACAGACAGTTGTGTCCTATGTGAGCTGGGACTTAGGAAAGCTAGTGGTGTAGTTTAGAGGTCTGAGGGCCTCAGAGATGTTGGTCTAGAATGGAAGGTGAGTCTGAAGCCCTGAGAATCAGGAGGGCCAAAGGCAATAATGGGTGTCTAACTGGAGCCGTCATGTGGAGGTTGAATCCTCTTTTCCTTGATTTATTTATTCTATTTAGGCCACCAACAGACTGATGTCTGCCCACCCACACTGATGAGAGCTTCTCAATTTGCTTGGTCTCCTGACTCAACATTACCTTCCTCTAGACATACTTGGAAATAATGTTTAAGCAGATATCTGAACATCTCATGATCTAATCAAGTTGACGTATGATAATAATGATCTTGCTTATATATGTTACAGGATGAATGCTTCAGTTTCCCTCCTTAGAGGCATGAATCACTGTGAGCTGGAAATTTGCTTTATTTTTTTAAAGGATTTGAGATCCTTGAACTCCTTCAAAGTCCCCAAGTGACTGTCACAAATAAAATCCTCTTGAGACTCTTACATAATTGACACTCAAGAACCTTTTGGAAATAGAAAAATCCACCTCTGTAAACTCATATTCTAAAAATAGTCTTGACTTTTGGACGTTTGTTCAATAAGATATATTTTTTGATTACACTGAAGACAGAGAATGTTTACAGTATCAGTTTGAGACTTCTGGGGAAATGGAGAGTTTCACTGCTCATGTTGAAGGGGTACTGAGACTTTGCCTCACAGGCTAACTTCAGAGTGTGGTGGTGATGAGGAGGAAGGAGGGGTGGATATTGTCACTAGTCATTTAGTGCCGTTCATTACTGAGATCTGATACCAAATAAAAAGGCTGCAGTAAGCAGATACAATTTACATCCCCACACATGCTTGGGGTCATGGGGAACATCTGTGAGGTTCTATGGTTTCTCTGAGTAACGACTGAATCATCTCTTTACTACAGTGAAAACTCACAGTGGTGGTGTTTTTCGTGGAGCCTGGCCAGACAGTAGCATTCTGTGCCTTCTTGGGACTTGAGTTCCACAGAGGTGATGCTGGTCCCTTCTCAAGGTGCTTACTGTTGCCGAGCAGTCCATGGATCGATGCTGTGGTGGTCAGTCACCTGGCAGGAATGCTTGGTGTTCAGGGCCTCCTGGTTCTGGGTTTGTGGCTCTTCCCTCTGTCTTTGAAGATGTGCTTGGGAGGAGAGAACCACGGCAGTAGAATGGGACATGCATTCCACAGTCCACAGTGACTTCCCTGTTCCCTTTCAGGACATTCTGCCATCATTCCTAAGTTATCTGGCAGATCCATGGCCAAAATTTGTGATTCATCCTTGGCTTTATTCAAACTTCTGCCTTTTCTGCCCAAACAAATCATTTCCTTGTTTATCCCCAAGCCCAGCTCTACACTTCCCACCTTGTCCATCAAAGGAAGAAGAACCTGTGGCTGAGGCTGCTTTTGAGGCACACCAGGTACCCCAGAAGGGCTTCTGTGTCTCCCCCAGTGTCACTCTGTGTCTCCTATAGGTAGCTATCTGCTTCTCTGATGAAAGCCTAGCAAGCAAAATCAACATTTCCAGAAAGCAACAAAATGAGCCAACTCCTTTGGCTTGGTCGGGGGGTTCAGGAAGCCTCCACCTGAGCTTGTGGGCTGCTCATGGAAGGCAGCTATGTACCATGGGTTGTGGAGCCATGAGCTCATGCAAATAGAGGCAAGAATCACCTTCAGGGGAATGAGCATAACAGCAGCAATTCTGACCATACAGAATGCTTTGTTCTGGAGACATCTGCCTTAGATGGAACCCTAGCTCAGCCACATGTCAGCTCTATGGGTAAGTCAGCTTCTCTGAGCTCCAGTATCTGTGCCTGTAAATGAGATCATAGTGGCCATGGTTTTTATAAGCTCAATAGACACATGGAACTCAATATTTAGGCACATACAGTCCCTCTTGTTGCTATTCTGTTGTCATAACTCATCCATTTCCATCAAAATTCAGGGCATTTGTGGCCAAAAGAGCATTCCTACAGGTCTTCAAGAAGAGAGAGAAATACTCGGTTTGGAAGGGAAGGATTTCTGAGTTGTAAATTAAATGAGTCTAATTTAAAGTGGGAGTTCCCTTCCTCATAGAATTGTAAGGCTTTCCAAGACTTTTCAAAGGCTCTAATTAAACTCTGTACAAAGGTTTTCCCTCCGTGTGAGACACACATATGAGCTATATAATTTCATGGTGATGAATTAAAATGTAATTTCAAGAAACAAATTCAATGGTTGTGATTTTTAAAAAAGATAAAGAGAAAGCCATAGACCTAGGCTTGTTCTGGAGGATGCTCCCTTATTTGGACACATATTAGATGGAAGATTTATTTTTTTACCCTCTCTTAGATTGAGAAGCCCTGTAACACTGTCCCAGCCCATGAGGGAATATGTAGTATCTTTCATCACAGAGCTGAAAGGTTTTAAAGCCTTTCTGAAGGCTGCAATTAGACCCCGAGCAAAGGTTTCTTCCATCTTCATAAAGTGACTGTATACGCTGTATAATTTAATGGTGATAAATGAAGGTGATTTCTTTCCTCTCCTTTTACTCCAAACAGGGCCACCTAAACATTGCTTGGCTCATTTTTGAAGAAGTGACTTTATTCTTAAATGACTGGGGAATTAAAGCTTCCTTAGACTAGATCTAAGGCAGGAACAGAACAATCTACCAGATCTTTGACCATGACAAAGGTCTGCAGTTTGTGGCAGGATACTTTACACACTTGCCTTCAGACAGAAGGGGCTGTCACTTAGATGTTTAAATAGTATTTCTCAGCTGGTGTCTGATGGAAGGCCACCCTCTTCAAAATCTTTACTTCATGACTTCTGCAAAGAGCCAGAAGGGGCTTAAGAGACTGCGCAGACAAATGTTCTCCTTTGTTCCCCTGGTACATGTAGGAACACAGGCCCAAAGAAGGAAAGCATTTGCTCATTTGCTCAGTCTTGAATCTAGTTCCTGGTTGAGTTGTGACACAGACCTAACATTTGCTTTAGAAATTTTTAAATCCTTCCCAATTCCCACCTCCACTCCTCCCTTAGTAAAAGAACCAATTTGTGGTTGGACATACAGCTGTTTGGAATGAAGACTTGTTTTCTGGTCTTCTTTGCAGTAGACATGGCCATGGGACTAAACTCCCAGGTGACTTCTGGAAATGCTCTTTTCTTCTTCCCCCTGCCGACTGACTGGGATGTGGAGGTCATTTATTGCCTCGGTAATGAGTGACTGACAACTACAAAGGCTCCGTGTCACATGGCCACACTTGTTTATGTCTGTGTTTGAGATGGTCAGCGGAACTCGATTGCACGTACAAGGATCTGGGTGACACATGGCTGCTGTGGCTGGGTTGCCAAGGGCAGCTTCCTGTGCTGCCCTGTCCCTCATCTATCTCTTTACAAGATAGCTCATGCCAACACAAGAATCCACACATGATAAGTGGAAACATACAATTGACTTTTCTTTAAACCTTTAAAAAGCTTTTAGAGAATCTCATACACGCGCACTGTATTTACATCATTTTCACTCCTTCCTCCCCCCTCAACTCCTCCCACACCTCCCCTCCCCCCACTTTCTCTGATATTTTCTTGTCTCCTCTGTGTTGGGATGACTAACATTCCATTTGTCAAAGTCATGTGGCTTGTCCTTCTGACGGACTAGGTAGAAGGGCACCTTCCAGTTATACAGCAAAGGCTTGGGTACAGGGTGGGATGAGATTGGAGGCTCAGATGGGTACCATCTGTTACAGGTGGATGCCTGAATGACTGGAGTAGATGGACAGAAAGAGAGCCAAAAGATGGAGGAAGTTCTGTTTACTGAATCCAATGGGAGGGGAAAGGAGGCAGTTTCTGGTGTCTGGCGCTCTTTGGGACTAACTTGGATTGGAGGTTGTCTTTGGCACTTGAGGGAAAGCTGGGAGCTCTACTGAAGCCCCAGGCTGTGGCTGTGTGTGTTATGGCCATGTCCTAGTTTGTTTCTTCATTGCTGTGACAAAACACTCTGACCACTACCAACTTGGGGAGGAAAGGGTTTATTTATCTTACATCTCTTGGGTCACAGTTCTTCAGGGAGCGCAAAGTAGGAACTCAGGGCAGGAACCTGGAGGCAGGAGGTGGAGCACAGGCCATGGAGGAACACTGCTTACTGGCTTGCTCCCCTGGCCCCTACTCAGCCTGCTTTCTTATGCAACACAGGCCCACCTGCCCAGGGGTGGCGCCACCCACAGAGGGCTGGGCTCTGACACATCACTCTCCAAGAAGATTCCCCACAGACATGGCCACAGTCCAGTCCAATAGAGGCAATTCCTCAATTGAGGCCCCCTCAACCCAGGTGTGTCAAGTTGACACTAAAGCTATCCAGCACAGGCCTGTTCCTCCTCTGGGGAATCTTGACTTCTGAGTCGTTGTGAAGGCTTTTGTAAACTTCATGATCAGGAAGAATCCATTTCTTAAGATACGTGAATTCTTTCAGAGGCTTTGCATTCACAACATGAGAACAGTCACGCTGTATCCTGATATCTGAACCATAATCCCAAGGATGTGCATGATAATCATGTCCCTGCCAGCCCCCTCCCCTCCCAAATTACCACAGCATCAGAGACTGGGAATCTCCTTTGCAGTTCATAGGTCTTCTAGAACCTGAGGAGAAACTTGAAAGAGTTGTAAGGAATGTTTTCTCCTAAGCTTCATGGTTGTTTGAGTTTCTATTAATATATACACAAGACACACACACACACATAAACAACCACACACGTTTTGTGATGCTGAGGATTGAACTCATTCATATACTTATTCAGCTTTGGCTCTAGTCCCTAATAACATATATTTTAAGGAAGATAGATATTTTTCTGCTGATAGTACATGTAATAATTCAGTTTTCTGCTACATACATTGAGGATGTGTTAATGTTAGTTAATTCAGATGCCCTAAAAATAATACTTCAAAATCCAGGGAAGGCACAAAGTGAAAATTAAAGTCACAAAGTGACAGCTGATGTGCAAAAGTAAAACACTGTTCATGTGAAAGTTGAGAGTCTTAAACTGTATGGTTGTGAGAGTGAGGGACAAGGGTCACCAGTTTACCTCAAGATGAGCAAACAACCTGGATTTGTTGTGGTGATGTTGAGACCCACAACTCACTTGCTCTCTGTCCTTCTGTAGCAGAAATAGAAGTGATTCTGGCAATTTTCCAGAATTTTAACACTTGGTGTGCTTATCTGGCTTAAATGCAAGCAAAATTAGATCTGGTTCCTCGCCATCTGTAGGCCACAGAGACGGGCCCCAAACAGGCCCATTTCTGAGGGCTGAACTCTGGGGGCCTGAAGTGGATGTTGCTGGTCCTGTTTTAGAGAAAACCAAATGCGAGCACCATCAAATAAGAGCATGAATATTTGAAGAGAAAATTTTACTCAGCTGCCTTACCCTATAATGAAATCTTTGGGAAATGTTGAAGCCCTGGAGAGAGCAGTAGACTAACCAACAAGAGTCTCAGGGGGCCGCCGGGAATGCGGGCTTCTCATCCTTGCATATTGTATAGGATGACCTCCTATCCCACACAGCTCATGTCTCTTTAAATAATGGGTTGCGGGCTCGTAGATGCACGATCTTAGATAACCTTCCATATCTGATTTCAGAAGAGAGAAAAAAGATGCTCTGCAATATCAACAGGGGGCCGTAGCGGCTTCATTTTATCACTTGGGTGTACCCAGCCTGACTTCCATAAGATTGCTAAGTAGATCCAGACTTCGGCACATTCTGTCTCCAGCCGTTTACCCAGTTAACAAAGGGCTTACACTGAGACTTATCAGTGAGATGCCTTCCTCTTCTGGTGTGTGTATGCTATGATTGCGTGGCCATTGTGGGCTCAGGGTGATGAGGGAGTGACAGTATCTGCTCTTGGTGTTGGCAGTTGCAACATGGAAAGACTGCTCAGCACCACATTGAATCCCTTTCCTTCAAAGGCTGCATAGATCTTGGAAGGAGTGGTCCTGGGATTCTGGACCTGGCAGTTTGAATCATTCAAACTCTTGCAAGTAGGAGCCTCACTTCTTTTTTTTTTTTTTTTAAACGTTAAAAAGATCTCCATTTTATTATTAAAATACACAGTTTCATACAGAAAAATTCATTTTCAGCGCAACTGACATTAAGATGTTTGCACATGCATTTCTAATCACTGTATATCTGATTATTACTAGTGACAGTTGGTTGCTTTCTGATCTCCTTGGTATCTGAGCATGGCTATAAAGTCCATCAGGTAGATTTCAATGGTAATTTTTTTCACATCTACTAATTATTATCATTATTTTATAATCATTTTTTAATTTTTTAATAGCTACATGATTAGAAGAAGCATTTCACTACAGATTTAACATATTCAGTAACATACTCCAGAGCAAGAGTACATCTCTTTCACAAGTAGGTGCAAGTTTCTAGGTTCACAGTTGAGTTAATACAGTTATATATTATTGAACTCAGTATAAGCCCTGTAAGACGTAAAATTCGATGAGTTTTTAACCTTTAAAAAAGATTTCCATTTCATTTTAGAATATATTGTTCCTTGCAGAAAGACTCATTGTTTTTGCTAGTAACACTGAGATGTTGGCACATGCATCTCTAATCTGTATGTATCTGATTATTACTAGTCATAATTGGTTGCACTTGGATCCTTGGTG
>NW_008338996.1:8738657-8745137 GCF_000622305.1 Nannospalax galili | reverse complement strand
AGGTGGAACTGGTAAAAGAAAGGAGCCAGGGGCTCCTCCCAGGCCCATGTGGCCCCTGAGGAACAGGTCCTCAAATGAGCTTAAGAGTAAAAATAAATCAGTTTATCTAGACCAACTGTATGGCCTTAAACACCCAAAAGGAAAGTATAACCAAAGATTAAAGGGGCCAATATAATTTCATAAGAGTCCACATGTATAGCTAAAGGCTACATAATAAGCAACAATGCCAGACAGGCGATACCTTCTTTCGAGTTGCTGGCCAGAGTGGCCAAAGGGATTCCCAGATAGTAACCCAGCTTAGAACTGGAAAATGAACAGCAGACCCCAATCTTATCTAAAGGAATATTGACAACTGATAACCGCTAGATGAGGAACAGCTGACCCTCCTAAAACAAAGACCTCTAGATAGGCTGACTAGATTCACCAAAAGGGCAAGTAGTGGGGAATGGCTGGAGGTGCCAACAACACAGGAGCCTCACTTCTTTAGAGAGAATCACCAGTTCCTGTCCCATCTGCTGCCAGTGGCCAGGGACACAAATGCCTTCATGTCAAGATTCATAGCCACTTTGTGTATGTGTGGTGTATGTGCGTGTGTTTGTGTGTATGAATGTGTGTGGAGGCCAGAAATCAACATCGGGTGTCTTTTTCAGTCACTCTTAATATTTGAGACAAGCTCTCTTACTGAACCTGGAGCTTGTCAATATGACTAGACCAGTCGGTCAGCAGATTCCAGCAATCCACCTGTCCCTGCCCCTACCCAGGATTGGGGTTACAGGTATACACCCCTTAGTCTGTTTTTTTTTTTTGTCATTTTGAAACAGGGTTTCCATGTAGCCTCAGCTGTCCTGGAACTCACTATGTAGGCCAGGCTGGCCTTGAACTTACAGAGATCCACCTGCCTCTGCCTCCCAAGTGCTGGGACTACAGGCATGTGCCACCACACCCGGCAAATATTTTTTTTACTTTATTTTTTACGTGTATGAGTGTATTGCCTGCATGTGTGTAAGTGCACCCTTGTCATGCAGTATCCTTGGAGGTCAGAAGAGTATGTTGGAATTCCTGGAACTGGAGTTATGGACGGTTGTTAGCTGCCGTGTGGGTGCTGGGACTAGAACCCACGTCTTCTGTCAGAGCTATCAGTGCTCTTAATGGCTGAGCCATCTCTCCAGTGAGTTTGGTTTTTATGTGGATGTTGGGTATTTAAACAAGTTCAAACAAGTGCACGCAAGCACTTTCTTTACTGACTGAGCATCTCTCCGGCTTTCTCTTCTTGACCCTGTTCATTCTGGTCAATATGAAGATGATGATTTTCCACTGTTAGCTGAGAGACACTTCAGGATCTGGGTTTAGAGTGAGTCTTCAGAGATTTCAGGACACCATGGGTTTCTCTTTGGATTGTCTTTTGAATTTCCCTGATGCTATGACGTATCTATATAGGTATCACCCCGGGGGGCGGGTTATGGGAGGTGAAAGGGTTCTAGCCTCTGAAACAGGCTTTCAGCCACATACTCTGATCAGCGTAGATATGATTGTTTCTGAACACAGCTCTTCCCACTGCAAAGCTAGTTCTTCTCCCTGCTGTTAAGAAGTGGCCTGGGCCTTACCCTGGCTTGAACCTCTATATTCCAAACATCCTGAGTTTTCTAGTTTGCTAAGTAGTGATTTGTCTTGGTAGAAAACTCATTTTGTCCAAGTTCATAAGAGACTGATGTATTAATTACATGTGATACTGTCAGTTTGCAATCTATAAAAAGTGTTCACTTGCTTGCTCTTGTATGGGGTTGGGTCCCAGGAGTTCAGAGCATCCCTTCTTGTGGGACTGGATGGTTTCCAGAAAAAGGAAAGGTCTCATTCTCAAAGGGTGATGTGACAGTGAGAGTTGAAAAAAAACCCCAACAAACCCCCAGCTCTTACTGCCCCAGTGTCTCTTCTGAACTCCTGTGGAGAAAGGCTAGGGAAGCCCTCACATTAAGAAGTGGCAGAGCACTGGGCAGAATTCCTCTCCACATGGTGATGGGGCAGAATAATCATATCAGGACTTAGGAGATACGCAGAGCCCAGCCCCGGGGCTGCTTGAAGTTCACATTGCCTTTGAGGCTCTGGGAAACCACCTCAGCATCTCCTTTTGTGGGTTCCCTGTGCCAGGGGGGCAGCTCACAGGGTGTTTCTCATCCCTGTCTGTCAACTTCCTGCCCACTAGCCCCTGCCCTGCCCCAGAGTCCCTCCTGAGGGATGGACTCATACTTATTTTGCACTCTTATTTCCTGTGACGTCTTTCCTGGGGGCTAGCTGGACACAAGGACAAGAGCTGTGGCCTGAGATCTCAGAGTCCAAATCAGAGCTCTTTCCAGATGAGATGAATCTGAGTCAGAAGGCAGCCTGTGCCTAAAGAAGCAAATCTGTATCTATATATGTGTATCCATACGTGTGAGCCACACATGTATCTGTATATATGCATATATGTATATACACATATCTGTATGCATATATGCACACACATATATCTGAATGTATATATGTACATATATATGCAGTTATATGTATATACACTCACATAGATTATATATATGCAAATATACATGTATATGTATACACACTTTCATGTACTTATATATATACACACATGCATATATATACACATATATGCACATCCATCTACACATACATATATGCACATATATATCTATATGTATGCACACATACATACTGCAAAGCCCCTATGGTAGTGAAAGGCCAACAACTCCTCCCCTCTCCAGAAAGCTGAAGGGTCTATTGAAAGCCAGATGTACACTGTGAGTGAGGCAGGTACAGCTCAGGAAGGTAAAGGGCCCATGACCGGGGTGAGGAGCAGAGGGCTTCAGCACAGAGTAGAGGGAACAAGCTATCAATCCCTCAGCACCCTCTCTTTTCAACACATTGAAAGGTACATGCTGAGTGGGGTGTCATGCCCACCATGTTCTGCATTTTAGAGAAACACCCTTTCCTCTCTGTTTCTTCTTTTGTAAAATAAAGTCTTTGGTGGCATTAATCTCTGAGCTAAAAACTTCTGCTAGTATCTGCTGATAGTAGTTCTCTCTTACCCCAGAACAGGTCTAACTTCCTGGGACACACGTATCCGTTGAGTGACTCATGAACAACTGTGCAGCCAGTGGATAACACAGCAGATATGACCCAGATATTGTGGAGGAAGTGATGACTTAGAAACAGAGAACAGACCCCACAGATGACTAGGTGTTTCAAAGAGGTCTCTGTGTCTCTTCTTGCCATTGAGCTTTGCAAAACTCTGTGGAGTGTAGGTGACAAAGAGCCATGCAAATAGCTCTCACCCATCATGTACAATTTCCTGCTGGCAGTGCTGCTGGCTTACCACACCCTCTGTGGCTCAAGCCTGGTTTGCGTTTGTTTGTAAATCACCCTCAGTTTTCTTGTTCACTTTGTAGGCACTTTGAATTCTCCTTTGCACAAATGGTGATACTGAACTGACTCCTTCATGAATTCATGAGCTCAATAAAATCTTTGAGGGCTGAGTAGATGGTTCTGTGGGTACAGTGCTTGTGCCATAAAAATGAGGACCCAAGTTCCAGTCCCCAGCATCCAGATAAAAGCTGGGTGTGATGGCATTCATGTGCCTGTAACTCTAGTGCTGGGCACAGGGGAGAGACAGGAAGATTCCTGGAGTTTGCCAGTCAGATAGTGAGCCCCTGTCTCCGAAAAAAAGTGGAAAGCCATAGAGGAAGATAGCTAAAGTTGACCTGTAGTTTCCATACATGTGAACACATGCACCCCCCACACACATTCATACAGTCTTTACACTGATTTGATATTTTGATGAAGGTCATATTATATGTTCAAAACTTAGCCTTTAGCTATTTCTAGCTCACTACAGCACAAGACTGCTGGCATTGTCGGTGGATGAAAGGTGGTAGGTTGTCATAGCAACCTTCCTCCATCCTTTCAGCCTAATGGCTGTGTTCTGGTCCCAGCCCTTTCCGTCATAACTTCTGTTGCCCTGACTCTAGACTCTGGGGTTCTTTCTCTCTTCTATCCTTGAAGGAACCCACTCTGTCAGCACCCTGCTTTCTGAGGGATCCTAGAATCTCTGCTTGCTGCCTTCTGTATTCAGATTCAACCCATCCAGATTGAGGGTCAGGATTTCTTCTTGTGGTACCCTGAGGAGGGCTCAGTCAATTGTAGGTGTACAGTCATTCCAGGTACCAACTGAGAGGGCCACTCAATGCACTGGTGCTTATGCTCACTTCCTGCTTGCCCTTGGGAGTTTGACTTTCCCACCCTGTCCCTCAACATGATCTTTGGTAAAGTTGGTAGAACCTTCTACTACTGAAAGAAGAAATCCAGGCCTAGAGAGTCAACCAGGGCAGGATGTTGGGGGAGGGGTGGGGGTAGTTCTCTCAGCTTCTCAGAAACTTTCTAAGGTCCCAGCCTTTTCTGAGCTGAATTTCAGGACTCTTTTCATCTGCACTTGTATTTATATCCACTCTGAACAGAGCCCTACAATAACTTCTTCAGCCCACAGGAGAGATTTCATTATCTTCCACACCACACATGAGGGATGCACATATCACAGAGGGATGCACATACCAATGACTTGCCCAAGTGGCATGGCAGGGGAAGCCCCCAGCCAGGACATCGTGGCACTTGGATTCTCTAGCTTAATAACCCTTTGGTCCTAGGCTACAGCTTTTTTTTAAAGTGTTTTAATTAGGCTGGGTGTGGTGGTGCACACCTTTAATCCCAGCACTCGGGAGGCAGAGGCAGGCAGATCTCTGTGAGTTCAAGTCCAGCCTGGTCTACACAGTAAGTTCCAGGACAGCTGGGGCTACAGGGAAACCCTGTGTCAAAAAGACCAAAAAAAGTGTTTTAATTAGTGTATATTAATTATATGTTATAGTGGGTTTCATTATGACACTTTCACACAGCCATATAACATAGATTATTTTTTTGAGTATTACATTTACATCATTTCTACCCTCCTTTATCCCCCAACTCCTTCTATGTGCCCTCCCATGTCCTCTTAAATGTCTATCCTCTTCTTTATTGTTGCATATATAGATATCTATGTATGTGTAAAACACACTGAGTCCATTTATTGTTGCTTGTGTGTACATTTCTTTAGGGCTGAACACTTGGGACTGAATAAACTGCCAGGAAGGTCATCCCTGAAGAAAATGGATTCTCACTGTTGAATCAGTCACTGATCTCCTTGTAGCTCTTCATCTAGGGGTAAGATTTTGTAACATTTCTCCATCCACGTTGGCATGTCAACTGGTGTCATTATGCAGGTTTTGTTTAGGACACCACATTACTGAGATTTCATGGGTGCAGCTTTCCTGTGATGTCTAGATGACAGTATCTGCAGCACACATCCTGGTCCTCTGGTCCTTATGCTATTTCTGCCTCCTCTTCTGTGATGTTCCCTGATCCTTAAGTGTAGGGCTGCATTATAGATTATCAAATGGGATGGGCACTCGACTGTCACATATTCACTGCATTTTGACCAATTGGGGGTCTCTGTAATAATAGTGTCCATCTGCTATAAAAGAAGCTTCTTCAATGAAGGGTGAGAGCTACACTTGTCTGTAGATATAAAGATAAGTATGTTGAGTACAGTTAGTCATTATGTTGGTTTAGGAAAATGGCAACAGTAGGTTCTCCTCTAGGGTTTATGACCTCTATAGCCATGAATAGTTGGCTGGGTTTGCACTACCAGGCATGAATTCCCTTCTGTTAAATGTCCCTTAAGTCCAGCTAGATAGCTGTAGATTATCCCCAAGATAAAAGTGTCAGTAGTACGTAATTTAGGATATCTTTAAGGGCCAATCATTGTGGTTCATGGGCCTTACAGATGTGTGTAGGACTACTGGTTAATGCTCTTACTTGGCAGCTTGCAAAGCTCTTTCTGACACTATGAGAGCTGGTCATCAGGGATGAGACTTCCAGAATCTCAATTCAACTCCTCCAAGTCCCACGTCTGAGTTGTGTGGTATCTTTAGCAATAGTATAACATATTTTGATTCTTTCTAGACTCTTTCCCACTCTTGTTGATCTCCTTCGTCTTTCAAAGTAGTTCCCCCCTCCCTTTTTTGTCTTTTTGAGATGGGATCTTCTTGTAGCCCCAGTTGTCCTGAAACACACTATGTGGACCAGGCTGGCCTTGAACTCACAGAGCTCCACCTGCCTCTGCCTCCCAAGTGCTGGGATTAAAGGTGTGAGCCACCATGCCCGGCATTCCCCCCCTTTTTTTTTTAATAGGACCAAAAGCAATCACTTGTCTTCCAAACCCAAAATAAATACTCCATGTACAGTAACTCGACTAGATCGACCTACTTTATGCATCCTGCCAAAACGCCAATTTTCAGTTTTTCTAAATTTCTCTTGACATTTCTTTAATTTCCATAATACTTGTTTTATTTTTTTCATTTTTTAATTTTATCTTATTTTGACTTTACTTGAATTCTTTTT
>NW_008338996.1:8729477-8738236 GCF_000622305.1 Nannospalax galili | reverse complement strand
TCACTACAGCTTTAACATATTCAGTAACACACTCCAGAGCAAGAGTACATTTCTTTCACAATTGGGTGCAAGTTTCTAGGATCACAGTTGAATTAATATAGTTATATATTATTGTGCTCAGTATAAGCCCTGTAAGACATAAAACTGAATGAGTTTTTAACCTTTAAAAAAGATCTCTATTTCATTTAGAATATATTGTTCCTTGCAGAAAGACTCATTGTTTTTGCTACTAACACTGAGATGTTGGCGCATGCATCTCTAATCTGTATGTATATGCTTATTACTAGTCATAATTGGTTACACTTGGATCCTTGGTGGCTGTGCATGTCTATAAAGTCATCGGGCAGCTTTCAATGGTAATGTTTATCACCTTTACTAATTAGCATGATGGAAATTTCCATGTTTCCTCCTCAAATATAATACATTTAAAAAAATTTGTTGATTTTTTTTGTGTGTGTATATCACACAGAACATCCCAAACCATCTTATTTAACTATACACCCACTTCCCAGATGGCCGCCTCCCATAGCCTCCCTCCCCCAACTAGAGTATTATGCTCTGATATCCTTTTTCCTGGTGGGCCTATCTTGCCAGACCATTGGCTATACTAGCTTTCAGGATTCACAGCTAAGTAAGGCAATTGATTGCTTTACTCCCTCAATAAAGAACCCTCCATCACTATCAAAACTGGCCAGTGGGGATGGTGCTCCCAGATCAGTATTTGCTTGATTTCTCAAAAGAAGAAATACAAATGATTGAGACCTTTTTCTTTTTTTAAATGTTCAAGTTTTAACCATCAGAGAAATGCAAATTTAAACTGCTTTGAGACTGTATCTTACCCCAGTCACAAAGGCTATGATTAAAAGAAATGACAACAAATGCTGGAGTTGGGATGGGGGAGGGAAACAACACTTACTCGGTTTTGGTGGGAGTGCAAACTAGCGCAACAACTGTGGAAATAAGGGTGATTACTCAAAGAGCTAGGAATATATCTACCATATGATCCAACTTTTCCACTGCTGGTTATATTTCAAAAAGGACTCTATATCTTACTACAGAGCTACTTGCCTATGTTCATTGTTGCTGTATTCACACTAGCCAGGAAATGGAAACAGGCTTGCTGTCCATCAATGGATGATTGGATAATGAAAATGGTGTACATATACGCAAGGGAATATTATTAAGCTGGAAAGAAAAACAAAATCAATGAAATTTGAAGGTGGAGCTGGAGAGTTGGTTCAGAAGTTAAGAGCATTGGCTGCTCTTGCAGGGGACCTGGGTTTGGTTCATAGCACCCACAGGACAGCTAACAGCCATAAACTTCAGTTTTAAGGGCTCTGACCCCCTCTTCTGGCTTCCATGGGCATTGCATACAAGTGGTACACTTAAAGGCAAAATGTTCATACACATAAAGTATAAATAAATTTTTCTTGATCTGCTATGTATAATTTGTCGGTAGGCTGTAGGAGTAATACGATTCCCTCTGGTTTTCAAAACTAGCTAGGCATTATTTATCTCTTGCATTGTCTCACCCCTCCATCATGGTTTTCCCATTTAAGGTGCCCCCATTTCCCCCCTTTTTCCCTTCATAATACCCTTGTCCTATGGTTCTACCTCTCTTGAGCTCCTTCTTTTCCTTTATCCCCTAGGTTCCTTGTATACCTTCCCCTCCCCTCTCCCTTAAACTAACCCAATTTTTATCCGTATCTCCCTTATTAAGGCCTGTTTCCTACTGTTCTTCTCTTTCAGATTCTTTCTTTTCTTTTACCTCCCTGTTTCCTTTCCATCATCCTGGTTCCTGTAGTTATGTCTGGATACATACTCACTTATCAGGGTTTGGTTCTAGGATCCACACATGAGGGAGAACATATGTCAAATTTTTTTCTAACTCTGTGTTACTTCACTTAGTATAACAGTTTCATCCATTTACCTGCAAATTTCATGATTTCATCTTTCTTTACTGCTGAGTAAAACTCCATTGTATAAATGAACCACATTTTCATTATCCACTTGTCAATTGAAGGACACAGGTTGCTTCCATCTCTTAGCTATTGTCAAAAGAGCAGCAACAAACATGGAGGTACAAGTGTCTCTACAATAGGATGAGTTCTTTGGGTACATGCCAAGGAGTGGTATAAGTGGGTCAAATGGTAGGTTCATTTGTAGTGTTTTAAGAGTTCTCCACACTGATTTCCATAGGGGTTGAACAAGTTTGCAGCCCCACCAGCAGTGGATGAACGTTCCCCTTTCCCCACATCCTCTCCAACATTTGGTATCATTTGTTCTCTTGATCTTAGCCAGTCTGACTCGGGTAAGATGAAATCTTACAGTGGTTTTAATTTGCATTTCCCTAATTATTAGTGATGTTGAACATCTTTTAAGATGTTTCATAGCCATCTTTACTTCTTCTTTTGAGAATTCTCTGTTCAGCTCCTTAGCCCATCTTTTAATTGGGTTACTTCTTGTCTTGGCTCTCTGTTTTTTGAATTCATTATGTATTCTGAATATTAAACATCTGTGCCATTCTGTGGGCTTTCTGTTTGCTTCCCTGGTTGCCTCTTTTGAGGCAGAAGCTTTTTAGCTTAATGAGGTCATATTTATTAATTCTTGCTCTTTCTGTTTGCTTCCCTGGTTGCCTCTTTTGAGGCAGAAGCTTTTTAGCTTAATGAGGTCATAATTATTAATTCTTGCTCTTTTTTCCTGAGCAATTGATGTCTGGTTTAGAAAATCCTTTCCTACCCCTATATCTTGTAGGTTTTTCCCAATGTTTTCTTCTAAGAGTTTCAGAGTTTCAGTCTTTACATTGAGGTCTTTGAGCCGTTTGGAATTGACTTTTGTTCAGGGTGAAACATAGGGGTTTAGTTTCATTCTTCTACAAGTAGAGATCCAGTTTGGCCAGCACCATTTGCTGAACATGCTGTCTTTCCTCCAGTTAATGTTCTTGGCCCCTTTGTCAAATATCAGGTGGCTAAAATCGCAATTACTCATATTTGGGTCTTCAATTTTCTTCCATTGGTCTATGGGTCTATTTTTATGCCATTACCATATTGTTTTTATGACTATAGCTCTGTAGTAGAGCTTAAAATCTGGTATAGTAATCCCCCCAGCATTGCTCTTAGTTCTCAAGGTTGTTTTGGCTATACAATGATGAGGAGACAAACATGGCTGATGATGTTCCCGCAAGTGATCTTGGCTGAGTTATGCTGGACTTATGTTCCTGATCCACAATATTGCACCCCGTGATGTGGGAGAAAAAAGAGATAGTAGTGACTGTGAATGACTCTTGGTTAATTGCTCAGCCTGCTTCAAAATGCCTGATGATTATTTTGGATTGGGAAGTGGGTTGCCTATTTGTTTTGTTAAAAATGATAATAAGTCCAGGTGTGTACAAGTAGATGAATGTGTGTTTGTGGGACAAGGTGGATACTGTACCAATGTCAAAGTGTTATTGCCAAGAGATAATAGAGTAGAGAAAAAAAAATTTCTCCGCAAGCATTTCCACCCTGTAAGCAGCAGCAGATATTCTAAAAAGGTTGAGAGCCACCTTACCATCATGGTCCTCTATCACTTCCATTGTGTATGGTTTAGTGGGACTTGGCATGCTTTTCCTCCTATGTCTTTGTTTTCATCTGGTGGCAGGAAAGTTATCTAAGAAACCCTGTGGCAAGTCAAGGCTGCTGTGCATGAAATGAGATTGCACTCCCTCCCCTAACAGAGGCTGGCAGTCAAAGACGGGTAAGATCTTCTGGGAGAAAGTCAACCTAAGACAGGGCGTAGGTGATGGAAGCTATGTGTAGATGATGGGTAAGGCTTTGCTCTAGCAGAAGAGAACCTAAGACAGGCATGGTCCTTCTGTCCTAGATTTAGCATAATCTGGGGTTAGAAAAAATAAAGAAAGGGGAGATGTTGGGAGCTATTGATATAAATGCAGCCATTACGTACATTGAGCCATGGCAGGCTTGCTTGTTTACTTAGAGTTCATGTTTTGCACACCAGCACCTAATCTGCCAAGTCAAAGGGAATGTGTTTATATGGTGGCGTTCACAAGTATTTGACTGGTCCTTGACCCTCAGATACAGGTGGGGAAAACAGCTGTTGAAACTAATTGAGCTAAGCAAATGGTGTCTGTCTCTGATGTTCTTCTGTATAAAAAGGCAGAGCTAAAATAAACTGGGGCTGCAGTCTCTACTGACAGTCTTCCCAAGTATCTTTTCTCTGTCTCTTGTTTTTTCTTCCAATCCTCACTCCCCCGTTCAGGTACTATCCATCTTGGCCAGCTGGCACTGGCAAGTGGCGCCCAGAACAGGGACCTGAAAAGCAGGGGAAAAAGTGAAGGACACCGCTGGAGAAATTAGGTGAGTGCACTTGGTACAATTGGGGAGCGGTAAGTATTTATCTTGGGAGAAGATGGGGCGAGGAAACAGTTGTCCGGTTTTTGTAAGGAATATGCTTGGAGCCCGAGGAGCAAAGACTGAGATTAAAGAAGAGAATCCGATAAATGGCGGCTGGTCTAAAAGTGAAACCAAACCTTCTGCTCTTCCAGAGCCAGCTCCATTAGCCTTGCCACCCTTTTATGAGGACCCCCGTCTGGGGCTAGAAGAGGGATCTCTTGACCCTGAGGATGAGTCTGCCCTAAGAGAGGAGACGGTTGAGTATGATCAGGAGAAGTGTCCACCTCTAATTGCTTTGCCTGATCACTGGGAAATTAAGCAATTAAGGGCAGAGTTAGAGGCTGTGAAGAAGGAAATGTTAAAGAACAAAGAGAAAAGAATTAGGACCACCCCAACACCCTCTATCATGGTAGGATTAGATCCTCCTCCTCCGAGACCACCGAAGGTTGTTGTGCCTCCCATGATTACCATGGCTCAGGAGCCTTCGGCAGGAATCTGGTACCTGCTTAGAACTTCTTCATACAACACAGTATGATATACACAGAAGGCCACAATTGGCAAAATTTTAGAGAATAAGGGACTGTAGAGTGTATGTCTCTGGGTAGGACTATTATATTAAATCTCACTAACCTATGGCTCAAGGAACATTTCTGAGAATTAAAAAAATGTTTAATTTATTTTTATTTTATGCATTTGAGTATATTGCTGCATGTCTTAAGGGCACCCATGTTGTATAATGCCCATGGAATTCAGAAAAGTGTGTAAGACATATAGAACTGGTTTTTAGATGGTTGTTGGGTGCCATGTGGGTGCTGGAACACACAATGAAGGAAAGGAAGCATCTTCAACAAATGTTGCTGGCAATACTAGATCTCCATCTATAGAAGAATGAATCTTTGCCCTGTTAAAAAGTCAAATCCAAATGAATCAAAGACCTCAATATGAAAGATAAAGCTCAAAAACTACTAGAAGAAAGAATAAACAGTACCCTATAGGATATAGTTGTAGAAAGGACTTTCTAAATCAGACATAAGTTGCTTAGGTCTTATGGTCAACCATCAACAAGTAGGACCTCACTAACCTAAAAATACTTCTGTATAGCGAAAGAAACAAGCAAGAAAATGAAGAGAAAACTCACTGAGTGGGAGAAAATCTCCACCTGCTATGCATTCAACAGGTAGTTAATATCCAGAATATACAAAGAACCCGAAAAACAAAGAAACAAGAAAATAAATGATGTAATAAAAGATGAGAATGGAGAATTCTCAAAAGAAGAAATAAAAATAGCTGAGAAACACTTTTTAAAAGGTGCAACATCATTAGTAATTAGGGAAACGCAAATGATTTCATCTTACCTAAGTCTTACTAAGATCAAGAAGAAAAAAAAAAGATACCAAATGCTGGAGAAGCTGTAGAGAAAGGGGAACACTTAATTACTGCTGGTGGAATTGTAAATGCATGCACCCACTCTGAAAGCAGTGTTGAGAACTTTTAAAAAGGCTGAAGAAAAATGACCATACGATGTGGTTTTAGACTCCTTGTCATACACCCAGAGGACTCATTCCACTGTAGAGATACTTGTACAGCTATGTTTTTCCTTTTTACAAAGTATTTTATATGGAATTTATGTGTATCTCATACACAATGTCTTAATTATCTTATACTTCCTTCACCATCACTACCCTCCCATAGCCACCCACTAACTGACTTTCATGTATTCTGTTATTTATGCTAAGGTCTATCAAGTCAGGTTAGTGTCCCCTGATGTCCCTCAGTGAAAATTTGTCCACTGTGGTCTAGTCAGCCTACCTACGGTCACTCCCTTAAAGAAGATAAGCTCTTCTTTACTCAATAGTAATCATCTTCCCAGTGGTTCTTTGTCTAAGATTGGGGTGTGCTGCCCATGTCTACAGTTCTATTCTGGACTTTTGTCTGCTGGAGTTTGAATTGGTCTTGTGCATGCTGTCACCATTGCTGTAAGTTCATATGAACAAGACCCCAGGAGTCTATAAAACTCTATTTCCATATGGACATATACCTACTTCCCTGGCTTACTTATAATCTTTTCATCCCCTCTTCCTCAATGGTCCCTGAGCCCTGGGTTCATTGCTCTCTGTTGCCTGAGGGAGCTTCATTGATGAAAGTTGAGAAATGCTTTAGTATTCTCTCTACCCCTTGTTCCATTATATTCCATGAGTCTTAGTTATAGAGGTTCCATTGTAGAGGCGCCTCATAAGATTGGGCATTTCATGGACACCTAAGACAACCTAAGACAGGCACGGTCCTTCTGTCCTAGATATAGCATAATCTGGGATTATAAAAATAAAAAAAGAAGGGGGAGATGTTGGGAGCTGTTAGTCTGTTATGTACATTGAGCTGTGGCAGGCTTGTTTACTGAGTTCGTGTTCTGCACACCAGTACCTAATCTGCCAAATCAGGAGGAATGTGTTTATATGGAGAGCCTCACAATATCTGACCCGGAGGCAACAGTGGTAGCCAAAAAGATCAAAGAAGGCTTTGAAGTATTTGACCACTCCTTGACCCTCAGATACAGGTGGGCAAAACAGCTGTTGAAACTAACTGAGTTCTTCTGTATAAAAAGGCTGAGCTGAAATAAACCGGGGCTGCGTCTCTACTGACAGCCCTCCCAAGTATCTTTTCTGTCTCTTGTTTTTTCTTTCAATCCTCACTCCCCCTTTCAGGTACTGTCCATCTTGGCCAGCTGGCACCAGCACCCCAGTATATGGTTGATTTTGGAGAAGGTTCCATGGGGTGCTGAGTAGAAAGTATGTCCTTCGGTGCTTGGGTGGAATACTTGGTAGATGTTTGTTAAGTCTATTTGATATATTGTATTGTTTAATTCAGATATCTCTCTGTTAACTCTCTGCCCTATTGACCTATCTAATGGAGACTGTGGGGTACTGAAGTCCCCTACTAATAATGAGTTGGGATTAATCTAGGTCTTAAAGTCCTGTAGTATTGTTTTTATGAAGTTGGGTGCACCAGAGTTTGGTAAATATGTGTTCATGATTGTAATATCTTCTTGATTCATTGTTCCTTTGATCAGAATGAAGTGGCCCTCTTTATCTCTTCTGATTAGTTTTAGTTTAAAGTCTATTTTGTCAGATATTAGAATTGCTATGCCTGCTTTTTTCTTAGTACTATTTGCTTGGTATAGTTTTTTCCATCCTTTCACTTTAAGATAGTGCCTGTCCTTGAAAATGAGATGAGCTTTTTTGCAGACAACAAAAAGATGGGTTTTGTTTCTTAATCTAGTCACCTAATCTATATCTTTTGACTGGGGATTTAAGTCCATTAATGTTTAAAGTATTAATGAAATATGAGTATTGAATCCTGCCATTTTTATTTGTTTACATTCATGATATAGCTGTACTTTTCTACAGTTATACCGTCATTGAATTTCTTTTTGCAACCCCTTGGGTATAGTCATTCCTTTCTTCATCTCTTTGTATTGTTTCCAGAACTCTCTGAAGGGCTGGTTTTGTGGACGTGAATTCCTTCAGCCTATTTATGTTATGGAAGATTTTTCTTTCTTCTTCAACTATGATAGACATTTTGGCTGGGTATAGTAATCCATGTTGGCATCTGTGGTCATTTAGAGCTGGGAATGCTTTGGTTCAGGCTCTTCTGGCTTTCATAGTTTGCACTGAAAAGTCAGCTGTAATCCTGATGGGTTTTCCTTTATATGTGTAACTTGTTTCACTTTTGCAGCTTTCAGTATTGTCTCTTTGTTTTGTAAGTTTAGTGTTTTTACTATGATGTGCTGTTGAGAGTTTCTTTTCTGGTCCTGGCTGGTGTTCTATATGCTTCTTGTATTTGTATGGGCATGTCTTTCTTTAATTTTGGGAAATTTTCTTCCACGATTCTTTTGAAGATCTGGGTCATGCCATTATCTTGGGATTCTTCTCCTTCCTGTACGCCTATGGTCTTTTTATGGTGTCACACAATTCCTGCATATTGCATTCTTGTGATTTCTTAAATTTTTCATAATCTTTGCTTGAGTGGTCCAGTTCATCCACTTTATCTTCCAATCTTGATTCCATTTCTTTCATTCTATTGGTGAGGCTTTCTCCTGTCATTTCTAATTGGCTTACTGAGTGTTTCACTTCCTTCTTCATTTCAGCCTGAGTATTCTCCAATATTTCTCTTTTCTGAATTCATTCAGAAGCTTATCCCTATCTTTCTTCAGTTCTTTGATTTCTTTGTGTGTTCTTTAAATTCACTAAATTCTTTGATCATGTTTATAATTGTTCTTTTGAGTTCCATGTTCTGCTTTATCTCTAGGGGTTTCTCATTGTACTCCTCTAGAGGACTCTTGGTGTTTGGGGGGGATATATTATTTTGGTT
>NW_008338996.1:8728594-8729314 GCF_000622305.1 Nannospalax galili | reverse complement strand
CCAGTTCTCTCTTTTGATTTTATATTGGAGTGGCCAGATTGCTTTTGTCTTCAGGAGTTCCCATGGAGGCCCAAGTCAGATGAGGATCAGATGCTCTCAGACTTTCTCCTAAGGTCTGGATTCCTCCAGGGACTATTTTGGCCTCAGGAATTTAGGGGTTGGACTGGCCTGGGATCCCAGCCCAGGAAAGATGCTGGTCTAGGGCCGCTGGTGGCTGTGCCACTCAGAGATGGAAAGGAAGATGGGGGTGGGAATGGCTCCAAGGGCTCCTGGGGACTGCACTAAGGAGCCGGGTTGGTCTGGATGCAAAGGATCAGGAAGAGGAAAGGTCAGCGTAGGAGTCCAGGAAAGAGACTGGCGGTTCTTGCAGGCCCTGGTAAGTAGAGGGCAGTGAGGGTGGGGTCAGGCCCAGAGGGCTCCTGGGGAGCCAAGAAGGAACTGAGTTCGTCTGGATGTAAAGGATCAGGAAGCAGTGGTGGTTCCCCAGGTGTCTGGGCCACCAAGAGAAGGAATGGGACAGGACCCAGGCTAGGAGGAGAGACCGGCGGGGGAGATGGGAGGGTGAGTGAGGCTGGGGGAGTCAAGGTGCTGAGGGCACAACTTACCTCAGAGAGAGAGGCCTGTGGGTGGGAGAGAGGCCTGTGGGTAGTGCAGGCCCAGGGAAGCAGAAGCTTTTTTTTTTTTTTTTTAAAAAGTTTTTGCCTTGATTAAAGAGAGAAT
>NW_008338996.1:8688836-8724033 GCF_000622305.1 Nannospalax galili | reverse complement strand
ATTGCCATTTGTGTTTTTTTCACTAATTTGATCTCTTTTGTGAATATTTTGGAGAAAGTTCCACAGGCTTATGAGAAGATTGTGCATTCCATGACTGATAGAATACTTTGAGTATGTCTTAAGTCCATTTGATACATAGTATAGTCTAACTTTTAGGTTTCTTTGTAGATTTTTGTTTTGATGATCTACGTATTGATGAGTGTAGAATAGTGACATCTTCCATTATTATTGTATCTGGACAAATCTGTCCCATTATATCCGGTAATTATGAAATTTGGTGGACCAACACTTGGTTCCAGTTTATTTCCAATCTTCATTTTTATTTTTAAAAAGATTTTTATTTTATTTTATTTCATTTTATTTTATGTTTATTTAAGTGTATGCACGTGTGACTGTGTGTATGGGCTTGTGTGCAGGTGCACATGGGGACCAGAAAAGGGGTCAGATCTCCTGGAGCTGGAGTTGTAGATAACTGTAAGTCTTCAAATGTGGGTATGGGGAACCAAACCCCAGTACTCTGCAAGAGCAGCAGGCACTCACATTGAGGCATCTCTCCAGCCCAATCATTTCATTTATATTAATACAGAATGGCCTTTTTGAATTCTCTCATTTGGCTTGAAATCTACTTTGTCAGGTATGAATATAGCTATTCCTGCTTGCTTTTGGCTTCTAATCATAGTGTGTTCCAGACCAGCCAGGGCTACTTGCTACAATGTTTTACATTCAGCTTTTTTTTTTTTTTTTTAAAGAAGTTTGTGCCTTGATTAAAGAGAGAATATGAGTGCTCCCTTTCCCTTGGACAGTTCAGTCTCTTTCTCTGGTAATATTAGTTACAACACACATAGCTGTGGTACCAGAATACAAAATTTCTGGTGACGTAAGAATTAGGGATTTATTTCTCTCATATAATATCGAGTCAAGATGGATGACCCAACCTCCAGTCAGAGATTCTGTGGTTCTGAGGTCCTAATCATTCACCAACGGAACAACTACCAACAGGTGCTGATTTAAGTTTAGATGAACTGAAATGAAAGAAAAATGGGGAAAACAACCAGTGCTTACGCACACTGGCAGCTTTTCCAGTGACTTGTGGCTCTACACTGAGCATATTCCATGAGAGAAGGTGCTGGCAGATGTTTCTTTCTGTGTAATAAGAAACTTCCAGATTCCTGTACATCACCTACCAGCTCTCCTCAACCTGAACTATGGTCACATGGCCCATTCTAGCTGCAAGGAAAACTGGGACACACTATGTTGAACAAGGCTGGACAGTTTGTGACTCCTCCAAACAGAACAGGGGTTCTGATGCAAGAAGAAAGGAACTGTCCTGGGAAGGACTGCAGCAGGGAGCGGGTGCTGTGTACCTGGCCACCTCCACCCTGAGCTCTCCCCATTCAGTCTTTTTATTCAGCCCCTGGCCATCCCTGTGTGCCCTACACTATCCCCCACCCTCTGCCCGTCTCCCAAGCAACTTTCCATGGACTCTTTCAAAACCAAACCAAACCAAACAACAAAACCAAGACAACAACCAAAAACCAAAACCAAAAGCAACAAATGCAAAGCGAAAATGAAAATATTCACGTAAGGCAAATGAAAATATTCACATAAGGCAGTGTGGTCAGGGGCCAGGCAGGAGCTTAGATTGTATGAATGCAAGTTGCTCAAGGCTGAGGTTAGTCTGAACCCAGTGCTGGGTCCTCTGCCATCTTCTGTCACTCTCTCTACTTGCCCATTATCAGATGTCCCATTTTCCTTCCTTTATTTCTGAGTAATTTAGGCAGGTCATGTGGTGTGAGGTCTCCCTTTGCACGCCCCCCCCAAACTCTGCAGAACATCAGGTAGTCTTCTCTGACACCCTGACTCCTTTTCACAGTGCAGGAGAACCCATGAAGGGCTGAGGAAGACCACTGGCTCTCTCATAAACTCTGCAATTGGCACAAATTTATTTAATTTATTATTTTTATTTTATGGGTATGAGTGTAATACCTGTATGTATGTAAGTGCATCTGTGTCCTGTTGAGCAATGACCTTGGAGGTCAGAAGAAAGTATCAGATCCCCTGGAACTGGAGTTACAGACAGTTGTTAGCAGTGATATGGGTGCTGGGAATCAAACCCAGGTCCTCTACAAGAGCAGCCAGTGCTCTTAACTGCAGAGCCATCTCTCCAGCTCCCTCCCTCTGTCTTAAACAACATCATCCATCTTTGGAAGGCAGAAACAGCCACACCTTTTTTTTTTTAAATCGAGCTTTTAAAAATTTCACACACCATTTCGCACTCAAATCCAGACCCCCCTCCACCATCCATGCCTCCCCTTAACCCCCTACTGAACCCTACACCCTCTGCCATACATGCTTAGAACTATTTAAGACTGATTGCTGCTGGGTGAGGGAGAGTTTGACTTACATACGACCACTGGGTGGACTGACTAGACTCCAGTGGATGCATTTACACTGAAGGACATTTGGGAACAAACACCTGAATGAACACAGCTACTTTTGACTGTAAATATAGGACATCTACATGGTTGAACAGTATAAAAAATATCACGAAGCATTTTTATCAAGAACCACACGTTAAGAGAATTTCAAAGAAATGAGATAAAATTGTTCAGGAGGCAAAGGGGCCCACATTCAGATCCCTGTATGCCCAACAGTCCTAATCCAAGGGTTCCTCTGGGGGACCTTTGCAATTGTGCTTAACTGGCTGTGAACTCACGCTTGCCATCTGAGTGTGTTCTGAGAGGGTTGGATGAAGCAGGAGGCAACACCCTATAAGGGTGTTTTCTATATCCTTGAAGGACTTCATGAAAGCAAACCAAAATATGGAGCAGATACTGGGTGTGGACCACCAAACTCAACATAATCATGATTAGGTTGTTTATAGAAGTTTTCCCATCTCTGGATTACAGTCTGGATTATAGGGTCCCCTCCCCCTAAGTCTCAAGGTCTTAGAGATCTGGTCCTGCTTGTCTAGAAAAATTGAGGTGTGCTTTTTAAGTTCAGAGCCTTGTGGGGCTCGGTTAATGACAGGGTTGCCAGAATTTCTGGGGCCCTGTATCTGAAGGGAGCAGGAGGGATGTGACTAATCGGGCTGGTGCTGGAAGCGGTGAGTGGAACTGACTGTGCCAGCACAGGGAGCCACTGAGGGCTGATGTAGTGGGCAGGACAGACCTGGGCAGCTATGACTGCTGTCAACCGGTGTGTGGGTACAGGCCTAGGCTCAGATGGGTGTAAGGGAACAGGGTTCGGAAACCTAGCCATATTTTCTGTAAGATCTGTCCTGTTGGTCTCTTGGCCTGATGCTGGGGTGGTCAGGGGACTGGCAAGCCAGTCCTTTAGTGCGAGACTCTGTTCACTGCAAGTGGGATCCTTGGGTGGATGGTCACTTCTTCAAGACTCATTTTTTTCTTAGCAAAATGGTGCTAGTGGCTCTTCAGCTACAGACCCTCCTGGGTTTTTGGAAAGACAATAGAAGATGCAGGCTGGAGGGTCCAAAATGCTTGGGAACAGAAGTTTTTCAGATTTTGGAGCATTTTGTAATTTATGTTTTTGGATTAGGGATTCTCAGCCTATGTCATATGGTGGAAAATAAGTTACAAACAGACAAGACTTTAAGTTTCAAGTGGAACTTTGTTTCTAACTTCCATTTGTTGAACACTTACTGTGTGCTAGACACTTGGATAAGCTCTTTACATTGGTTGCTCAGTTAACTTTCACATCTTCTGACATGAATTCTTATTCCTATTGATGGGTGAGGAGACTCTGGGTCAGTACTGGAACTCCTACCAGATCTACATGGTACAAAGGCTCTTGTTTCTTACCACTTCTTATAAAAATTATAATTACGAATTCATAGTAATTATATAATAATGGGTTTCACTGTGACTTTTTCAGACCTGCATCAATCAGCTTTGGTCCTATCCAGCTTGCCCAATGACTCTCTCTAACCCTCTCTTTTTCCTCCTCTCTCCATCTCCTGATCCTCAGTGGACTCTCTAATACTTTTGGGCCCCAGATATCAAACTCAGGCTCAAAGGCAGGTGCCTCTAACTGCTGAACCATCCTGCCAGCCCCTATACAGATTTTATAACCACTTTTATTTCTGTAATCCTACTTGAATTTTACAGACGCCTTCTGAGACCAGGGGGCTCTGTATCTACTGTCTAGAAGAGGAAACCGAGGCTCAAGAAGGTTAAGGGACTTGTGGAGCCTCATGACTACCACCCAGAGGAGGCTTAATTCCCAGACTCATCACACCTTACCACCCTCTGCTGCCCCGGGAGCAGGGTTGGAGCCTAGCTCTGCCTGGTCTCGGAACCTGATCGCATGCTCATTGTTTTCTGTGCTGTCATGGGTATAGCCAGGGAAGATGTAGATGAGGATGAGGGAGAGGTAGGTCTGTGATCTGGTCCCCAAATCTGTTGGGATGTTATCTGGAGCATTGCAGAGCCGGGGCCAGACTGGTGCGATGGCTCATGCAGGTCTGATGTTCGGTATAAAGGATGTGCCTAGAACTTTAGTCACCAGGTAAGGGTTGTATATTAAGGCGGCTAAAAGAATGCTCTGCAAAGAGTCAGCAGGGAGAATCTGCGTGGGCAGGGGATATGTCTGTGTGTCTGCATGGAGTGTCTCCCTTTTCTCGGTATTCGTGAGTTAAAAACATCTGTACTCTGAGTTTATTGTAAGTGGCATATTTCTTTTTCTTCCTTTTAAACAGAAGCAATGAAGGCTAGAGAGAAACATGTTGGCTTGCCCAGGACCACACAGCTGCATTTGCATCCAGGTCTCTGAGCCAGTCCGCCTGTTGCTTCGTCTTGACGTGCCTCCAAGTGTCCTTTGTCTTGCAAGCAGCATCTTGCCCCAGCTTCTGGGGAAGATCATGCTGTGTCCAAGCCCCAGCCTCGGTTTCAGAGACTAAGAAACTCAAACTTTATGCCTGCTGGCTCCTGCTTTCTCGAACACCCTGCATGACCCTTCCTTTCCCTGAGTTACCCTGTATGACCAGGCAGGCTTTCCCAGATGCTAACCAGGATGCTGCTGAGATCAACACTCTTTTTTTGAAAAAAAAATTTAATAAAAATTTTATTTATCTATTTTTATGTTATGTACATGAGTGTTATGCCAGCATATGTATAAGTGCACCCTATGTCATGCAATGCTCGAGGAGGACAGAAGAGAGCGTTGGATCCCCTGGAACTGGAGCTATGGATGGTTGTTAGCTACCATGTGGGTGCTAGGATTTGAACCCTGGTCCTCTGCAAGAACAGCCAGTGTTCTTAACCACTGAGCCATCTCTCCAGCTCCTTAACAGTCAGTCTTCTTTGCATAGTCTTTCCATTGCTCAGCTAGGCCAGGTCAGACCCAGGACTTCACAGATGCTACTCTCAGCAAGGTGACTTCCTAGGTTCTGAGCATGCTGACGATGATCTTGCTATGGCCTTGGCTCCATGAATTCCTTTTTCTGGACTTCAGTGTTCTCACTCTCTCATGAAGGAAGACTCCTTGAGGAGCTTCCAAGAGAACTAGACCCTCTGTGGTTTCTGTGTGTTAAATTTTAAGGTCTTATTCTGTCTTTTAATTGTGATCTGTTAAAAGATTTTTAAAGATCTAAAAAAACATCCAAACAAAATAACAGCTCTCTCCAACCTTTTTTTTTTTTTTTGACCGGGGCTAGTGTTTTCTTCTTAAAGTGGGACCCACATGAAATCATAGTTTCTGTCCTCTCCTCTTCCCCTCAGAAGTGGGGAGGAGAAACTGCACTTTGGATAAATGACTTCTAATCTGGTACTGCATTTCCCCAACCATACTCATGAGCTGAGCTCCTAACAACACATCAGAATTAAGACACACATTTTCCACACAGGGGACTATCTCTATTTCTGTGACTAATTCCCTTCCTCTCTCTCCCACAGAGTGATCAATTCTTAGACAATTTCAAAGCCCTTTGAGGAAAAGCCTGTTTGTTATTCACCTAACAGCAGAGCTTTCTTTTGGACACAGCTGCCCAGAGGAAGAGATTGCTCTTTTTTTTTTTTTATCAAAAGCCATTTCTTTCCCCTATATTCCTCCTTTCCATCCTGACCCTACCCTTGCCTCTGTGCTCACAGGAAGCGAAGGTCTTACATGGGACATAAAACCTGGAGCAGTATCTTATCGGCTGCAAGGATTGCTGTGTGGTTTGGAGACTTTGGCTCCATCCTTGTACACTCTCTCCATCCTTGGTTGCACAGGTGGAGGTGTTTTCCTCTTTCTCTGAAAGGATCACAAGGCAGTTGTCCTGTCTCTACTCCCCCCTGAGCTTTAGAGGTTCACAGAGAAGTCCAAAGACCTATTATTTTTAGGCCCTGGGGAGTGTTTTCTTGAGGTAGGTAGATTTGGTTGCAAGAGTAGAGCTGACAAGAATGATCTGCCTAGGCTACATGAGAAACATGAACAGACAAGCCATGTCCCCCCACAACGTCTGCGCTTGGGATCTTCTTGGTTTGGGCTAACTACCTGGGGCTTTGAAAATCAAAAATAGAAGTAACCATTTTTCCTTAGGAGGCCACAAGAGTTTCACAGTGTCCTGGACTTGTTTAAGAGCACTCAGCCATTCCTCATGACAGCTCTCTCTTCTTGTGTAACAAACAACACCCAAACCCGAGTATAATCAAATAATAAATACTTACTGATGTCCAGTTTCTGGCGGTCAGCTGGTGGGTCTGGGGATGAACTGAATTCAAGGAAGCCCTCATGCCTCAGTGGTGAACATAACATCGTTCACAAATAGTATAGCGATGATTTGCCTTACTGGCACTGGATATTAAACCTGGTCACAAAACATTTTAAGGAAGCCTTAAAATGGGTATACCCAATCTATCCCGACACTGGACATTTCTAGGACTGTGGGCATCCCTGTGGACTTCTTGCCTATTCCATTATGCTTGGTGTGGCCTCACAAGAGGCCTGGAGGGGAGTCTTTCTTATTCCTGGTCACCTCCTAACCATTAGTTGTACCAAGCATGTGTCTACTTTGCAGGTACATTGTGTCATAGTGCATGTATGATTTGATTTTCTTCAGGTTTTCCCTTTTCCCTGAATGTGGTGTTTTGTATGTGAAAACCCTCACCCACCCATTTCTCATGCTGTCTAGGCATTCACTATGGGGCAACATTATTATTCATTCATTCTTGTGTTGATGGATATTTGTGTTGTCCGTGATTTTTTTCAGATTCGTTGTAGGAGCTCTCCCCACTCCAGGGAGTAGGAAGTTCGGGCTCCACCCTATCCCAACATATCCAGGAATCATAGAGACTTTCTTAGGCCTAAGAAATTGATTGGTTCTATTCAACTAATTCTAGTCAACATTCCATGACTACCCTTTCTTACAGGGGTGACATAGTGATGCTGTTTGAAGCTTGTTCCACTTGGTCCTTTGTGCCCTCATTACTTGACACAGTGGCCTCACCAGAAGAGTCAAGTTAGTGCGTATAAACTGAGGAGCCATGGCCCCAAGTCTGAGCAGGGGCACTGTTGATCTCATGTAAGAACACCTTGATGACAGTGTTGCTGCAGTAAAATACATGGACAGAGTTTCCCTGATCTGGATCCTACTAGCCTGGAGAACCTTGGTCCAGTCACAGTGGTCAGTCACCGATCCAGTCCTTTCTCCCTGTGTGGCTGGAATACTGCTGTGCAGTTGGATGACTGTAGGAAGTGCAGCCGTGGGTGACTTTGCAGAAGCTTGGAGGTGGCTTCATTTTACAGCAGCATTCTCTCAGTCTCTGTATTTTAGTTTCCTCATGTGTAATGAGTGTGTTCTCATATGCGACTTCACCTGAACGAGGTTGGGAACTGGGTCCCAATGTGCCCTTTCCCTTCCTGAGGCCATCGTTCTGTCTTGGGCTTCCCTGTTGGGAATCTCTGATTGAAGACACAGCTGAAACGTTGCTCCTTGGAACAAGAGGATTTCGATGTCAGCCCCACTCTTTCTCCACTAAAACTGTGATCTTCCAGTCCCTAGCCTCTCCGAGCTTCAGGTTCCCCAACTGCAGACAGGAGAACTACTTCTATTTCCATAGAACTGTTGTGAAGGTGAAATGAGGTGATAAACTAGAAAGGGTTAGAGAGGGTGGAACAGGCAGGGTGAGAGTCGGGACTCTCTCCTTAGAGGCTGTGTGCATTCTGTCGCTGAATGGCTTTGACTTCATAAAAATCAGAATGAGCCTCTCCAGTGCTATCTAGAAGCTTTGCAGACACATTCTGCACAGCATTTTGTGAACCTGAAGACTTGGCAACATCTACCTTGATTCTTCTCCTGAGGCTTCCATAGTTTCTTAAAAAACATTGCCTGTGCGCCAGTGGATGGCCCCACGCATGTGTGCACATGGGACCACTGGAACTGACTTAAAAAAGGCTAAAAAAAGAGAGATGACATTGGGAGGGAGACATGTTGGGGGGATCATGGTAGAGCTGGGAAGATGGAAGAGTATAAACAGCTTGGGAAGGTATAGAAAGTCACAGAATCTTAGATGATGTCATTGCTAATGGGACCATTTGCTTTTGTCACAAAAGAGAGAGCGACAGCCCCTGTATTGAAGGCATTGAGAACTTTCAAGCCCCTAAACCCAGGGGACACCTTTTAGTTCTTTCTTGAGTTGATTTCTCATCCAGTCATACTTAAAAATTAAAAAAATTATCTATTATTTTATTTTATGTGTATGAGTACATTGCCTGCATGTATGCAAGTGCACCCACATGTGCAGTGCACACAGAGCCCAGAAGAGGTTGTCACATGCCCTGGAACTGGAGTAAAGGACCATTGTTGGTCACGATGTGGGTGCTGGAAACTGAACCTGGGTCCTCTACAAGAGCAGCCAGTTCTTTTAACCACGGAGCCATCTCTCAAGCCCACTTAAAATTTTAAATTAGTATACAAAGTAATAGGCTTCATTATAGCATTTTCATAAGTACTTTTGGTTGGCCTTCCTCCTGTCTCCCATTCCCCGCCCCCCTTGTCCCCTCCCACCTCCAATAGTCCTCTGTCAGCTTTCACAGCACGTGTGTTCTGTCACCCTACCCCTCTTTCTCAAAACCTCTCTTTCCCCTGCTGTGGTCCCCTTTCTAGTTTCATGACCATTTCTCTCTCTCTCTCTCTCTCTCTCTCTCTCTCTCTCCACACACGCATGCACACACGCATGAAAAATAGTATGAGCATATTGCTTGCATGTGTGTAAGTTGCAACTGTATCGTGCAATGCCCATGGAAAGCGAAAGAGGGCCTCGGAGTCCCCAGAACTGGAGTTACGGATGGTTGTTAGCTGCCATGTGGGTGCTGGGAATCAAATCCAGGTCCTCTGCAAGTGCAGCCAGTGCTCTTAACCTCTGAGCCATCTCTCCAGCCCCTATTCTTGACTTCTTTATTGCCTGTGTCCCAAAGGTCCTGCCAACACCATCTGTTTTTTTTATTCCCATTGCCATGTTGATCTCTGTCTAGAACTCTGACTTACCTACCTCTCATTGCTGTGACAAAGCACCTGACCAAAGCAGCTTAGGAAGGAAGGGTTTATTTTGGCTCATAGTTTGAGGACATTGTCCATTATGGCCAGGAAAGCACAGCAGCTGGAACAAGAGGCAGCTGTCACATTGCATTCTCAGTCAGGAAGCAGACAGAGATGGATGCTGGTTTTCAGTTCACTTTCCCCTTTTTATTTAGTCCATCCAGGACCTCAGCCCACAGAAAGGTGCTGCCTACATTTCGGGTGGGTCATCCCACCTCAGTTAACCTGATCTGGGAACTCCCTCATAGACATGCCTAGAGGCTTGTCCCCTAGGTGATTCTAAATCCTGTCAAGTTGATAATATACTAATATGTCATGTTGTCTCCCTGTGACCACTTCTAATTCAACTCTTCTCTGGTCTAAAGAGATCTTTCTAAAGTATAATCAGTTCATGGGAATTTCTTGACATATGGTTCACCCCACCCCCAACATTCTGAAGACCTTATAGATGGAGAAGACGTAACTGGGATGCTGAAGAGGTAGCATGAAATCTGGGCGACCCTCCTGGGGTGGAATGGCATGCTGGATTGGAAGGGAGAGGGACTATGATGCAGAGGCATTGGGTATGGGGCCTCCCCAAGGACAGCTGTGACTCCTGCTCTTTCCTCCAGCAGTGCTTTGCTCTGATCTGTACATCTGTGAGATGGAAAGACTGCAGGGGGATTTTGGATTGTCACTGCAGTGAAGCCATGAGCAAGCAATGGAATCTGGGGAGCTGTGCCCTCAACTTATATGTGGCAGTCTCGGCTACCAGGAGCTAAAGATGTGATTATATTTTAAGATGGGCTTTTTAAAAGGACAATTGAGTTGCATGTTGTCCCTCATCCCTTTCTGTGTAAGAAGAAATTCGGATAAAGATAGGTGTGGAGGGAAGACCTGGGGATGACCATTTATGACCCCAAAAGACACACACCCTACATACATCTTGATCTCAAGCATTTAATTTTTAGAATGGTGAGAGTAAAATTCTTCTGCTTAAGCTGCTGGGTCTGTGGATGCTGTTACAGCAGCCCTAGCAGACATGTGTGGAGGTGTAAGGACTGTAAGGGAGAGATGAAACTATCCATACACAGGGTGTCAGGATCAGCCACAGAGAGAGCCAACCACACCAGCATACCCTCTGTTAACATTCATAGGATGTTTCCACAAGATGGTCAGATACAAGAGCAATTATGGAACCCACAGTTTCCTTACCAGCAGATGCCAATCATGAAGCATAATAGGATATAAGACACTGTTCACAGGAATTAATTTGTCAAGGAGCACTCGGGAAGAAAAATTTAAATTCAATTAAAGGACATAAAAAAGAGGTTTGGATAAATGGGGAGACATTTCATATTCACAATGGAATATCATCGCATTGTAAAGATGTCAATGTCTTTCAGATTAATTTATAAATTCGATGCAACTGAGAGTGAATTCCAGATGGATGGGCTGAAAGGCTTGATTGACTTATTCTGAGATGAATAAATATAGAGGTCTGTAAATGGTTGAGCCAGTTATTAAAAAGAGGAAGGATTCATTTCTTCCACAGTAAGACATAGCTGGGGATACAGCTCAGTTATATAGTGAGGCACAAGGTTTGATCCCCAGCACTACATAAAATCAGGTGTGGTGGTAAACTCCTGTGATCCTAGTACTCAGTAGGTAAGGCAGAAGGAGCAGCAGTTCAGGGATACCCTAGCTACATAGAGAATTTTAGACCAACATGGGCTACATGAGATCCTGCCTCAAGGAAAAAAAAAAACCCACAACAGTAAGATACATTATGAAGTCACAGTATAGAAGGATTGGGTTTCAGGAACAGGACAGAGACACCGACAGCCGTGTATGTGCACGGGAACTTAATTTACAGCAGATGTAGCATCACAGATCAAGGAGAAAGATTTCAGTGGCTTTCAGGTGACTTTGCAGAGCATATTGATTAGATATATCAGAGTATAACTAGATTCCTGTTTTATACAGAATACCGAAGCTGAAAAATGTGAAAACTTAAACAATAAAGCCAATAGTAAACAAGATAAGCATGCATTTTTTATAACCTTAGAGTAAGGACATCTCCGAAAGAAGTCCTCCCAAACACAAGGCCTACTAGAAAAAAGGGATGGATTTTATTTTAAATTATGCATTTCTTTTAAAAAATATTTTAAATTTTTTGTTATTTTATGTGTATATTGCCTGCATATAGGTAAGTGCACCCATATCGTGCAATGCTAGTGGAGGTCAAAGGAGGCTGTCGGATCCCCCAGAGCTGGAGTTATGGTTAATCGTTAGCTGCCATGTGGGTACTGGGATTCGAACCCTGGTCTTCTGCAAGAACAGTCAGTGTTCTTAACCAGTGAGCCATCTCTCCAGCCCCTAAATTATGCATTTCTAATCATGGGATTAGATTACTGAAACTCAGGGGAGGGATAGTCTACAGACCAGTGGTTCTCAATTGAATGGAATTTTGGACCCTTCTTACAGAACACCCGGCAATTTCTGAAGACACTTTTGGATGACTGTGAGTGGAGGCCGAAGATGCTGCTGAACATCCCTCAATGTGCAGGACAACTCCACAGAGAAGAAACATCTGGCCAAATATTAATACTTATGCTGAGGTCAAGAAACTCCATTGCTCCAGACTGTTGAGTGCGGTTGCTTTATTTAAAGCCAACACATGACTAAAACCCAGACTATTTAAGAAGCTTATGAATTGTTAAGAAAAAGACGAGGGGTGCAGTTGAAAATCGAACAAATAAACATGTTATGGATGAGGAAGGAAACACAAATGGCTCATAAGCACATGGACAGGTGCTTCGATTTGCAAAAAGACGGGTGCGGGAGCTCAATGGGGAATCATTTCTTTGAACAGGGGCCTGGCACAATGGGAAAGTCAGATAACGGCCAGTGTTATGGGGATGTGGGGAACCAGCAACCCTTGGATGCTACCAGGTAGCTAGGGATAGTCATTTTGGAGAACACTTAGGAAGAATTTAGCCCAGTGATTGCACGCACCTGGAGGAATCTAGCACTCTCACTGGTCATCTCAGGTACTGTGGGTCCAAAAGGGACACCTCCAAGTGTATTTACTGCATCAGTGCTTTTGGTCAGCACATTGGATGTGCTTAGGGTATGCAATAGGCACTGTGTGGTCAGAATCTGCACTATAGACATGCATACACCAGTGATAGCGATCTTAAACAAATATAAAAATTAAATGAAGTAAATTAGACTCATGGCCAACACACAGCATGGCTAAGGGGTTATTTACAGGAGTATGGGCAACTTCCAGTGGTTACACCACTGAGGAGAATCTCTCTCCCTTCCCTGGCAACTATTAATGGCCTATAGACCCTCATGAAGGTGGCCGGGCTTTATGATCCTGTCCCCTTTCCATGATGCAGTGCTGATGGGCCCAATCCCGTGCAGGTTATCACAGCTGCTGTGAGTTCATGAGTGCAACAGCCATGTCATATTTGGAAGACACACATAGATAAATTTAAAACTCTTCAGTACATGTGTTTTTGCAAGAACATGCACACATGTGCCATAAATTTACCTAAATACAGTTGACATCCTAGTTAGTACTATGTTATCACCAGTTATCACCCAGACCTAGTTAGGTGCCTGTCACAATATTTCCATGGCTATCCTCCTCCTGCTCCCGTAGCTAATTGTTTTCAGGGATTTGAGACGTACATCTCAAATATATATGTGACATGTATGTGTCTCAAAGTGTACGTGTGAGGGAAGGTAACATGATGTGATAAAACTTCATAAAGCAAGACAGAGGCATTGTGAGCCTTCTAGGGCCACCAAAACAAAATCTCTACACTGGACCATTTAAATAGCAGAAACCTACTTTCCCATGGTTCTGGAAGCCTGAGGCCCCAGATCCGGTGTCAGCAGGGTTGGCATCTCTTGGGGCCTCTCTGCCTCATAGTTTCCCTTTGTCCTCATCTGACCTTTGTTGTACATGAGTTCATCCCCCTCTAGTGTCTCTTCTTACAAGGACACTTAATGGATTAGAGCCTTTGTTATGACCTCATTTAATATTCATTATCTCACTAGTATCTTAACTGTCCCCCAAAGGCCCATGGAGTGGAACCTTTAAGAAGTGGGCTGTAGTTTGGTCATTAGGGCATGTGCCTTTGAAGGGGGCCCTAGTACCTCCTCTTCTTCCTGGTTACAAAGTGATTGACTTTGATCTGCCATGCACTTCCTCACCACAGGCCCACAAGCAATGGGTCCAACTAGCCATGGGTTGAAACTTCTAAATCCATAAGCTGACTACCTCCGGTATTTTGTTACAGTAATGGAAAGATGATCAACATAGGCTGGGTCCAAACTTGAGTGTTATCATTTCAGTGTAAGAACGTTGTAGAGAGTCAGTTCAGTCCCTGCATGAGGAGGCCTCTGGGAAGCTTGCTGTGCTAGTTTTTGATCTGGGTGTTGGCTACACATCTCTATTTACCTGGTGAGAAGTCATTGCACAGTTAGGATTTATACACTTTTCAGTGGGTTTGTTATCCTCCATGGAAAGTTTGAAAAGCTGTTATATTTTTGCAATTGTTTTTCTGTATATACTCATAGGTTTACATAGATGTTCTTTTTCCTTTTTCTTCTTTTTCTTTTTTTGGCAAGGTCTCGTGTATCTCAGGCTAGCCTCAAACTCACTATATAGCCAAGGATGACCTTGAGATTTTGATCTTCCTTCCTATACCTCTCAAATGCTGTGATTATAGGCGTGTACCACTCTGTCTGGTTTTTATACTCTACCAACTGAGCTGCATTCCTAATCCTTTACATAGGTTTCTACTTTTGATATGTGTATGTATAATGCATAGCATGTGTGTGCACGATAGAGGACAACCTTGGGTGCTGATCCTCAGGGAATTCCCCTCTTTTGTTTGAGACAGTGTGTCTCACTGGCCTGGAACTTTGCCGAGGACAGGCTGGCTGGTCTGCAAGTTTCCTGTCTGGGCCTCCTACCTCTCCAGTGCTAGGATTACAGGTCCATGTTACCATGCCTCACTTTTTATATGGGTTGTGGGAATCCAGACTAGGTTCTCATACTTGTGAAGCAAATACTTTACCGACAGCCATCTCCTCAGTCCTTTTCTCTTGATTTTTTTTTAAACTGACACGTTCTGCTAACTTGCTAGAGCTTTCATAGCAAAGTCCCACAGACTGAGGAGACTTAAACAGCCTCATAGTTCTGGAGACTGGAAGTCTGAGATCCAGGTGTGGCACGGCTGCTCCTGAGGCCTCTCTGCTCTGCTTGACTTGGAGATGGCAGTGTTTCCTTTTTCATCTCACGAGAACACCGGTCATACTGATTTATGATCTGGGTTTAAGACTTTATTTCAACTTAATTACCACTTTAAAGATGTTCTTTCCAAATATAATCCCTTCAGAGGCACCAGGAATTAGGGCTCCAATATATGAATTTTGACTGGATGCAGCCCAGCTGGAGCAGTGCATTCCATTAAGGGATTATCCGAAGGAATATTCCTGTGAGACTCCCTGGTCCTGAGATATTTTTTACATTGTTGAATTAAAATCGCCAGCATTTTAGCCAAGGTTAAAAAAGAAATCTATGGCCACATTTAACTTTGTTTTACATTTTATTTGATGCTGCCAACTTGATCATGTTTGAGTATCTTGGTTATAACTTTCCAAAATCAGTTAGGTGATTTTTGCTTCTTGCTTGATTCTGTAAAACAACCATTATAACCTCATTTTATGTGTGCCTTGGAGGCTTGGTGGAACGGAGCAGTAAAACTCTATTACCTCAAACAAAAAGTAAATCAAAGAGGGATGGGGGTGGGGTGGGGGGAGAAAACAGGAGGGGGAGCTTGTAAAGGTGGATGACGAACAAGACCATGAATATATTTTCTGTACGCAAGGTCCAATTCCCAACCCCTCAAACACAAAGGAGGGAACAAAGCAAGTTGAATCCAGTCTCTCTCCTGCTCAAACACTTCAGCAGCTCCCTCCTGCCTTCTAGAAACAGCCCACTCTTTACCATAGACTTCAGGGTCCTGTGCTGGGCCCTGCCAGGTCAGCTAGTCTTTTTCTCTTTACCTAGAACAGGGTTCGAGTATATCAGCATTTTTCTTACTTTTAGGATTTTGCATGCAATGCTGCTTTGCCTTCACTTGGTCCAATTCCTCCACCTCCTTTAGTTTAGCCAGGAGGTTGCCTCTCAGACCTCTCCCTCTTCCTACAGGCTCAACAAAACCATCTCCTCTTGGCTTCTCCTGCCCTTCCTACCCCAAGTCTCTTGATGCTAGGAGCCCTCCTGTGCCTTGGTCTCTCATCATTCTGTGAGCTCAACAACAATCCGACTGTGCACAAGAACCAGTGGCCTAGACCGTGGCAACAGCATGCAAAGAAGCAAGTTAACTTTTGCTTTGAGGGCAGCCTTTGCTGAGAAAGTGGTGGCCCTTGAGGCTGTGTCTCCAGCACAAGTTCTTTGTGGGAGTGAGGTGGAGTGAGGTGGAGGTGGGTAGGCACGCTGTTCCTATAGTCTAGAGGAGTCGACTTCTTCCCTTGCTCCAGAGCTGGATGGAGCTCACTTCAGGGAGTGGTTAAAGCCTCCACCCTTGTCTTCTGTCCTTTCTTTTGTACTTGAAAGGCCCTTTGAAACACTTTCCCCTAGCCTCTGAGTCCCAGAAACATCCACCTCTTGGGAGAGCGCATCCTATGGATCTTAGCTACAGAATTCCCTCCAGCCCTGCATGCCAGGGAAACTAAGACCTTAGAGAGGGTTGGGTCCATATTTGTTTCCAGAAGGGGCAAAGGCAGGATAGGAGTGGGGCTCTTGCCCTCAGGTGGAGATTTGTCTGCTTGCTGCAAGACTAGATGTTAAGTGATGTCAGGTCTGGTTTTCCTCATATTCCCTCCATCTCCTCTCCATCCTCCATCCCACCTCTGCCCTCTTGCCACAGACGAATCCCTTCCCCTTTATGTCCCTAACCCCGGATATGATTCTGATTGGAGAGCAGGGCCTTTACAGAAGTAATTAATGGGATGTTAGTGCTCTGGGAAACCATATTCCCATTAGGTGAGGGACTGGTGACAATCAGCTGCAATCCCCAGCCCAGTGTGTTGTGGCAAGGTGGATGTGAGCCAGGCAAGGGGAACGCTCTCTAAACTACAGCTGCCCCAAGCAAGTCCGCTAGTTCCCTCCTCCCAGGAAGCACCACTGCGCTGCAGAGGCCCTTCTAAGAGTGCTCACATCTATATACTGGTTCCAAGAAAAACAAAGAGGTGGAGTCCATGTGGTCTCATGACTCATATTAGCCATTCTTGCCAAGTATTCAAATCCTGCGGCTAGAAGAGGCGTCCCTTCTGACCACATCCTCAGGCTGCAGTTCACACTCAGTCCTCTCTGATTCAGAAAAGAGGCAGGCAGCAGCATTTTTCAGGATGGTTCTACTTCTGGGCCAGGGAGTACCCAGTGTGTCATTGGGGAAGTTAGGAGGGGTCAATGCTCTGGGCTGGGAGAGAAGAGGACACCCACTCCTGATTGGAGATGACCAAGGAAGGGCTCAAGATGACAGGTAGGGGTCAGGAGAGAACTGGCACATGGATGTCATGCTCAGTGAGACTAGAATGGAGGCATCCTGTCAGAGGGTAGAAAAGAAGAAAATGAAGGAGGGGCTAGAAGGAGAAGCGAGGGGAGCAGGTGACAGGCCAAACCTCAGAGAAGGTCAGTGTTTAGATTTCTGTGTTGGTTTGGTTTTTACTTTTCTTGCTGTTGGCTGTCTACTGGATGTTAGGGGGAAAGGAGGCCAAGGGTTGGAGAGAGGAGGCAGTCAGGGTTAAGTAAAGAGCAGGTGAGAGGATGGCATCCATAGACTGGGGACTTAAACAACAGCCATTTAATTGTGACACAGTTCTGAAGGAAGGAAATCCAAGGTCAAGGAGTCAGTACAAACAAATGCTGGTGAGAAGACCAGGGGTCTGTTCAGTTGGCCAAACTGACATCTCTATCAGTCTGGTTTTATTATTCAGTGTTTATTTCGTGTGTATGTAACATGTGTGTCCATGTGTGTGCAGGTCCATGTATGTGTTTGTGTGTAGGGCAGAGGATAACCTTGGATATTGTTATTGTGCCTCAGTCACTATCCATTATTTTGACACATCATCTTTGTCTGCCCTGGAGTTACCCACATAGGCTAGGCTGGCTGGCTAGTGAGTCACCTGTCTCCATCTCCCCATTGCTGGGATTGTAAACATGCCCCACCACAGCTGGCTTTTTTATGTGGGTTCTGGGGATTGAACTCAGGTCTTCATGCTTGCAAGGTCAGCACTTTACTGCTGAGGTATCTTTCCAGTACTGAGCTCTGGTTTTAAACTCATATATGGAGTGAAAGAACCTTTACTCTTACCTGTCACCACTGGGCCCTCTTTATCCATCATATTACTCCATGAAGAATGTTGAGGCTCAGTTCAGTGGTGTCACCTTCTGTACCACGTAGAGGGTTTAAATCCACGTGGCGCTCACTCCAAAGCCAATGGCTACATGAATTTGCCTGGTGAATGCATGCCCTTCTAACCCTAACTCTTCTTGTCCCAGGGGAGCTTCCTGATGGATACTGAGCTGGGATTTTGTCACCTTGTTGAAATGGCTCCCAGCCTGGAGAGCCGTCATTACCATCATCAATGACCATCATGCTTGATACCACTTATTGAGTGCTTACTATGTGCCAAGCACACTGCCAGCTATGTTGTATAATGGGTGCTCTGGGCTGAAACATGTCCCCCACCTCCAATTCCTATTGGTCCTAACCTTGATGACCTCATATTGTGAGGGTCTTTAAAGGGGTAAGTGGAAATGAAGTCATAAGTATGAGCCTAGCAGAGGGGTGAGGCCGGGGGTGCCCAGGAAGGTAGTGGGGTTCTCAGACTGACTTTCTGAGCTTAAGTCAAAGGAAAGAGGGTGTGCGGAGGAAATCCTATGAGAAGGACTTGCCTTCTGCTTTCCTCTTGGTGGAACTCGCTGCCTCAGGAAACCACAGCCCTGTATATGACTGTTGGCAGAGGCACGGCTGTTAGAGATGTCAGCTCCCACTAGACCTTCAGAACTTCTGTCCCTTATTTGCATCCAGGAAACTGATGTCCAGAGAGGTGTCAGGATGTGGCTGTGGTCTGTTTGCATGCTGAAGCCATATTGTTTGTGGGAAGAGGTTTTGGAATCAGCATCTAGATCTCAGGGCTCTCAGAAGGAGTGTCTCAGCTCCCTTCCTTCCCCCCTGTTCACAAACAGAGCATGCCTGGTCAGGGTTAGATGCTCTGTTTCCAGCCAGGAGGACAGACAGACAGGCCCACCCACCTTCCTGGATTTCCTCTCAAGCCAGCATCCACTCCTGAGGATTCCCTGTGTGCTGCTCTTTCCTGCTGGACTGCTGTGTCCTCTGTTTGGAACTGCCCCTTTCTTGCCCTGCAGGTTGACGCCTCTCTCGAATACTCTCTCTCAGGAAGTCGGTCTCGGCTATGACCATGCACAGCTATGACCCTAGCCTTCTGTCAAGGACAGTATCTTTTTCATCTGCCCATTTGCCATGTCACTGTCACATGTTGCATGCCACAAGGCCTCCCTGTCATCTTTGTGCTCATGAAGCCCCAAGCTTCAGAAGGACAGCAACCCTGTCACTGTATTTCTATAGAGCCTACATAGTTCTGAGATAAGAGATGCCTAGTGATTGAATGTGTGGCTATGTGAGCATGTGTGTGTGTGTATGTGTGTGTGTGTGTCCTTGTAAATATGCAAGAGTGTGAGTTAGCATGAGTGTTATTATGAGTGTGTGAATATGTGCCACTGTGTGTGTGTGTGTGTGTGTGTGTGTGTGTGTGTGTATGTGTGGGCACTAGTGTGAGTCCACAAGTGTTAGTATGAATCTGTGAACGTGTGAGTGCATAACTGTAGGTTTATGTGACTGTGGATGTAACATGACCAGCCTGGTGGGTTAAGTGCTTCTTGACTGTGGATGCGGTGCAACTAGCTGGCTCATGCTTTTGCCCCCACAGCAGACTATATCTCTTCTCAGACGGGGAGCCAGAACAAACTCTTCCTTCCTTAGGTTGTCTTTGTCGGTATTTTTATCATAGCAGTAAGGAACAGTGATGGCAATTACAGTGGTGGAAAACTAGGAACTATTTAATACCCAGCAACTGGGGAAGGGCACAAGAACAGTGGTTTGTTCACACGGTAGCTTTCTGAACCACTATTAAAATGGTCGACTACAGTTAAATAAATGGAAGAATCTCTAAAACTTCACGGAGAATGGAAAAACGAGAGATGACGCTAATACAGAAATACGCAGTGTTGCAAACAGTTTAGTGCTGCTCAAAATGTTAAACATATAGATGCCATCATTTCCACTCCTGTGTATGTGCCCAAGTGAACTGAAAATATACATCCACACACAACTTTCCCAATGAATATTTATAGCGGCATTCTTCATAACACCTGGAAAAAGAAACAACTTGTGTCCATCAACAGATGAATAGGTAAACAAAATATGGTGTAACTGGTGAATAGAATATTATTTGGACATAAAAAAGATCCAAAGTGTGTATGCATACACAGACAAACCTAGCAACATTTTGCCACATGAGCTAAGCTGGACATAAAAAGTTCCATATTGTATGACTTCTTTTGTATGAAATATCCAATATGGACAAATCTATAGGCTCAAAAATCAGATTTGCAGCTGCCATGGGCTGAGGTGAGGAAAGAGTGACTACTGAAATGGTATGAGGTTTCCTTTTCAGATGAAGAGAATGTCCTAGTACCAGGTAGTGGTAATTAGTGCCCATCAGTGTGAGCATGCTCAGTACCACTGAAATGTTCAAAACGGTTGGGATGGTGAGATGGTTCAGGGTTAGAAGTGCTTACCACGCAAGCCTGATGATCTGCGTTTGATCCCTGGATCCCGAGGTAGAAGGAGAGAACTGACTCCCAAAGATTGTTCTCTGACCTCACATTCATACGCACATCACGCACATGCACACACAAAATTGAGATACAAACAAAGCTAGTGGGGGATGTAGCTCAGTCATAGAGCATTTTACTATCATGCATGAAGTCCTAAGTTCAATCCTAGGTGTGGGCAAAAAACAACTAACCTACCAACACACATCAAGCAACCTCCCTAAAATGTTCACAGTGTTAAGTTTTATGTTTTGTGATATTGTGTGGATAACACAATAGAGAAAATATGCAGAAATATATACATGTATATATAGATAATGGAGATATATAGATGATATATACAGGTATCAGGATAATGGTTGCCTGCTGAGAAGGGGGAAGAGGAATGGGCAGCTCACTGGATAGAGAGGGAGTTTTTATCCATCTGTAACATTTTATCACTTCAATCCACCTTGTTATGTGCATGGCAAAAGGTCAATGCTGATTAAATCCGCACCAGTGTGTTCATGCTTACCATATGGTCCCTTTCATTTTTCGGAAGGACTGAGACATATCACAATTAAAAGATAGACAAGTGGCTCTGAGAGCTCTGCTTCCTGTCATCGAAAAGCTCGAGTGTTCTTACCCCATTGCATTCTGGGAGCCTTTGAGAGATTTTGTCCTGTTTCCGCCTCACTGCATCTCATTATTTTAGAGTCTATTGAAATTAATAATGCAGACTCCTTATTTTTGTCTACCTAGACCTGGTACACAGGCTCTGATCAATGAGCCCATCTTCCTTAGGCCTCTTGATGGACTGGGGACTTTTCATCTTGGATAATTACTTTTTCCCCTTTGTTCGGTGGAAGGCGAGGTTCTATTTCAGGCCTAGCCTCTTCAGAGGGAAGGCAGTAAACCTGTTTTGTCAGCTCCTGATTTTAAAAATGAGTTGTTCCATCATCATCTATTGTAAGGGATTCTTCAATCTACAAGACCTTTCGGAAATGATAGAGTGGGGGAGGGGGGAAGGAAGCTTGTGTTAAATTTAGATGCTGCTGATTAAATCTCTGAAGAAATGGATTCCGAATGTCTGGGGATGACACAGGAGATGGCCGGTGGCTGCTTTCCCTCAACAAGATTTAATTTCTTTTCTGAGTCTTGCATCTTTCCTCTGTAAAACAAAGCAGTTACCCTCATTGTTCCAGGAGCAATGATGTTGAGAATGATTTAAACAAGATGTAGCTATCTATGGATATACAGTAACAGGTATACTATACTAAGGTCCTCATTGTCCAAACTTTCCTGCAGATCCCTTCAAGGCAGTACTGTCCTGGAACCACATCTAACAGAAGAGCACACTGAGGTGCAGTGTGCTTGATAGCTTTAGTGTCAACTTGACACACCTGGGTTGAGGGAGCCTCAGTTGGGGGAATTTCCTCCATAGGACTGGCCTGTGGCCATGTCTGTGGGGTATTTCTTGATTGTTGAGTGGTGTGGGAGGGCCCAGCCCACTGTGGGTGGTGCCACCCCTGGGCAGGTGGGCCTGTGTTGCATAAGAAAGCAAGCTGAGCAAGGGCCAGGGAGCAAGCCAGTAAGCAGTGTTCCTCCATGGCCCATGCTCCAGCTCCTGCCTCCAGGTTCCTGCCCTGAGTTCTTGCCTTGGGCTCTCTGATAAACTATGACCCAGGAGATGTAAGACAAATAAACCCTTTCCTCTCCAAGTTGGTAGTGGTCAGAATGTTTTGTCACAGCAATGGAGAAACAAACTAGGACAGAAATTGGTACCAGAAGGTGGGGCATTGCTGTGACAGACCTGACCTTGGTGTTTTTGGGAGGAGTGTGGAAACATTTGGAACTTTGGGTTGGAAAAGCCATTGAGTGCTCAAAGTTTGTTGCTGTGGAGCTTGGAATAGTTATGCTGAAAGAGTTGTGAACAATGGCGGCCTGGCTTGTGAAGCTTCACAGGGAAGCAGAGACTATCAGGACTATTTGTGTGATATTTTGAATTAAGAATCTGTGAGTTCTGGTTGACTGGGGCTGAAGAATGAGATATAATTAAGAAGAGACCAGAACCTGAAGTAAAACCTTTGCTTTACTGGGACAATTGATGCTGGTTAGCTGGGGCTGAAAAATCATCTATAAGTAGTAAGAGACCAGCATCATCGTGGTGAAAGCCCCTGGGAAGTATTTCTTCAGGGTCTGTACACAGAAGCTGTGGTCAAAAGGGGACCTAAGCTTCCGTCTCTAGCTGAAAGCAGGACTTGGTAATGTGTAAGAGTCTCCTGCATGGTTCTGGTGTTGAAAGCATGAAGGGTGTAAGAGTCTCCTGCATGGTTCTGGTGTTGAAAGCATGAAGGGGTCACAGAGAGCAGCTGAGGCTTGGCACTCTGAGAGGCTAGGAAAGGCCATAGGTGAAAGTACAGCTTCAGTTGCAGTGAAGACCCCAGGATTGAAGGGGTCATGGAGAGAATCTGAGGCTTTGTACCCCAAGAGGCAAGAAGAGGCCATTGGTGAAAGTGTAGCCTCAGTTTCAGTGGAAACTCCAGCTTTTTAGAGATGCCGGGACCATGGGATGACCACCAAGGGCAGCAGCAGGTGTAGAATGGAGCCAGCCTGGGTCTTTGAGACAAGCTGTGTGTGCTGTGGTCGGCAGAGTTAGAGAGGTGGAACTGCCAGAACCCTTTGGAGCCCAGAAGATCGCGAGTGAATCCCAGATGTCCAGCCTTGAGCTACTTTGATGGACTTTGGTTTTGCTTAGTTGTGCCCAATTCTTCCCTTTGAAATAAGACAGTACTTGTTTTGGATTTTACAGGAGCCCCCAGTTAAGGGACTTTTAAAAGAGACTATGAATTTTTAAGTGTTTGGATTTCTTAAGGACTGTGGAGCTTTTAAGGTTGTATTATCTTATGTTGTGATAGTGTTAAAATCATATCTTGGGGATAAGAATTGGAAAGGTTACGGTTTAATAGGGATGTGTTTGTGTGTCAAGTTGACAAGGGGTCAATTGTGCTGGATAGCTATAGCTTCAACTCGACGCACCTGGATTGAGGGAGCCTCAATTGGGGAGTTGCCTCCATAGGACTGGCCTGTGGCCATGTCTGTGGGGCATCTTCTTGATTGTTGAGTGGTATGGGAGGGCCCAGCCCACTGTGGGTGGTGCCACCCCTGGGCAGGTGGGCCTGTGTTGCATAAGAAAGTAGGCTGAGCAAGGGCCAGGGAGCAAGCCAGTAAGCAGCATTCCTCCATGGCCTGTGCTCCAGCCCCTGCCTCCAGGTTCCTGCCCTGAGTTCCTGCCTTGGGCTCCTTGATGAACTGTGACCTGGGCGACGTAAGACAAATAAACCCTTTCCTCCCCAAGTTGGTAGTGGTCAGAGTGTTTTGTCACAGCAATGGAGAAACAAACTAGGACATGCAGTTTGATAAGTCTTGTCCAAGAGTCTGAAGCCTGTTTTCTATTTCAAGGGCCCATGTGTATATGATTTACTTACAATTTCTCTCATTCATCAGTTTTGACTTCAAGTGTCTTGTCATTTCCAAAAAGGACACAACAAGGCTGGGAGATGGCTCAGTGGGCAAAGTGCTTGCCATGTAAGTGTGAGGACTTGAGTTTGCGCCCAACCCATGTAAAGCTGCTATGGTAGCCGGGGTCTATTGTAATCCCAGAGCTCCTGTGGTAAGATGGGACGCTGACATGGAACCCCTGGAAGCTTGAAGGCTGGGCGGCAGCTAACAAGATGCCTTGCCTTGAAGAGGTGGAAGGTAAGGATGGATGCCCAACATTGTTGTTCTCTGGTCTGCATAGGTGCATGTGTCCCACTCTCAGTCACACACACACACACACACACACACACACCTAACTGAAAAAGAAAACAAATCTGAAAGTCGCTAATATCTCTAATAATAATAATAATAATGATTCTTTATCCTTAGAAAAAATCTGGAAAGTGGCTTTCCTTCCAGGGCATATAAATGCCACTAGCAAGATTCTTCCATGAGACAGTTCTGCAGTGTAAAGAATGCTTGCTTGATGGCATCAGAAACCTGGTTCACATACCCTGTGGATGAGACCCTGTGTGATTTGGACCCATTCTCTTGTGTGAATTTCAGTTTCCTCCTTCATAAATTGGGCCAGGGATCCCTAAATCCTAGAGCCTCATAAGCCAGCAGCTCTCCCTGTGTGTTAGGAGCTTGGAGTCACAGAGCCTGCTACCTGGGCTTGAGCAGGAGCTCAGATGCTGCCTGGGGCCTGTCTATACACATCAACATGTTTACCAAGCCATGCTGAAGTTGTGAATTTCCTGTTCTAATCCTCACATAACTCTGCTATCTCAGTGCTGTCAATGTCCCCATTTCAGTTGCTAGGGAAACTGAGGCACAGATAGGCTAAGCAACTTGCTGAAGGTCATATAACCACTAAGGGTCAGTGAGCGTTGGCTACCCTGCAACTGTCCATACAACATTATGCAATTTGGGAAGCACTAGGTCTCGTGTTAAATACTCTTGCCACAATGGAAAACAAAGAGGTTTTTTTTTGGGGGGGGTTACTTTTTTGGGATATAAGATCAAAGACAATCTCACATTTACAAAAGATGTTTTGAAAGTTGACACAGGATGGATGCTCTTGCCTTTCAAATTTCAGATCAGAACTTTGGTCTTGGCTCCTATCCCCACTTCCTCAACTGTCTCCACCTGGAAAAACATCAGGTCAGCTGTCGTCTCCTAGGACCTCTGACCCTGTTCCCTATGGATAGAATCCACTGGCATTTTCCCTGCAGTAGAGATGGAACCATGGAGAATGGATTTAGGTCAAGGTGACAATATTTCTTTGGCACTTCTAGCAAAGATTCTAGTAAAATATCTTCATGTGGTTTGCAATGTGGGTTGTATGGTGATCTCCTGGTCCCACTTTATAATGCATGAGCAGTCCTAGTACTCTCCCTGGCTCTGATTGGCTCTGGATGGGAGGAAGGTCCCAATGAAGTTAGTGATTCTGATACCTTTGTGTTCTGTCCTCTCTTTTCACCCCTATCTCTTGCATTGCCCCCATTTCAACTCTGTCCTTATGGCCATGTGGACCAAGAAAATGCTCTGCTCCTTAGTCAGTGCTCTGTTTTCTAGCAATCAAAATATGACCAGCCACTGTCTGTTCCACCCCGTCCTTGTTATTGCTCGTCTTAAATAAATTCTTCAGCATTCCTGTACACCAAAGGCACATCTTGTCAGCCTGCAAGTCTGCAGTGGCTTCTTGCAACTGTTCAGGGTTCCCCATCCCTTGTCTGCAGTTCTGAAGTCTGTGAAGCTTTGTAGAGCAGGAGATCTGGATGAAAGTCCTTTTTCCTAATCTCCCCTGAGCTCGCAGGGGCTATTCATGCTTTTCATCTTGCCTGCATGGGATGGCTAGGCATCTGTTGTGCTGCAGATGTTGGTTTCTGTGATTTACTGCTCCAGACTCTGTTGGGTATAACATACAATAGAGTATAAGCAACTAATATTTTTCAGGTGTTGGAAACATTGTGATTTCTGAGCTTCATCAGGCTCAAAGATTTTGGATGAAGGATCGTGTGCTTATTTAATGTGCCACACAGACTGCTTATCTGTTCCCTCATTGCTGTGTGTTTGGGATTAAAAAGGAGACTACTAATGTGCCTCTCACTGGTAAGAGTTGAGTGATGCATAGTGGAACGGGGGTAGAAAGAATACTAATGCATCTCTCAACTCTCACCAGCAAACAGAGTACGATACACACAGAAGGCCACGACTGGCCAAAGTGTGGAGAATAGAGACTGTAGAGTGCATGCTCCTGGAGAGGAATCATATTAAACTTCACCTACTCAGCAGGGCTCAGGGACCATTGCAGAAGAGAGGGCAAAGATTGGTGCACAACTATAAGGAAACAGAGTCTTCCAGGCTTCTGGAAACTTGCTCATATGAACTTACAGAAATGGTGTCAGCATGCACGAGACCCATGCAAACTCAAGTAGACAAAACCCAGCATAGAGCTGGGGGAATGAGCAGGAAGCCCCAACCTTAGATGAGGAACTATTGGCAGCTGATCACTGCCAGGTGAGGGAGAGTCAGTCTTCTTTGAGTGATGCTAGATAGGCTGAACAGGCTCCAATGGATGAGTTCACACCAAGGGACATCTGGGTATACAAACTTGACTTGATAGAGCTTAACATATGTGGGTGGGTTATGGGGTGTACAGAGAGGGGAGGAAGTCTAAATATGATTAAGAGGTATTGTATGAAACACACAAAAATTCAATAAAATATACACTGAACAACAACAAAAAACCCCTCAACACATCCCCTTCCTTTCCTTTGCCACACTCCCCAGACTAGAATCATTTTACTGGAAGGCAGGAACAGTTATATAGATCTTGTGCCTGACTTCAGATTGGTCTCCGTGAACTGTTTGTTAGGTTTTTGAGTGTCACGCATACCTGGGAGGAGGACTTGTGTAAGATGCTGTCCTGTCCACTTGAAGACGGCAAGGCAGCAAGCTGTAGAATTCCACAAATAATCAGTTACCTTGTGAACATCTGATGTGGTATCCTGGGCATAATATGGATTTTTTCAGTTCTGTCAGCTGACTGAAACACAAGCTGTAGGCTGGCTTTCTAGAGGGCATTTCTCATCATCCCTCCATGCTTCCTTGTGTCCACCCATTTATTCCTATATCCATCCATGGATACATCCACCATTCTTTCTTAACATATTTATTGAAGCTCTAGCCCTCATCTGGGAAACATAGATAAATGAGAAAGACGGGAAAGGTCTTTGCCTTTAAGGAGCCTACATTATAGTGGGGTAGGGAACGTGGAAAGAACAACAAATAAACCAGGTTCAGTATTGTTATGGTTAGAAAGTGAACTGTCCCTCACAGGCCCATGTGCCTAAACACTTGGTCCACAGCTGGTACCATTGAATTGGAAAGTTGTGAATTTTCGGTATGTGGGTCTAGCTGAAGAATGCAAGACACCAGGAGGCATGCCTTTGAGGATTGTACTTTCCCCCAGTTCCAGTCTAGTGTTCTGCTTCCTAGTCAGCAATCAAAATGTGACCAGCCACCCCCTGCTACACCAGCATGGACTGAGCTGCTCTCATTGCTTTGTTTTCTCCATCATTGATGGACTGAACTCCCTTGAAACCATGAGCCAACATGAATCCTTCTTTCTTTAAATGGTTTTTGTCAGGTGTTTTTTTCACAGTGATGAGAAGAAGTAATGAACAGAAACTTGGTATTAGGAGTAGGTTGTGGATGTAACTAAATCCACCTTGTGATTCACAGATCCTTGGAACTAGTTTTCAGAAGGAATGTGGTAAACTTTGGAGGAACAGGTTAGGGAAGCCCTAGCATGTTGCAAGCAGAGCTTAATGTGGCATTCTGGTGGAAGTCTGGAGGCCGAGGATGCTGAGAGAATTGCAGACAGTAAAGACTGGGCTCATGAACTTTCAGAAGGGACCAAAGGCTGTATTGAGAATTAGACTAGAGTTTCATTTGTGTTATAGTCTGGAAAACAATCTAGCTATGGTTTGTCAGGTCCTGAAAATTTGACTGAAGTTGAACTCAAAGGTAATGGACTGACTTATTTGGCAATTTCAAGACATGATAACAACTAGAGTATGACATGGTTATTACCCATTGCTTGTGACATTAGTTGACTTGACAAAACCTAGAACTACCTGAGAGAAGGGTCCCTAGGCACGCCTGTGGGGCATTGTCTGGATTATGTTAATCAATATGGAAAGGCCCAACTTAATTGCAGGCAGGATCTGAGCTGCATAAGTGGTGTAAGCAACCTGAGTACTAGCATGCACACATTAATTCATCACTCTCTGATCTTGACTGTGGATGAAATGCGACCAGTTCTGTCAAGCTCCTGCCTCTATGACTTGCCTGCTGAGATGGACTGTAACCTGGAATTATGATCCAAATGAACTGTTTCTCCCTTAAGTTGTTTTTGTCATGGTGTTTTATCACAGTAACAGGGGAAAAAAAATATAAAACACTGCTTTTAGCCAGGTTTATATTGGGAACTCAGAGCAAAAGAGCAGAGCAAAAAGATGTAGAATCATGTAGGAAGGTGAAGGAACACATTTAAAATCATGGACCTCTGTGGGCATTGCACAACATGGATACACTTGCATACATGCAGTCAATACACTCATACACATAAGATAAAAAGAATAGAGTAAAAATAAAAAGAAACCATGGGGACCTTGTACTGGGATAATAGGAGAGATGTCCTGACACAAGACTCCTTGTATTTGAAGACCTCATGGTGTAAAAATGACAAACACAGATGAAAGACTCATCTAAAAATAATTTTCCTGATCCAATAGGACAATATAGGGAAATATTTTCCCACATTCATCCATGTAGGCCTTCAAAGGCTATTGTAACCATGGTCCAAGGGAGCCAGGCTACATCTTGAGCTGCCAGCAGAAATTAGTATCATTCATGTGGTGTTCCTTCTGCAGGTGTGATAGATTCATGGTGATTTAAGTCCAGGTTCCAAAGAAAAGCCTGCCAAGTTAGGAAATATATAGCAGGGTTGGGTTCTTTGCAGAGAGACCTTGAAAGGCTGATACATGAAGCTATGAGGATAAGGCCTAAGTTGCAGCATAGACCTTAGAATGCTGGAGATGGCGAGAACATGGAACATCTGCCAAGGAAAGCTGCATGACCTGCAGAAAGCTTGCTCAGGTCCACAGGTGCTTCAAATGGCAGGGCAGTAGGAGGGGAGCTCACCAAGCCCTTGGTGCCCACATCATACCACCAAGTCCCCAGATGCTTGGCATGGAGCTGCAGGGCATGTTTGCCATACTGTATTTTGATCTTGTTTGGTCTGGTCTTTCCTTGCTTTGCCACCATTCCTCCCCTTTAGAGTGCGAATGTTTACTCTGTATATTGGAAGTATATGACTTTCATTTTAATTCTGCAGGGGCTACCAGCTAAGAATTTGTCTTGACTCTCAGAGGAAACAACATTTACATCAGTTTTAGAACTGCTAAAGGAGTTTTTAAAGGTTGTGTTGAATACATTTTACATTATGAGATGGCCACGAGTCCCATGGGCCCTGGGCAGAATGTTATGGCTTGGATATGAACTGTTCCCCATAATCTCATGGGCATTTGGTTTGGGCACTTTATCACCAAGTGGTGACATTTTTTGGAGGGGAAGATGTGGAACCTTTAGGACGTGGGTTTAGGTGGAGGATATAGGCTGCTAGAATTGGGCCTTTGAAGGTCATATCTGCCTGTTGGTCCAGTCTAGTGCTGTACTTTCTGATTGGCCATCAGAGTGTTGATCAACCACCTCATATTCCTATTGACAATCTGAGCCATTTCCATTGCCAGAGCTTCTCCAAGATGATGGACTGAAATCCACTGAGTCCATGAGCCAAATAAATGCTTTCTTCTTTGAGCTGTGTTTGTTAATACGTTGTCATACTGATTGATACAAGCAACAGAAACAAAATTAGAAAAGCAGCCGGGCGTGGTGGCCCAAGACTTTAATCCCAGCACTTGGGAGGCAGAGGCAAGTGGATCTTTGTGAGTTCGAGGCCAGCCTGGTTTACATAGCAAGTTCCAGGCCAGCTGGGGCTTCAGGGAGATGCTGTCTCAAAAAAAAAAAAATTAGAAAAGCAAAGGAAAATTAGAAAAGAAAAACCAGGTCACAGGATTGGGGAGGCTGCTAGTTTGGCCATCAAAGAAGGCTTATCTGAAATGTGTTGAGTAAAGATCTGGATGATTAGGAAGAAGGGGTCATGCAAAAGCCTTGTGAAAAAAGCCTCTGAATATAAAATACAGCAGATGAAGATCTCAAGATAAGAAGCCCATGGCATTTAGAAGAAAGAAGTAGTGCCTTTGGCCCCACAGCCCTCAGAAACCACCACTCCTTTTTTGAGCCTCCGAGTCTTGTTATTCAGGTATCTCCTGTGCAGTCAGCCTCTTTGTCCAGATGTGAGTTCTGCATCTACAGATTCAAGCAACCATGGGTTTGTGGTATGGGTCAAGTCTGTATTGGATGTGCACAGACATCCTCCCTGTCACTACTATAAACAAGACAGCATGGAAACCTTACATAGCATTTCCATTGTATTAGGTATTACAAGAAATCTGGAGGTGACTTAGACAGGAGAAACGTAGAGTCTATGCAAATCTATGTAAATATTATGCCATTTATGGAAGGCTCTTGAAAGCCCTTGGATTTTGTGATCCACAGGGGTCCTGGAACCAATTCCCAACTGACACAAAGGGATGGCTGTAAATGGCACCCTGAACTGTGAACGCTGTCCCTCCCTCCCTCTCTCCTTCCCTCCCTTTTTCTCTTCCCCCTCCCTCCTTCTGTTCTTCCCTTTATTCTTCTTTCTAAACAGGTTGATTGAGATATAATTGCTACACAGGGATCTGCACATTAATACTTACCATTTGGTGAGTTTGGAGTATGCAAACACCTGCTCTACTATCCACAGTCGAGGTCATAGACACGCTCAGTTGTCACTGTCCCCAGGCAGTGCACATATAAAATGTTTCTGCTGTCAGGAGAAATTATAAATATTGGCCTAATGGGCAATATAATCAGGCCTCAGCTTCTTTTCTTACTTGGAGACTGTTGAGGGCTAAGCTGAGTAACCTAGAAATAGATTATGTTGAAATATTTACCGCTCCTTCCTCAGAATGTAGCAGCATATGGAGACCGACTGGCTTTAAAGAAGTGATTAAGATTAGGTCCACTATGGTAGGAACTAGAGGCTGGACCCATACAGAGGGAAGACCTTGTGAATACATAGGAAGAAGTAGGCCACCTACAGGGCAAGGAGAGAGGCCTTCAGGAGACACCAACCCTGCCGGCACCTGATCTTGAATTTCAGCCTCCAGAATGGCGAGGAAATGATTTTCTGTCATGTAATCCACTTGAGACTGTGATACCCTGCTATGTTTGCCTAAGAAGATGCCTTCAGAGACTGTCCTCTGATCTGCTTTTGACCCAGGACAGCACACTGCACTTTAGGGACTCAGTTTTGCGTAGTCTCAGTGTATGGAAAAATACTAGTTTTGATAGCCTGGTATGAACACTATTTACCACTGGTTCTGCATGCTGGCACATGACTCCTGGTGTTCAGGGCAGTTATGGTCTCCACCCTCTGTCATCTGACTGAAGCACTGATTCAGTCACTTTTGTGGATTGCTTTCTTCCTGTACTTAAGTTTATAGCTCTTACTCTTGGGCCCTTAATTTGCCTTTTAAAAATCAGTTACTGGGTTATCGAGTCTATTTATAATTCAGATATAGGAAAAAACAAACTTCCTGAGACAGTAACAGTCCGGGATCAGGAGCAAGGAAACAAGAGGTTCAAGTCAACATTGAATAGTCTGGGTTTAAAAATATGGTCATGTGGCCAGGCATAGTGGCACACACCTTTACTTCCAGCACTTGGGAGGCAGAGGCGGGTGGATCTCTGTGAGACAGAGGCCAGGCTGGTCTACATGGTGAGTTCAAGGCCAGCTGTGGTTACACGGAGACCCTGTCTCAAAAAAAAAGTCAGGTATCACTATTATATGTAACATATATGTATGCATGTATGTATCTGTAAACATAAACACAGTAAATTATAAAGAATCCAATCAAATAGGTGAACCTACCACCCAGGGAAGTTTTTCTAACACTGTTGACTCAGTCGGTGTGCTGCTTCTTACCCCATTCCCCTGCCTCTTGGAAATATCCTAAACTTAAAAAAACAAGGCAGGTGTGGTGGCATACACCTGGGATTCCAACACTCAGGTGTGGAGCAGAATCATAGGACTGCTGCAAGGTCGGGGCTAGCCTAGTCTGTATAGCAAGGTCAAGACCATCCAAAGCTACTTAGCAAGGCTGTCTTACAAACAAACAATATTTTTTTTCTGAAATAGTTTAGTTTTTTTGAACATTATACGTGAATATAGTCTTTGCACCATTTCCCTTCCTCCCAGTCCCTCTCCAATAGCCCCTTCCTGATTATTATTGTTCCATATACATGCGTGTGTGTATGTGTGTGTGTGTGCAAGGTGCATGGAGTCCATTTAGTGGTGCTCATGGGTACCTGTGTTTGGGGCTGCCCACTTGGGATTAGATAACTTCTCAGGAAGCTCATCCCTGGTGAAAACTGATTCTCTCTCCCTCAGCATCCACTGAGTGCAGCTCTTCATCTTGAGGTGAGACCCCTTGAAATTTCCCCTATCTTGGTATATCAACTGGTTTTATTTTATTAAAAAAATTTTTTTTTTACAAAAACCTTATTGACAATTTCATACATGCATATAAGGTGTTTTGATCAAATCCATGCCCACTCCCTCCCCTCCAACATTCCCCGCTCTGAAGAGGTAACCCTAAAATCTTTTAAGGATTAGATACAAGTTCCCAAATGCTTTTGACATTTTTGGCCTTGGAACAGAGTATGTTGCTAACAGGCCCATGGACATTTGGACGTTTAGCCAAGAAACTGGCTACATACATTTCTTTGGGGTCTTTTTACCCTAACTGCCTAGCCAATTCCTACCTCCTATTCTTATCACGCTACCCTCTGAAGGGGTTACCCAAATTTCCAATGGGGAATTGGGACGCAGACCACTCTGGCTTTTTCCACGCTGAACAGGGATGCAGGGTGAGGCAGTTGGAATGCCCCTTCAGTGGGTCTATCTGAAAGACTCCCAAATTACATAACTTTTGTCTCTAAGGGGAGAAGAAAGTCCTTGAATCATGAATGGGAGATGTGAAGGAGAAGTGAAGGCAAGAATAATTACCATTGTAAGTTCTAGACAGGGAACTAGTAAAAAGTCAGAACAGGGCAATTTTCAATTCATATGAGAGTCCATTGGAGTTTCTTGGCAAGGGCTGCCAAAAGCATCCCTCTACTGGGTTCTTCCTCATTTTTCTTTTCTCTTCCAAGGATGGACTAGTTGGCTGGGAAGAGTGGCTGGATATTCAGGCGAGGGTCCAGCGATCCTGCTTGGCACTCCTTTAATGAATGAGTAGAACCGTCAACAAGCCCAATTGTGACTATGTTTAGTGATCGGGCTCAGCTGAAATCGTGATGCTGGTAGTTATTTCATGTAGAAGGGACTGCTGTATAGCATCATCTTATTAAAACGACCTGGAATTTAAAAGGATTTGGTGCTAGGAGCCACATATGAGGGAGAACATATGTCATTTATTTTTCTGAGTCTGTGTTACGTCACTTAGTGTAACAGTTTCTAGATCCATCCATTTACCTACAAATTTCATTATTTCATCTTTATTTACTGCTGAATAGAACTCCATTGTGTAAATATACCCCATTTTTGTTGACCACTCGTCAGTTGAGGGACACTTAGGTTGCTTCCATCTCTTAGCTATTGTGAAAAGAGCAGCAACAAACATGGTTGTACAAGTGTCGCTGAAATAGGATGCGTCCTTTGGGTAAATGCCAAGGAGTGGTATAACTGGGTCATATGGTAGGTTCATTTTTAGTTTTTTTTTTTTTTTTTGGTCTTTTTGAAACAGGGTCTCCCTGTAGCCCCAGCTGTCCTAGAACTCACTATGTAGACCAGGCTGGCCTTGAACTCACAGAGATCCACCTGCTTCTGCCTCCTGAGTGCTGGGATTAAAGGCGAGCACCACCACGCCCGGCCTCATTTTTAGTTTTTTAACAGTTCTCCACACTGTTTTCCATAGAGGCTGCAGGAGTCTGCAATCCCACCAGCAGTGAATAAGCATTCCCCTTTCCCCATATCCTCTCCAACATTTGGTATCATTTGTTCTCTTGATCCTAGCCAGTCTGACTGGAGTAAGATGAAATCTTAAAGTGGTTTTAATTTGCATTTCCCCTACTTACTAATGATGTTGAACAGTTTTTGAGATGTTTCTTAGCCATCTTTATTTCTTCCTTTGAGAACTCTCTGTTTAGATCTTTACCCCTCTTTTAATTGGGTCATTTGGTTTCTTGCTTCTTTCTTTTTTGAGTTCTTTATATATTCTGGATGTTAAACCTCTATCAGATGTATCACTGGTGAAGATTTTCTTCCCATTCTATAGGTTTTCTCTTCACTTTTTTGATTGTTTCTTTTGCTGTACAGATGCTTTTTAGTTTAATGAGGTCCTACTTGTTGATTGCTTACCTTAATTCCTGAGCAACTTCTGTCTGATTTAGAAAATGCCAATATTTTCTTCTAATAGTTTCAGAGTTTCCAGTTTCACATTGAGGTCTTTGATCCATTTGGAGTTGACTTTTGTGCAAGGCAAAAAGTAAGGATCTAGTTTCAATCTTCTACAGGTGGAGATCCAGTTTTGCCAACACCATTTGTTGAAGATGCTGTCTTTCCTCCATTGTGTGTTCTTGGCACCTTTGTCAATTATCAGGTGGCTGAAATTGCGTGTACTCAGGTTTGGGTCTTCTATTGTGCTCCATTGACCTACAAGTCTACTTTTATGGCAATAACACGTTTTTTTTTATGACTATGGCTCTGTAGTATACTTTGAGATCTGGCATAGTAATCCCCGCTGTGTTGCTCTTTGTGTTCAGGATTGCTTTGGCTATCTGGGGTCTTTTGTGCCTCCACATTAATTTTAAGATTTTTTTTTCTACTTCTGTGAAGAATGTCACTGAAATTTTGATGGGAGACTGCATTGAAATCTGGAGATTGCCTTTGATAGAATGGCCATTTTCACAATATTAATTCCTCCAATCCATGAGCATGGGAGGTCTTTCCATCTTCTAATGTCTTCCTCAGT
>NW_008338996.1:8657903-8688548 GCF_000622305.1 Nannospalax galili | reverse complement strand
TTCTTTTCCAATTAGTACTCCTTTAATTTCCTTCTCCTGTATTATTGCTCTAGCAAGAGCTTCAAACATTATGTTGAAAAGGAGTGGAGATAGTGGACATCCTTGTCTGGTTCCTGATTTTAATGGGAATGCTTCCAGTTTTTCTCCATTTAGAATGATTTTGGCTGTGGGTTTGTTGTATATAGCTTAAATTATGTTAAGGTATGTTCCCTCCAGTCCAATTCCCTCTAGGACTTTGAACATAAATCCATGTTGAATTTTGTCAAAAGCCTTTTCTGCATCTATTGAGTTGACAATGTGGTTTTTGTTTTTGAGTCCATTTATATAAGACTAATGATGTTTATCAACTTGCTTATATTGAACCATCCTTGCATCTCTGGGATAAAACATACTTGATCATGGTGAATGATATTTTTGATATGTGCCTGTATGTGGTTTGCAAGTATTTTGTTGAGAATTCTTGCATCTATGTCCATTAAGGATATGGGTCTACAGTTTTTGTTTATGGTTGTGTCTTTACCTGGTTTGGATATTAGAGTGATGCTGGCATCATAGAAGGAATTTGAGAGTTTTCCCTCTGTTTCTATCATATCTTTACATGTCTGATAGAATTCTGCTGTAAATCCATCTGGTCCCGGGCTTTTTTTAGTCGGGAGGTTTTGTATTACTGTTTCAATTTCTTTTTGTGATATGGGTCTGTTTAAGCTGTTAATCTCTTCTTGGTTAAGTTTTGGTGGTTCCCATGCCTTTAGATATGCATCCATTTCTAAAGGCATGGGAACCACCAAACTTAAAATATTTCCTTATAATGGTCTGGATCTTTTGGGTGTCTGTTGTGATGCTTCCCCTCTCATCTCTGATTTTGTTGGTTTGGATTTACTCTTTCTTTCTTTTGGTTAACAGGGTTAAGGGTCTATCTTGTTTATTTTGTCAAAGAACCAGCTCTTGGATTCATTTGATTCTTCGTATTGTTTTTCTATTTCATATTTCATTAATTTCTGCTCTGATTTTTATTATTTCTTTCTTCTGCTGGGTTTGGGTTTCATTTGTTCTTGCCTTTCCAACATCTTGAGTTGCAGTGTTAGGTCATTTATTTGGGCTCTTTCTAATTTTTTTAGTGTAGGCACTTAGAGCTATAAATTTCCCTCTTAGGACTGCTTTTAATGTGTTCCAGAGGTTGTGTTGTGTTGTATTGTCCTTTTCGTTGAATTCTAGGAATTCTTTTTTTTTCTTTCTTAACTTCTCCTTTGACCCACTCATTGTTTAGGAGTGCATTGTTCAATTGCCATGAGTTCGTGTAGTGACTAGAGCTTTGTCCATTGTCGATTTTGAGCTTTATTGCTTTGTAGTCCGACACAATGCATGGAATTATTTCAATATTTTTGTATTTGTTGAGGTTTGTTTTGTGGTCCAGTATATGGTCAATTTTTGAAAAAGTTCCATGAAGTGCTGAGTACAAAGTGTATTCTTTGGTGTTTGGGTGGAATAATTGAAAGATATCTGTTAGGTCAATTTGATGTATGGTATCATTTAATTCAAATGTTTCTCTGTTTATTCTTTGTCCAGTTGATCTGTTTAGTGGAGACAGTGGTGTATTGAAGTCCCCTACTAGTCTGAGTTGTGGTTAATCTGTGCCTTAAAGTCCTGTAGTGTTGTTTTTATGAATTTGGGTGCACCAGAATTTGGTGCATATATGTTAAGGATTGTAACATCTTCTTGGGTAACTGTTCCTTTGATCAGAGTGAAATGACCCTTCTTATCTTTTTACTTTGAAGTCTATTTTGTCAGATATTAGAATTGCAAACCTTGCTTGTTTCTTAGTGCCATTTGCTTGGATTATTCTTTTCCATCCTTTTACCTTAAGGTAGTGCCTGTCCTTGAAGGTAAGGTAGGTTTTTTGTAGACAGCAAAGAGATGGATTTTGTTTCTTAATCCATTCGTTTAGCCTGTATCTTTTGACTGGGGAGTTCAGTCCATTGATATTTAAGGTTATTATTGAAAAGTGTGTATTGGTTGCCGTCATTTGATTGCTGTTTGCGTTCTCTGTCTAATTTTGTGTTTCCTCAATTATACCTTTGTTTATTTTCTTCAATTGTCCCTAGGTTATAGTTGTTTCTCTCTCTGCTCTCTTCATTGCTTCAAGTATTCTTGGAAGGGCTGGTTTTGGGACATGTATTCTTTCAGGCTATTCATGTCATGGAAGATTTTTCTTTCCCCCTCAACTATAATAGACGTTTTTGCTGGGTATAGTATTCTGGGCTGGCATCTATTGTCATGTAGAACCGGAAATAACTTGGTCCAGGCTCTTCTGGCTTTCATAGTTTGCATTGATAAGTCAGCTGTAATTCCAATGGGATTTCTTTTGTATGTGATCTGTTGTTTTTCTTTTGCTGTTTTCAGTATTCTCTCTTTGTTCTGTATATTTAGTGTTTTTACTATGCTATGTCATGGGGAGTTTCTTTTCTGAGCTTGTCTATATGGTGTTCTATGTGCTTCCTGTATTGTATGAAGATGTCTTTCCTCAATTTCAGGAAATTCTCTTCTACCATCCTGTTTAAAGCTGGTCAACACCATTAACCTGAAATTCTTCTCCGTCTATTCCTATGATCCATAGATTTGGTCTTTTCATGGTGTCCCACATCTCTTGCATATTCCTTTCTGTTTTTTTTTTTTTTTTTAATTTTCCATACTCTTTGCTTGAGTGGTCCAATTCTTCAACTTTATCCTCCAGTGTTGATATTCTGTTTTCCATTTCATTCATTCTAGAGGTGAGTCTTTCCCCTGTTGTTTCAAGTTGGCTTATTTAGTTTTACACTTCCTTCTTAATTTCTGCCTGAGTTTTCTTCAATGTTTCTATCTCTTTTGTGAATTCATTCAGCAGTTTATTCCTATCTTCTTTTAGCTCTTTGATTTGTTTGTTTGTGTGTTCTTTAAATTCGTTGATTTCATTGATCATGTTTATGAATGTTCTTTTAAATTCAGTGTCCTGGGTTATCTCAAGGGGATGCTCCTTGTAGAACTGTTCTACAGGACTGGTGGAGTTTTTTGTGAAAGCCAAGCGCTTTGGCTTTCCATTTTATTATTCTTTCATTATGATTTTGGCATGTGAATTTCCTTTGTTGTTTATGATTCTGATATGAGAATTAAGTTGAAGTATGGTTCTGTTTGTATTATCTGGATGCCTAGATCCTTTCTTTATTGGTTATGTAAAGCTGGTTGGTACAGGGTTCAGGTTCTTTCAGGTTTATTTTGAAGGGAACTGATGGCTTCAGATCAGCTATTCAGGGGTACCCACAGAAGCCCAATTCAGGTTCCAGTCAGGTACATTCAGGCTTCCTTCACTACGTGGAGGCAGGATCCGGGCTCTCTCAGGCAGCCCACCACATGGAGGCAGGATCTGGGGGCTCTCAGGCTGTCCCCTGGGTTCTCAGGACCTCTTGTAGTTGGAGGCCAGAGGGAAGCCAGAACCCGGCACTCTGGTGGTCTGCTGAGTGCCAAGCAGTTACCAAGATGGAGGTCTGAACTCACCCTTTCAGGCTGCCTGCTAGGATCTCAGCCCTTGCCCACCAAAGCTACTGTCTCAGTATGTACTTTCTCTAAGTACCCCTAAACACTTTTTCTTTCTTTCTTTCTTTCTTTCTTTCTTTCTTTCTTTTGTATATGTGTGTGCATGCCACTATGCAAGTGTGGATGTCAGAAGACCACATGTGGGAGTTGATTCTTTCCTTCTACCATGTAGGTTCTCTTTCTTCTTCTCCTCCCCTCCTCATTTTTTTTGTCTTTTTGAGACAGGGTCTCCCTGTAGCCCTAGCTGACCCAGAACTCACTATGTAGACCAGGCTGACCTCGAACTCACAGAGATCCGCCTGCCTCTGCCTCCCAAGTGCTGGGATTAAAGGTGTGTGCCGCCATGCCTGGCTAATATTTTCTTATTTAAGGTGCTTGTCTTTGACTTTTATAAACATGGTGTGCTTACATGGAATGCTCCATGAATTTTTTTTTTCTTCTTTCAGTGCTTCTAGGATTCATCGATTTTGCTATAATTATAATTTCATTTTCTTTGCCAAGCAGTATTCCACTGCATAAATCTTCCATGATGCACATGATTCCCTATTTTTTCATTGACATTCAGGTTCTTTCCAGGTTAGAAACTATTTTAGGGCTATTTTTGCACATATCCCTTAGGTTAAGCATTTAAAAAGTGTAAAGAATGTGTAGAAGTATAAAATATAATAGAAAATCCTATATTTGATTAAAATGAAACAAATGGATGTTTTTGTTTGAAACAATTTAGTCTCAGGATATTCTAGAAGGTTGATATTTTTATTGTAGAAAAGAACGGTTTTTTGTAGTTCATCCCATTCCTTAAAATAAAGGTTGCTCAGAATTTTTTTTCCAAAAATATTTTATTATTTTTATTTTTATATGTGTATGAGTGCATTTGCCTGCACATACATGTGTCCTTCAATGCCCATGGAGGTCAGAAGATGGCATTGGATTCTCCTTAACTGGAGTTATAGACAGTTGTTAGCTGTCATGTGGGTGCTGGGAGCTGAACCCAGGTCCTCTGCAAGAGCTGTCATCTTAACCACTGAGCCATCATCTCTCCAGACCCACCCAGAATCTTTTAAAAAGTAATATTTGAATTAATCTTTGAGAATTTCATATAATTTATTTTGATTTTATTCATTCCCCCTCCCAACTCCTTTCAAACCCGTCCCCACGTCTGTACCTTCCACCTTTGGTCCTCCTTTTCTTTGTATTTTTATAAAGTGTATCGAGTCCAATTTGTTTTCCAAATACTCTTGAGTGTGAGTTCATCTCCTGGCGTGTGGTCAGACTACCAGAGGTCACATCCTTAAAGAAAACTGATTTACCTTCTCCTAGCAGATACCACCAATAGCTCCTTAATTAGGGCTGCTGTTTTATGCCCACCTCCCTCTCCATGCTAAGATTTTGTCTGGTTTGAGTTTGCGCAGATTTTGTGCATGCTGTCACAACCACTGTGAATTCATAAGTTCAACTGCCCTTTTGTATCTGGAAAACACCATTTTTAAAATAATTCTCTACTGCCTCTGGCTCTTACACTCTTTCCACTCCCTCTTTCCTGATGATATCTGAGCCTTGGTAGGGAGGGTGTGATAACATATCTTATTAGGGGGGCAGAGAGTTGGCTCAGCGGTTAAGAACACTGAATGTTCTTGCAGAAGACCCTGGTTTGAATCCCAGCACCCACATGGCAGCTAATAACTGTCTGTAATTCTAGTTCCAGGGGATCCAACAGCCTCTTCTGTACTCTGTGGGCACTGCATGACATGAGTTCATGTACCTACATGCAAGTAATACATGCATATACATAAAAAATTAAAAATAAATAAAATATAAAAAATTACATTAGGCTGGATGTATTGGCACATGCCTTTAATCCTAGCATTTGGGAGGCAGAGGTAGGTGGAGCTCTGTGAGACAGAAACCAGCCTGTTCTACATGTGAATTCCAGGCCAACTGGGGCTACAGAGAGACCCTGTCTTAAAAAAGAAGAAAAAACAAAAAACAAAAACCAATAACAATCAACCAACCAAACAAAAAGATGTCCCATTTAGGGCCGAGCACGCTGAAGTTTCTAATTCTCTGAACATTGACCAGTTGTGGGTCTCTTGTGTTAAAAGGAGCTTCTCTAATGAGCAATCTGTGGGTATAATGATAAGTCTTTATGAGTCAGTTTAATATTATGTCCACTTAACAGAATGATAGTAATAGGTTCGCCCCCAGGGGCTATGACCTATCTAGGCACAGGTTCTTGGCCTCAGTAACAGTGCTGGGTCTGGGTTCCATCTTGTAGAGCAAGCCTTAAATTCAATCAGAATTGGTTACTTCCTAAAATTCATGCTAGTATTGCATCAGTGAACATTATCTTGTCAGGCCATCCATTATTGTACCTTGCAGGATTAACAACTGGGTAAGAGTGATGATTACTTCTGGTAGTATGCATAGCACCATCCAGCATGATGAAAGCTAGCCAGTAGGGATGAAGCTTCAAGGTTAGTACCAGATTGATTTCTCCATGTTTTACAACTCAAGTATGTAGTACCTTCAGCAATAGGGTCTTGCCGTCAAGTTCTGGAGGGTAACCAAGTGCAATGGCAGTAGCCAGTAATGTTTTGGGGGGGTAGTCTATGGGAGCCTCCTGGCCAACAACTCCAAAAGAGGTAACCCATTCCTGGCACTGTGTTTTGTTTTTGTTTTTTTGTTAGCTTGTGGTGTCCTGTAAGGCTAGTGTCACCCCATTATAGGATAACTCCATTTAAACTCCTTTTATATATGTATATACATATATTTTAGGAGTCTTCTACAATAGTAGATTTCGATATGACTTCTTAAAAAAGGACTTCAGTGTTAGTTAGCCTTCCCATACTCTTTTCTCCCTTTAATTCAGTGGCTTTCACTCTAAAAACTCTTATTTAGATGCTATAATTTTTCTTCTAAGAAAGTCTGTATCCTGACTTCTTAATCAGATGTAAAGTGATGTGGGGATATAGAAAACCTAATAAGAATATATCACCTCTATTTATAGGGACAGAAACTAAGATTCAGCAACATTAAAGAATTTGAACAAGAGAACTGAGCATCAGTCCAAAGCCGAAGCATGTCTCTCTATGTGATGCCGTGGGCACAGCCATTGGTTCCCTCCTCTCCTGTGCTCTGCACTTGCCCCTTGCTACTGTGGTTGGACTAGGAGGAAAGGAAGGGTCCTGTGAAGAAATGAGATGAATTATTTGGCTATTTCATTGCAGATGGTTAAAAGTGTGCACATCTATGATCATTTCACAGAATCCATTAGGTTATTACAATAATCCTGCAAAGCTGGCAGGATCCACCAGAGGGTCCGTACTGCCTTATAAGGAAGCTAGGTCTGGGTCTGGTGGGTGATGAGGGACGAAAAGGAAGGGTCCTGTGAAGAAATGAGATGAATTATTTGGCTATTTCATTGCAGATGGTTAAAAGTGTGCACATCTATGATCATTTCACAGAATCCATTAGGTTATTACAATAATCCTGCAAAGCTGGCAGGATCCACCAGAGGGTCTGTACTGCCTTATAAGGAAGCTAGGTCTGGGTCTGGTGGGTGATGAGGGACAGGTAACTAACTCAAGATCCCCCCAGCCCTCCCTCTATACCTCCCCCATCCTTCCCTTCCTCTCCTTTCTTTCCCCTCCTCCCTTCCATCGTTCTTTCCTCCCTCTCTTCGTTGCTATTGACAAATCATATCTGTATATATTTATGGGATTCTGTCTGGTTTGAGTGCGTACTTGTCTTGTGCATGCTCTTACAACCACTGTGAGTTCATATGTACAGTGGTTCAGTCTGTAAACATTGTAAAAGAGTAAATCAGGTTAATCAAATACATCTATCAGATACATACTGCGTTTTTCCTCCACCTGCTTTTTCTGGGGACAGAGATTAGAGTACTAAGTTGGAAAAAAAAAAAAACAAAAACCTTCCCTGTGGACTTTTTGGGTTCCAAAGAAACTTAGAGAATGAAAACCAGACTTTTAAATGCCTCATTGAAAGGGACATTTTGTCTCCGCTGCAAAGATCAGACACAATCCACTTCCTTGCACTAATTAATATGACAGAGTGATGCTGATAGATGCAGGCTTTCAGGCAAACCTACTCAGGTTGATGGTTGTGTGTGAAAGGAGTTTGCTTTTATACCCTTAGGACTGTCTTATCTACTGAATGGCCATCTATGGCAGAGACTGATAATGTGAATTCAGGGTTGTTCTCTAGTTCCTGGGGAAATTGGGCATACTTAGGAATGTGTCCATGTTTCCAAGAAGTTTCCAACGTTGTAGCATATTTTTATTTGTATGAGAACCACAACATTAGCATGGTACATTTTGTAGGGAAGTAATGTAATGTTTTGTCAGTTATACCTGGATGGGAAATTACCTGGTCTTTGCGATTCAGCTGACAGTATCATTGAGTAGTGCTAAAGAGTCAGGGACATGAGGACTTGAACCATACCAGGGTAGGGGGTGGCAGTCCACATGGAGGGGATCATAAGATCTAGATCTGGCCCTGGCACTGACATTTGTCCTTGGTGTGGCCTTGGAAAAAACCAGTCTCTCTTGGACCATTCACTGTCTCTTTTGATGTTAGGTTGGTTGCCCTGAAAGATAATTTTCATTTATATTCAGCAGAGGGCAGTATTCCCCATATCTTGGTCCTGCCCTGGTCAGAGAGTCCCTGTTGTTCTTTGTGCCTAGGAGAAGGGAACCATGATCCAGTCCCTGTCTACTGGTAGAGGTAGGTCCTGTGTAGGTTGTTCTTAGATTTGTAGCTGGCCAGAGATTCTTTGAACTCATATCCATTCTCTGAGCTTGGGTCTAGTCTCACATTTTCCAGGCCAGGGAACCAAGTCTAGAGCTGAGAGTACTCTCCTAATACTGTGAATTTCCAGTCTATTTCCATGTCTCTAACTCATCCTGCTGGGCCTTTTTCTCTGTGGACCTCAACAGGCTGCTATTATTTGTAAAGGGCTTCTGTTGGACAAAGAAGATAATTTACATGTGCACTAATGAAGGCAAAACATAAAATCACATTAGAGTTGGAACAGGAGCCAAGCTGTGTAGGAAGACAAAATCTCTTCAATGAAGCCTTTTGGATTTGAGCTAGAGTCTGTGAACTGTTGTGGCCAGTGGAGACTGTTATGGTCTTGGTTCTAAGTAGCAGAAAATAGAATCCACTCTGTCGTATTTGAACCGAACAGGGAATTTTTAGAGAGTATCAGGAAACTCTCACAATTTCCAGGAGAGCCACAGGAGAGTATCTGAGATGATGCAGCCAGAAACTGGGCCCAGCGTGCTGTGGGGGCTTTTCTAGGAAAAACAACACTGCACAGCTGCTCAGTGCATAGGATCTGGAAGCTAAGATTGAGTTTTCCAAAGACAACTTTGCTCACATCCCCCTGTCGATTAGCGCATTATCCTCAATTTACAGATAAGGAATGCAAATTTGTGAGTTTATGACTTGCTCAGTTAAGCCTCTCTGACTTCAACATTTAAACTCAGGCAGGATAGAAGGGACTTCCAGCTGGAGCTAGGGGTTGGTGGCCTTGAATCCTCAAACAGCAATCTCAGGAGAGAAGGGACATTTCTGATGGTTCCTTTTGTAATTCTCTTATTTTTTAGTAATATGGAAGGAACAGACCAAAAGGAATGTTAAATTCTCATTTTATTGGTGCTAGGGATTGAACCTAGGGCCTCACACATGCTATGCAAGGGCTCTGCCACTGAGCTATCTCCAACCCTTTTGTTTTTCTTTCTTAAAGCGTCTCCCCAAGTTGCCCAGGAGGACAACCTTCTTCAACTTCTTTTCCTTCTTTCAAGCAGGAACAGCCTCTGTGGTGTTCATTGGATCTATGTCTGTTTAAATAAAATATTCCTGGACTTCAGAGAGACACTATCGTAGACTCACCCAATTGCATTGATTCATAAACAAGGAAATAGTTCAGAGATGGATTTTTTTTCTTTGCTCAAAGTTATATAATGACACAATGGCTATCATTCATTCACCAAATGTTTACTGAGTCTCTGACTGCAAGCAAGACAGACAGATTCTCAGTTGCCATGGAGCTTTGTATAAACAAAGGGTGTCTGCCTGTAGTTCTCTAACTTTAAAGTCATTTGAAATAGGAAATGTGGTCATCGCCAGTGACGGCCACTCCTCTGTTCTTATGGGTGCTGCTCCTTCATTCTCATGGGTGTTGAGGCTGCTCCTCCGCTCGCCCTGGGCTGAGGCCGCTCTTGTGCCTGCTCTGGGCTGAGGCTGCTCTTCTGCCTGCTCTGGGCTGAGGCTGCTCTTCTGCTCGCCTGGTGCTGAAGCAGCTCTTTTGCTTTCCCTGTGCTGCCTCCTGTCACCGCTGCTTCTGCCCGGTCCTGGACCCCTGGGCTGGTGAGGAGACTGTGTCAGCGGAGCCACATTCAGACACAGGAGACCAGGTTCAGTGATGCAGGTCTGCTTTATTGCAGGAAGGCACAAGCTTATATAGGGGTAGTGGTCCAATCACAGCACAGCAAGTAGGATACCTTATTAGCATAACAGACTTTACGTCCTATTACAGAATAGCAGGTAAGATACCTCATTAGCATACTGGGTTTTAGATTACAGAGCCTGGATTCCTGGAAAGCACATGACCCTGACTGTTGCAATATCTAAGTGTTGCAGTTTTGGAGTCCAAGGATGGTGATTAGGGAGCGGCGAGCTCTAGGCATCAGTCTCATGATCTGCCAATGGGAGCAAATGTCACAAGGCATTCCTTGTGGCTTCAGCAGTTGGGCTGTTGCCTTGGGCCTGCTGTATGACTGTGAATAAGATTTTTACCCTAGGCTCAAGCCTGTCTCCCACATCTCCCCCTTTTTTTTAATTTTTAAAGGTGAGTTATAGTGTAGAATATATAGCATATTGATATCAGTCCAGATACATCAAGGCAAAGTAGAATGGCTCAGGGGGTCATTGTATCAAGAGCCCCCTCCCTCAAGTTGGTGATCTTCCTCAGGAGCAGGCTGGGCCAACTCCATGCCAACCAGTGGGAGTTGAGATTCTTTGCCTCGGCATTGTTGTCCCCATCTCAAGGGTCACCCAGCATAATGGGCTGTGCTTGTCTTAGGTTGTCCCGTCTGTTGGGATCTTACCTGTCATTGACTACCAGCCCTCGAAGGGTGGGTCCCATTGTGTGATTTGGCAGAGGGAGAGGCAGTAAATCCAGTACTGGCTTGTTTAAAGGCCTCCTCAGGGGTCAAGAATTTGTTGAAACCTGTCAGAGGCCAATTATAGGTTGATAAGGGCAAGGAACAGTGCGTCCTTGTTTGCAGAGACATGCCTGGCAAGATCTGGAGATAGAACAACAGCTAACTTAACCAGAGAAATACAAGTTTTAACAAAATTAAGGAGACCCTTGACAATACAGGGTCCAAAAATCAGAAGAGTTATTATAATAAGGGCAACAGCTAAGGCAGACAGGAGCACAGTACATCTGTAGTTTAGGGAACCATTGGCCAGGAGGTGTAGATTTTTTCATAGAATTTACCTCCTTTTCATTGGCTACATTAATAATCTGTCAAGTTAGGTTGACGGGTTAGTGGGGGTTAACAAGAGTTGCTAGAGCTTGAGAGTTAACAATACTGATAACATAAATAATAAGGAACATAGACAAAGGTTTTCCTTTAGATTGAGGACTTAGCTAATGTCTCTGCAGAGAGACATGTTTGAGGTCTCCCCAGGTTGGTGGATTTTGTGGTCTGTGAGATTGGTCTCTTGGTGGTTGAGAGGTGCGCGTCTTCCTCCAGGGTCAGGGCTGCCATCTTTGGGGTCGGTGGTTGTGGAGGGAGGTTTTCCATTGCAGGCAATTCTGCTGTTCCCAGCTGGGATCCAGATGGGGGCCAGGTCGGTGGTTGTGGAGGGAGGTTTTCCATTGCAGGCAATTCTGATGTTCCCAGCTGGGATCCAGATGGGGGCTAGAACACTATCTGGAAAGACACAAGCATAGTCTCACCTTGCATTAACAACAGGTGTCAATAATATGATGGATATATTTGAGAACGTCCATCTGCCAGATCTTCAAGACCAATGACCCTGTCCTCCACAAGCCCAACATTTGCCTTTGTCCATCTCGGCCTGTGGCTGGTGAGCAGCTAGTGCCTCAGATAGAGCCATGGTATGAGCTCAAGCAGTCTCCACATCCCGACAGGTCAGAATCCATTCAGAAACATCCTTGTGTCTAACAGGTCCTATGGCAAAGCAACACTCAGTAGAGCAGCCTTCATATACAAGATCCTTAAGCAAGAATCTGTGGCCCCCTGATGGCTGATTTTCCTATTAATGTTTTGTTGGCATCTTTCAACAAAGTCAGAGAAAGGCTCACCTTGTTTTTGCATCAATCTGGTTAACTTGGTATCCTCAAGGGTTGGCATACTTTGGAAAGCATGGAGCACGCAAAGCCGCACTTGTTCAAAGCAGCGAGGAGGTCCCTGTGCCTGGGCTTGTGGGGTTTTAAAATCGCCACACCCTACCAAGGTGTCAAATCTATTGCTCTCTGCCTGTTGTTCGCATTTGTCCTGATGAACAGCCTTCCATAAGAGAAAATCACCTCCCTGTAGACAGGCACGGGCAATATTCTGCCAATTATAGGGGGTATTGGCCGAATGACTGATTTTATCTAATAACTGACCAAACCATGGGGCGTGAATGCCATCCTCACTGGCTGCCTTACCAGCTTTTTAAAAGTATAATGAGAATATGGATTCCAGGCATTAGGGTTCTGTAACCCCTGACTGATGGTAATGGGGAAAAACTGTGGAAAACCACCCATTGTATGATAGGAGAGAGGCCTAGGCAGGAGGGGCTTCCAGTCCTTCTCTGGAAGGGAGGAGTAGATGGACTGGGGGGAACTTCCTTAGAGCTAGTGCAAGACAGCAGAAAGTAGCCATTGCCCCATAATGGTGGAGTGGAGGCTGCCTTAACTTCCCTTTTTTCATTAAAGCCAATACAAGATGGCGGAGGGTAGCCACCGCCCCATAATGGCAGGGCAGCGGTGATCTTGACTTCCTGTTTTTCATCAGGGGAGCTCTCAAACCCCAATTCCTCATTTTTTATAGCATCATTAACAGTCATAGTTTTATCAGAACAAGAATCCATTAGTTTTGTTTTAACTGGAAATGCCTGGGACAAGCCATCCCCAGCGTCCTGTTGTTGTATTTGCTCATCTATCTCCTTAAATAAGGGATTGTCCTGTTCAGGGGCTTCAGGGGGGAACCCCTTGAAGGGAGGCCAGAATAGCTGTCACAGTGGGGTACAACAGCCCAGACTGTGGGCATCCCTCCCTGACTTCTCTATATCAGGCCAAGAATAAAATGCAAGCCCATTGTTCAGGATCCCAGCAACAAGAATCTGTAAACCAGGGGGCAAGAGCTAGTATTTCACCTAAAACCTTAGCTACATCCTTTTCTGTCACCCTAATTTGCCTACTCCTCAGGAGAGGAACCAGTGCAACAGCACAGGGGCTGGTAGCAGCTGGATGACTATTCCCCATACCGGAGGTCACTCACCCTGCAAGACGTACCCAGAAGGATTCAAGAGCAGTTCAGGAAGACAATTGGCAGAGACAGGAACAACACGCCAAACGGAAGACTGCGAGCCAGAAGAAGAATCACAGGAGAACAAAACCGGCGAGCACCCATGGAAGAATCACTGGCAAAGAGGACATCGGGAGCCCAAAGTGTTTACAGCCTCATGGGGTCAGGCTTTTAGAGCCCCACACTGGGCGCCAGCTGTGGTCACCGCCAGCGGCGGCTGCTCCTCCGTTCTCGTGGGTGCCGCTCCTTTGTTCTCACTGGCGTTGAGACTGCTCCTCCGCTCGCCCTGGGCTGAGGCCACTCTTCTGACTGCCCTGGGCTGAGGCTGCTCTTCTGCTCGCCTGGTGCTGAGGCAGCTCTTTTGCTTGCCCTGTGCTGCCTCCTGTCAGTGCTGCTTCTGCCTGGTCCTGGACCCCAGGGTGAACCAGCTCTTCTGCTTGCCCTGTGCTGCCTCCTGTCATCGCTGCTTCTGCCTGGTCCCAGACCCCAGGGCTGGTGAGGAGACTGTGTCAGTGGAGCCACATTCAGACACAGGAGACGAGGTCCAGTGACACAGGTATGCTTTATTGCAGGAAGGCACAAACTTATATAGGGGTGGTGGTCCAATCACAGCACAGCAAGCAGGATATCTTATTAGCATAACAGATTTAGCATCCTATCACAGTACAGCAAGTACGATACCTTATTAGCCAGGATTCCTGGACCCTGACAGTTGCAATATCACCATAGACTCAAGCCTGTCTCCCACAAGGAAATACTTTTGGATATTTTTCTTTACTTAAAAAATTACTTTTAGAGATTTATTCTTTGAGAATTTCATACTTGTATACAATGGGATATGATTATATCCACACCTTATTTTCTCCTCCAACTTCCCCTGGATACCCCTAAGCACATCCCTCTCCCAACTTTATGCCTTTTTCTTGTTTTTAAATAACCCACTAAGTCTAAAAAGCACTGCCCAAATGTGTGTGGGTACACACAGTAGTACTAGTGGCCACACCCTCAAAGAAGAGTGATTCTCCCTCCCCCAGCAGCTATCAATTACCAACAGCTCTTGAATAATAGATGAGGCCTTGAGAGCTTCTCCCCTGTCTATACAGGAGTTTTGACTGGCTTGATCTTGTGCAGGTAACCATAGGTGCTGTGAGTTTAAGAGTGCTGTAGCTATGTCATGTCCAGGAGACTGCATTTCACAGCATTACTCCCTATCCTCTGGCTCTTACATTCTTTCTGCCTCCTCTTCTGTGGTGTTCTCTGAGCCTTGGTGTACATGTATGCATGCATGTGTATGTGTGTGTATTTGCCAAAAATGCCCTAGTTAGGGGTGAGCTCTTCCAGTTTGATCACTTATTCTCAGTACTTCGATCACTTATGACATTTATAACTGCTGCTCACTGCAAAAGCAAGCTTCTCTCACCATGGTTGAGAGCAGCCCTGGTCTATGGATATAAACATTACTATTTAGAAGGCAATTTGACAACATGACCATTAAGCAAAATAACCATAACTGGTTCTATCCTAGGGCCTATGACCTTCTGAGCCATGGCCATTTGATCAGATTTATAGTACCAGACATGACATTCTCCCCTGTGGATCAGGCCTCAAATCCAGTCAGAAATCAGTTAGTTATCCCATAACAGCTATTCCACTATTGCTTCAGTGCACATCTTGCTTGGCAGGCTGGTATTGCAGCATGCAGAGTCCAACATTGGGTAAGTAAGATCATTGATGTCTTTTCTCCTCCAGCAGACTCTATAGCACTTTCCAGCACTGCACCATTAACCATCAGGGAAGAAGTTTCCCAGTTAGCTTGAGATTAATTTCTCTTTTCCTGCAGTCAAAGTGTATGTTGTTTTCAGCAATAGGGTCTTACTATGTAGTTACAATGGGTAGCAAAGAGCAATAGTAACAGCCTGCATAGTTTTGGAGACCACTGGGGCCTCACTGACTCATAGGGAAGTATAGGACCCCCACAAAAAAGAGAGATTATTTACTTTTATTTATTTTGTGTGTGTGTGTGTGTGTGTGTGTGTGTGTGTGTGTGTGTTTTGTCTCCATGAACGGATGTGCACCACATGCATGCCTGGTCAGAAGAAGGCATTGGATCCCCTGGAACTGGAGTTACAGGCAGCTCTGAGCTGCCCCATATGGATGCTGGGAACTAAACCTGGGTCCTCTGCAAGAACAGCCAGCACTCTTAACTGCTGAGCCATCTCTCCTTGCTCCTTGAAAACAAATTTATGTTCCTTTGAGGACTGTTAGCAGTATAAAGAGTAAACACCATTAATTATATTTCTGATTTCATTTTCATAGATTTCAATAGAGAAACTTTTGTTCATGAACTAAATGAATAGAAATAATTAGTTTAAAAGTAAGCAGTGTTTGATTTCTCTACTCTTCTGGGTACATGTAAAAAAAAAACCACAGCATAAATGCTGATTTTAAAGACCTACAAGTTGGCAATGGATATATCCCTTCAATTTTCTTACAAAGAATTGGAACCCATGGACTTAGAGAGACTTTACCCAGTTGTTAACATCATTGTCACCCGTGAATTGATGACGTTTTGAGTTATTCCTTTTGACACCTCTGTTGTCATTATCATCACCGCAATACTATTCAGGGCAGAAGAGGAGTGTGTCTTTCTTTTATAAAGTAGGAAAAAAAATATTTTGAAAGCAGAAGTGGAAAGAGGTGAACCCCAGACCTTGCCTTGCCCAAGATGCATTCTCGGGTGCTTTAGGGAAGTGTTGGATGGAGACAGATGATCACCTGTCCTGCACAGCTCCATCTTTTGACTGGGCGAGTGTTTGTCAGGGTTCTACACTATAGAAACTGTTTCTCATTTTAGCCCCAGCTAACCTTGAACTCACCTCATACCTCTTCCTCCTGAGTGAATGGGTTATACTTGTATGCCACCATGCCTGGCTTTTTCCACCTGCCCATAGTCTGCTCTGTGGGAGGGCGTAACTGTGCTTAGACATTCTCAAAGGATTAAGGAGTTGTGTTCTAGTTGTTTGAGGGCAGAGCATCTATGTAAATTACTTGTAATTTTTTGGGATGGGGTATTTGTTCTCCCCCATTTGTTGATCTACTTACTTATTGATTTATTTACTCATTTATTGATTTTTGATGACTTACAAGTATTTATCTTACTTTGGGTTATAGTTCAGTACTACTATATTAATTTTGTTGCCCAGATTTTTCCAGCTTTGATTATTGAGTGCTCTCTTAGCTGGCTTCCATGTTCCTTCAACATATACCATGTTTTCCCCCCCACATAGTCTCTTACTTTTGAGCACCACACTGGGCTCCAGGTTGATCTTGTAGGCTATCTGTGCCAGTTGTTTTCTCCAAGGAGTCTGGTTTTCTTTGTTGGAGAATGCCATTATAAGCTTATACTGGGCTTTCCACTTCCTCTTATACATGATATTTTTGTCAGCTCAGCTGTTCTTGGAGGGCTTTTATTTCTTTTGTTTTTGGACTTATTTTTGGAATATACAAATACAATCCTCTAAGTACAACTTCTAAGATTTACAAGTTTCAGAGGGAATTGGCCCTGTCTGCCTTACTTGTCCAGTCTTACCTTTTCCTATGCTCAAGTAACTCTCTAGAGGTTTGCTGTGTGTGATGGATTTTTTTGCTGCAGGCTTAAGGAGAGAACAGGGAAACACAGTTCAGTCTGTATCTAGAAGAAATCTCTTCCTTTTCTTGTGGTCTCTGCCTGTTGCAGGGGCTCATCCTTTGGGAGGCCATTTATTTCTTTTCTTTTCCTTTCTTCTCTTTTTTGGTGTGTGTTTATGAGTGTGCATGTTTATATGTATAAGTGCATGTGTTTGCATGTGTGTATGTATGTGGAGGCCAGAAGTCAATCATGAATGTTATTCCTCGGGAACAATCTATCTTGTTTTTTGGGGGACAAGGTGTTTCACTGGCCTGGGGATCACTGATTGGTGAGGCTGGCTGGTCAGTGACTCCTGACTCTGTCTCTGCCTCCCCAACACTGGGATTATGCGTATATGTAACCACACCCACCTTTTATGCATGGGTTCTGGGGATCAAACTCAGGTCTTCACCTACAGACCAAATTCACCCAGTGTCAGGTGGTCATTTCTGACTTGCAACCTACAAGAGCTCCCTATCCCTGACAAATTGTCCTGTATAATGTAATATTACGTTACTCTTGAGGGGCTAGAGAGATGGCTTGGCAGTTGGGAGCGGTGGCTGCTCTTGCAGAAGTCCCAGGTTCAATTCCAGCACCCACACAGTGGCTAACGACTGTCTGTAACTCCAGTTCTGGTGTCCGTGGGCATTGCATGACACAGGTGCACGTACACACAGGCAAGCAAAACATTTATACACATAGAATAAAAATATAAAATAAAAGTTTTGAAAGCTAATCTCTGCATAAAATGATTATTTTTTCTGGGATGGGTAGAGGACCTTTAGTTTTGGGTAACTAAATCCTCATCATTGTGTTAATGGTAACCCTTGCTTCCTATGTTCTAGCATTTCCTATATGTATAGGCAAGATCAGTGGACTAGGACCAGAGTCTCCTGCACCATGCACAGAGCTGCTCCTCCACAAATGACAGCTGGATGACAAAGAGTGAGGGAAGGAAGTACATTTAAAATATCCTGACTAGACTGGAGAGGATGGGAAACCCTCTCCTTTGGGCCTTGTTGGAGTGATGATTGGGAAGTCAAGCCTGAGTTTCCTGGGTCCATTTTCACTTTTCTGGTCTGCAATGAAAACTGGAAGGAGAGGCCCTTTGGGTAGGATGAAGGGAGGCTTGTGCTAGGTCACTGGGTGCTGTTTCCATGCTCCTTGGTCTGTGCCAATTAGGAGAGGGTACTGTGCAGAGATGAGGTAACATTTTAAAGATCACAGGGTATTGGCTACGTTTCTGCTGCTGTGATCAAACCATGACCAAAATCAACTTATGAAAGAAAGGGTTTACTTTGGCTTATGGTTTCAGAGGGAGAGGCCATCGCGGCTGGAAGGTGTGGCAGCAGCTGCAGGCAGGGTGGCAGGGTCAAGAAGCCAAAAGATAGCATTTCTATCTACACGCAGGAAGCAGACAGTGAACTGGAAGTGGGGCAAGGCTATCAACCCCCTATGCCCACCCCCAGTGACTTACTTCCTGGGCCCACCCCCAGTGACTTACTTCCTGCAGTAAGGATGCACCTCTTCAATGCCACCACCAACTGGGGATCAAGTGTTGAAATATAAGAAGCCCATGGGGGAACATTTCTCATTCAATCCACCACACAGAAGCAGGGATGAGATGATACATCTGGGCAGGCCTGGAATACTCTTGATCCTTGCTGACTCCCCTGTGGAGTAGGAGGCATCCCAACACATCCTGCCCCCATTTATTCCCAGGCAGGAGGCTGATGAGTCCACCCCATCACAGACCAGGTGGACTAGGTGACCGTGGTCTAGCAGGGCTTGCTGGGTCACAGGGCAGAGGAGGGCCTGAAGATGACTGTCCAGATCCAGATCAGGCCTGATATCTCTCAACAGACAGCTAGAGGTCAGGACCCAGATTGGAGGTACTTTTGTTACTTGATATCACACTAGCTTCCTTACTAGAACAGAAAGCAGAGTGACTCTTTAGACAGCCTCACCCCGGGGAGTTGCAAGACATGGTTGCAAGTGCAATCACTAAACTGAGGTATTGTTGACTAGAAAATTAAAACTTCCCTGTTTTTTTCACTGCTGGGCTTCTGGATGGGAACAGAGACTGGAACAGAGAAAGCATTTGGGAATGTTTGAGTGAGTGAACCATGGGGTAGGGAAAAGGACAGAAACCTAGTTCAAGTGGTTGGCTTCAGGAAGAGGACAGTGGAGCCCCTTCTTTCTCTCTTTTGACCACTCTCCAGACCATTATCCAAGCTCCCCTTGCTCTTCCAGATGTCCCCATGGATATTCATGTTCACAGACAGATACTGTGGGATGGAGGATGATGATGATGATTATAGGGAGAGGGTGCTGCAGGCTCAGGGTGAGTAGTACATGCCAGTACAGCCTCCACAGCAGTTTCCCATGTGTTTTTCTCTACCTGCCATGGCTTGAATAATTCAACAAGTATTCATTTGAATTCACAAAAGAAAATTCCATCTGAAATTCCTTTGCTAGGCTTTGCTATTCATTCTTTGTTTTTTTTTTGTTTTTTGTTTTTTCTTTTTCTCTTTTCTATAAGGATGTGTGTGCTGGATAGCTTCAGTGTCAACTTGACACACCTGGGTGGAGGGAGCCTCAGTTGGGGAATTGCCTCTATTGGACTGGCCTGTGGCTATGTCTGAGGGGCATCTTCTTGATGAGTGGTGTGGGAGGGCCAAGCCCACTGTGGGTGGTGCCACCCCTGGGCAGGTGGGCCTGTGTTGCATAAGAAAGCAGGCTGAGCAGGGGCCAGGGGAGCAAGCCAGTAAGCAGCGTTCCTCCACAGCTTGTGCTCCAGCTCCTGCTTCCAGGTTCCTGCCGAGTTCCTACCTTGGGCTCCCTGATGAACTGCGACCTGGGAGTTGTAAGCTGAATAAACCCTTTCCTCCCTAAGTTGGCATTTGTCAGAGTGTTTTGTCACAGCAATGAAGAAACAAACTAAGACAGAATTTGGTAAGAAGAGACCAGAACCTGAAGCAAAACTTTTGCTTTACTGGGACAATTGATGCTGATTAGCTGGGGCTGAAAAATCAGTTGTAAGTAACAAGAGACCAGCATCACTGAGGTGAAATCTTCTGGGAGCTATTTCTTCAGGGTCAGCACACAGAGGGGACCGAGCCTCTATTTCAAGCTGGAAGCAGGACCTGGTAATGTGTAAGAGTCTCCTGCATGGTTCTGCTGTTGAAAGCATGAAGGAGTCACAGAGAGCAGCTGAGGCTTGGCACTCTGAGAGGCCAGGAAAGGCCATAGGTGAAAGTGCAGCTTCAGTTGCAGTGAAGGGGTCATGGAGTGAATCTGAGGCTTTGCACCCCAAGAGGCAAGAAAAGGCCATTGGTGAAGGTGTAGCCTCAGTTTCAGTGGAGACCCCAGATTTTTGTACACTAGCACCGTGGGATGACCACCAAGGACAGCAGTAGGTGTGGAATGGAGCTGGCCAGGGTCTAAGAGAAAAGCTGTGTGCTGTGGACTGCAGAGTCAGAGAAGTGGAGCTGCCAGACCCCTTTGGAATCCAGAAGATTGTGAGTGAATCCCAGATGTCCGGCCTTGAGCTACTTTGCTGGACTTTGGTTTTGCTTAGGTGTGCCCGATTTTTCCCTTTGAAATAAAACAGTATTGTTTTGGATTTTACAGAAGCCCACCCACAGTTAAGAGACTTTTAAAAGAGACTATGGACTTTTAAATGTTTGGAATTTTTAAGGACTGTGGGGTTTTTAAGGTTGTACTGTCTTATGTTGTGATATTAACATCATATCTAGGGGATAAGAATTGGAAAGCTATGGTTTAATAGTGATGTTTCTGCCAAGTTGACAAGGGGTCAGTTGTGCTGGACAGCTTTAGTGTCAACTTGACACATTTGGGTTGAGGGAGCCTCAGTTGTGGAATTTCCTCTATTGAACTGGGCTGTGGCCATGTCTGAGGGGCATCTTCTTGATGATGTAGGAAAGCCCAGCCCACTGTGGGTGGTATCATCCCTGGGCAGGTGGGCCTGTGTTGCATAAGAAAGCAGGCTGAGTAGGGGCCAGGGGAGCAAGCCAGTAAGCAGCGTTCCTCCATAGCCTGTGCTCCAGCTCCTACTTCCAGGTTCCTGCCGAGTTCCTACCTTGGGCTCCCTGATGAACTGCGACCTGGGAGTTGTAAGCTGAATAAACCCTTTCCTCCCTAAGCTGGCATTTGTCAGAGTGTTTTGTCACAGCAATGAAGAACAAACTAGGACAATGTGGAATAGTGCAATGGTTGGTATGTAAGTTCTGGGGTCAGAGTGCCCATGCTTGCTGAGTGTGCAACTTCTTGGAGGTTAATATTTCTAAATCTTAGATTTTTGACCAAGTTCCTTGTGTCTCATAATACTGCACTGAATTTTTCCTCCATTTCCCTCACTATTTTTTGCATTTTCCCTCCCTCCCTCCCTCCATCCTGATAGAATATGTGAAGAGCCTTGAGCCTAATTAGGAAAGCAATATAATAATAAATCCTGTAAAGTGGCTAACTGGTCCTAAATTGGCAGGATGGCCGTGCTCAAGTGTTATCAGCTGGTTGCTCCCTTACTGAGGGAATCTGTTTACAGAGCCAACCTGTCTCCTTTAGTGCCCTAAGATAGCTTGCCAGCCTGAGAAAATAATCTTGGGAGAGAGACCCTCAAGGACACTAGATGCTGGCACCGAGCAAATTCCTATAGCTGTGTTCAGTAGAGTTCCTATTAAGTCCAAACTGCCACTCTGTTAATGTCCTCCCCCTGGAGCCAGCCAGAGGGGGACACAGGGTCCCTGCCAATATGGGGGTGAAAGGCATGGAGTCAAGACACAGACACTGGGAGTCAGGTGAAAGCAAGCAGAGGGTGAGCTGCTGCAGACTCATTTATTCTGGGAAGCATTAGGGGTTATAAGGGATTGGCTAGCCAATCTTGGTTTCCCAGGCCATCCTATGAGATCCAATGGCAGTCTATCTCTGGGGAGATCATCTCTCAGTAGGTTGTCATTGCCATGTGCGCTGGGCCATCACGTATGCGGAAGCCCTTTCCCCATTCCTTATGAGGAGGCCTGAGCTGGGCCCGGTTCTTTATTATGCCTCTTTGTTTTAAATAAATGTGACCCTGGGAGGCATGGATCTTTGCCATACCCTTGTTGACCCCAGGCCTCAGGGGATCACCTCAAGCGGCGGTGCCTGTCTTAGGTTGCCTCAACCTAAGGTTACCCATCATTGACTACCCGCTATCCTGGTGAAAAGACCCAAGAGGTTTGGCTTGTCACGAAGGAGGCATGGGGGGGCGGTTCCACAACATAGCTGGCATCTAGTGGTAACAGGAAGGGTGTATTGGAGAGGAACCTGCGAGGGCTAGAGAAAAAGAAAGCACACTTCATGGATGAGAAATAGCGGACAATATGTTATGCATTGGCTCCCCAGGAGTTTGTACCTGGTAAGTGGCTCCCTGTAACATCTTGGTTCTCTGCGTCGATCCCAGTAACAATGGCAGGGCGAATGTTGCGGGCGGGGACCCAGATCGGAGTCTGTGAGGACTCTGGAAAGACACAAGCATATCCTCTGCCCTGTGTTAAGAGAGGGTGGGGCCCCCTCCAAGTGCCAGTGAGAGGGTCTCTCCAGTGGACTAAGGGTAGGGGAGTCATAGCAGGTTGGGATCTCCAATGCTTGTAAGCAGGAGACATTCCCGCTTTATCAAGGGTGAGAAAGTTGAGGGTACAGAGAGCCTCTACAAGTATCAAGTGAGGGTCCCTGGGCAGCATATTGGAGCTTTGTTTCAGAATGAGTTCTTTAAGCATGCAGTTGGTTCTTTCTATAATGGCCTGCCCTTGGGGGTTGTAGGAGATTCCAGTGGAATGCTTGATACCCCAGGACTCCATGAAGGAAGAGAACTGGGCAGACGTATATGCAGGGCCATTAACTGTTTTGATTGCCCAGGATACACCCATGATCAACATGGCGGTTTTGGTGGCCTTGATAACGTGGGAGGCCGTCTCCCCAGAGAGGGTGATGGCATAGACAAACTTGGAATACGTGTCTACGGCAACATGTACAAACTTGAGCTTGCTAAAGGACAGGATATGGGTGACATCCATCTGCTACAGGGAATTTGATCTGGGATTTACTCCCAGAGGCTGTAACAGCCCTAAGGGGGCCAGAGGAGCACAAGCCTTGCATGTATGAGTAAGGTGTTTGCACTGGCTCAATGATAACTTGGGGTAGAGAGTCCGTAGACTGGATGGAGATAAAGGAAATCTTTGGTGTAGCCCCTGGCTTGATGTTCAATGAACCATGGGTGAGATCCTCCATTAGGAGTTGTAAGGCAGTGATGGCCAAATCTATGGGGAGAGTAGAAGGCCTGGGATTCGTCAAAGGGAGGACCTTTGTCATCTGGACAGCATAGTTGCTGTCAGAAAAGATATTAACGGGCTCTTGTTGGCATGCCTCCAAGACTTTAAGAATGGCCTGTAATTCCCCAAGTTGGATGGAATATGGGTTGGGGAATTTGAAGCCTTGTCACATTGGGTAGGTCTTTTTATAACAACACCAAATGTGTGTTTATGTGTGTCCTTGTTTGGGCGCCAATTGTTACTGTCCTCTCCCAGAGTCAGCAAGAGGGGGACACAGGGTCCCTGCCAATGTGGGGGTGAAAGGCATGGAGTCATGACACAGATACCTGGAGTCGGGTGAAAGCAAGCAGAGGGCAAGCTGCTGCAGACTTGTTTATTCTGGAAAGCGTTTGGGGTTATAAGGGGTTGGCTAGCCAATCATGGTTTCCCACGCCATCCTACAATATCCAATGGCAGTCTATCTCCGGGCAGATCATCTCTCAGCAGGTTGTCATTGCCACGTGCGCTGGGCCATCACGTATGTGGAAGCCCTTTCCCCATTTCTTATGGCAGGCGGCCTGAGCTGGGCCCGGTTCTTTATTATGCCATACACCACTCCCTTTGATGCAGATGCCCTAATTCTGTGGATGTGTTTTTTGGCCCTTTGCTGTGTTCTTTGAATAAAGGAACACGTTGCTTGCCTGCTGTAGGTCTGGCTCTGGTTCTATTTTTTTTTTTTTTTTGAGACAGGTCTTCCTGTAGCCCCAGCTGGCCTGACACTCACTATGCAGTCTGGGCTGGCCTCAAACTCAAGATAGATCCACCTACCTCTGCCTCCCAAGAGCTGGGACTAAAGGCGTGTGCCACCACACCGGCTGGTTCTTATTTCTTAACTTTAAATGGCTTCCTTTTTGCACTCCTAACACCTTTCTCACTCACTCTGCAGTTGAAGATAACAACTTGTGCTTCTGATCCTTCTGCTTCTACCTCCAGAGTGCTGGGATTATAGGAATTCACCACTATACCTGGTTTGTATGGTGCTGGGTGTCAAATCCAGGGCTTTGTGCATGCTGGTAAGCACTCTACCACCTGAGCCACACCCAGCCCCTATTTGTATATTTTCTATTGACTTGTCATCTTTCATATCCATTCTGCTGTTAACTCATGCAAGGCTTTTAATTCACATATACTCTCCACCTCTAAGTCTACTTGATTCCTTTTCAAAGATTTTTATGCCTGCTGAAATTCCTCATCTTTTCAATTATTCTTTTGTTTTCTTGAACTCTTTACTCTAGTTCCTGGCCCCTTTTATCTCATTCATGGCCTTTCTGGACTTAGCTGAGAGTCTAGGGTATTTACCAGGCCCTACACCTTGGAAGGGCTTGAATTTTAGTCACACTTTCTCAGAACCATGAAGGGCACAGAAAGTTTTGCTCATTTCTTTAGCTTCTAAGTTAATGGTTTTTTCCCCCCAATTTTGTCCTGTGCATGAGCTAGGATCCTAGGACTTGGTCACATATGGAATTAATATTCAGACTTTAGAATCCTTTTATATATTTTTTTATTTCCATGATATTGACCTATTTGGGCAGCACTGAATTTGAGCTTTTGCTTCCTCGGCCCAGGAAGACCACTGCTTTCTGCCTGGCTGGGCTATAGTGTGCCATGTTGTAATGTGGCAGTGCTCTCAGAAACAAACCAGGGAGACTGTAGTCCCTTGACTGCTTTTACTTTTTCAAAGACTATAGGACATCACCTTAATATCTGCCTTTGTTACACACATATGATTTCAGTGATTTACTAGTTTGTTCAGCTTTGTGTGTGTGTTTTATGTGTATGTATGTGTACATGTATGTGAGAGTGCATGTGTGTGCATAAGCATGTGGACGCCAGAGGTCGATGTTGAGTGTCTTCCTCTATCACTTTCCACTTTATTATTTACTTATTTATTTATTCATTTATTTTGTGTATGTGGTGTATACATATGTGTGTATGTGTGTGTCATATGTGGAGGTCAGAGGTTGATGTCAGCTGTTTTCCTTTATTGATATCCACATTACTAGTTATATTATTTTTTTGTATGTGGTGTGTGTGTGTGTGTGTGTGTGTGTGTGTGTGTGCACTCATCTGCATTCGTCAATGTGGAGGCCAGAGGTTGACTTCTGGTGTCTTCCTCTATTCAGTTCCACCTTATATATTGAGACAGGTTCTCTTACTGAACCTGGAGCTCTTTGGTTTGAATGGACTGGCTGGCCAGCAAGCCTCTGGGAACCTTCTGTCTTTGCCTCCCTGGTGCTGGGATTGTAGACACACACCACTGTACACAACTTTTTATGTGGGTTATGGGCATTTAAACTCAGATCCTGGTGCTTGCATAGTAAGCACCAACTGAGCCAGCTCCCCAGCCCCTCATTTATTAAGCTTTATTAGTTACTTTCTGTGGGTAAATGGTGCTATAAATGATCCCATTGTAGCTAAAATGGAAGGTATTGCTTTAATTTCTTAAGAATACTTTCACTAGGTATAGACTCAAGGTTGAGTGTATTTGTCTGTCTGTCTGTCTGTCTCTCTGACCTAGTGCTTTGAAGTTATTTTTCGAGTTTTCTACCTTCCATAGAGGCATCTGAAAAGTTAGCTGTCAACTTTTTGGTCCCTTATCCTTTTCCTCTAATCCAGTTTTTATAATTTTCTTTTTACTTTGTCTTTTAGCACTTTGACTATGGTCTAGATAGATGGAACTTTCATATTTAACCTGCTGAAATTACCTGAGCTTCTTGATTTCATGAAATGGTAGCTATCACTCTATCACTAGTTTTATATGACCATTAGCCATCCTCTTTTTTTTTGAGCCCCAGCCGGTCTGGAACACACTATGTAGATCAGGCTGACCTGGATCTAATGTAGATCTGCCTCCTTGCTGCTGTGATTAAAGGGTGTACCATCATACCCAGCCACCACCCTCTCTTCAAACATGACTCTCTAACTTCCTTCTTCTTGGATTACACATATTCTATACATGATGACTGGAACTAATACACATCTGTATCTTAAACTTTGTTTTTCCTTTATTGTCCTTTTAACGCTCTGTGCCTCAATTCGGGTATGTTCTATGACTTACTTTGTATTTCCTTTTTCCCGTCTTTGAGGTGTCTCATCTGCTCTGTCAATTGCCTATTTTTCACTTCAGAAACTTTTATTTATAAAATGGTCATTTGATTCTTTTACAGATTCAGAATTCTGTTGAATCTTCCCTCTCTTCAAGTGCCTTGTTTACCTCATCCTTTGTTTAGTTGAACTACCATTTTATAGCCATTTAGGGTACTGTGTGGTAACACCAAACCATTTCTGTGAGTTTTTGTCTTATCAGTCATATTTTGCTGCGTTAAAAATATCTTGTAATTTCAGTTGTGTGTCATGTCAAAGAAGCAAACCATAGCAAAGTAACCAAAAAGGGAATCCAGATATTCCCCAGATGGATTTCCCTCTTTTCTGTCAGCCTCATTAGTGATTAAGACAGATTGTGCAGGGTCTTAGCTTTCATAGGACTCATTTAACCTAAGGCAGAGGAGAGGGACTTACCTCTCCCTGGGGCACTGAGGCAGGAGTTAAGCACTGTTACAACACTGTTAAAGCGTTGTTAATGACAGGCCTTCATTGTAAGAACCACTTAGAATGATTTTTTTTCCTTTAAATAAGCTAAGATGCTGGGGACCAGAGATACTTGACTTACTAATTGATAGCTATTAGATCTTTCTTTGGTGCCTAGTTGTTTTGAGTGAAGGACTATTGACCAAGCAGCCATCTGGATTGTTCTTATGTTAGGATCAGCTGATTTGAGCTCCACTAAAGCCTGGAGGAAGCTCACGGCAACCAGCTGCTTACTACCGAAACAGAACTCTGGCTTTGCTGTCCCAGCCATGACTGTTTTCAATATTTTACACTGGACCTTTTCACCATCACAAGCTTTGGTGAACTGCAGATTATCCTGCTCATCCATCAGACGTTTCATGTAGGCTAAGAGAGAGAGGAGTATTTCCCACAGTGGCTCAGAAGGCTTATTATTGGTATAAACACAGTCATTCATTACATGAGAGGCTGCTGTGATTGGTGCAGGCACCCTTGGCCTGTTCCCTTTGGGTCACCTTGTCATTGGAGAAGACACCCTCTGTGTTACCACCTAGTATCACAGCATTCATCCCAATAAAAATCTTCCCTTGAGTGGTCTTTTCCTGCCTACTTTTGGTTTCTATCGCTAGTACAGCAGACTGAGCTGCTAACAAGTACTGAGAATGGTAGAGGTAGCCGTGGAACAGAGGCAGCTGAGCCATAGCAGTGGCAAAGGCAGCAGGAGCGGTGACAGTGACAGTAACAAAGAGAGGGAAGCTGAGAGCTGCAGAGGGTGGCTGTGGCAGAAAGCATGGAACAGAGGTGATGATGATGCTGAAAGCCATACAGACCAAGAGATGAGAAACCGAATTGTGCCAGTTGGAAGAGCTCCAGAGAGCTGCTGAGTCTTAAGGGCACAGCATCTCAGTCATCTTGGGCCCAAGACTTGTATAATACTAGCTGTTGTTAGGAACTGGGGCATCTTGGCATCCTAGAACTGTAGCACTTGTCCCTGTGCTGGGCTGAGGGTCCCAGAGTCAAGGCCTGGTTGAGGACTCTAACTCTCCCAGTTTCCACTTGGTACCATCTGCTGCCACCACCCACTGCTGCCAGAAACTGAGGATTACAATAGCTGCCAAGTGTTACTAGCAGTTAAAGCCTAGAGTGATAAGCTACCAAGACCTACAGCCATAAGCCTCTGGCTTCTAAAGCCTGCAGGGGTGTTGGTTTAGGCTTCACTTTTTACCTTCCTATTGCTCAGACCCTCGACAACTGGCAGGCATCTTTCTGTTCTGGGTTTTAGGGAGCTTTCTTCCATCTAAGGGGTTCAGCAATATAATGCTGTGGGAGCTTTACCCTGCCTTTGGGGACCCTGGACTATCCCTCTAAACTCTGCAGCCTCAGCACTTGGCACATTGCTCACTTGGAATTCTGGACAAAAAGAAAGGAGTCTTAGGTTTCCCATATACATAGTTATATACATACTGTACATAGTCCTAAAATCAATCTGGGCACTGTACTCTGTGACTCAATTTTCTCAATTGTACAATAAATTATAGCTATCTTTACAAATCAATATATATATTTATATATGTTTCATTTTATTTAAAAAATAACTTGGGGGGCTGGAGAGATGGCTCAGGAGTTAAGAGCACTGACTGCTCTTGCAGAGGACCTGCCTTCGATTCCTAGCACCCACATGGCGGCTATGAACTGTTCTTAACTCCAGTTCCAGGGAAATCTGAAGCCCTCGTCTAACCTCCATGGCATTGCATGACACTGGTGTACTCACAAACATGCAGACAATACACTCGTACACATAAAAATAATAAATAAAATATTAAAAAATAACTTGGTATTCTCTCTACCCACACATGTACTAATTTTTTTTTGTTTGTTTTTTTGAGACAGGTCTCCTTGTGGTCCCAACTAACCTGAACTCACTATGTGGACCAGGCTGGCCTTGAACTCACAGAGATCCGCCTGCCTCTGCCTCCCAAGTGCTGGGACTAAAGGCATGCTCCACCATGCCTGGCTACATGTACTAATTTTTACACTGAGGGAAATGCTACAGAATTTCACATTTTTCCATTGTTTTGAATGACACTACAAAGAACATATACATCTTTGTGAATTCTTTACTGTTTAATAATATTTTTATTAAAAATTTCGATTTTTAACATTTTAAAAGTATTTAAGAAACACCAGTCACTGGACTGTGTTTCTATATGCTAAATAATTTAATTTGCTGTTGTGTGACACTGTTCTTAGGAAATGTGAACAAACATCTACTCACTCCAGATAGGGAACCTGTGACAGATTAAAGATCCCATCAAAACCCAACTTGGTGAACCAATGACTTTTATTGGGGTTATTTACAGGAGTATGGATCAGGGGTTTCTTACAAGAGCAGAAATGACTCAAAGACAACTGCCTCACCAAAGGGCCCTCTGACCTCCTGGTACTGAATGTCACTTACAAAAACAGGAAACCTAGAGCACACTGTACAACCTGCAGGCAGCTCAACAGGTGGGAAGGCTTGTGTGAGTCTCTCAGCCGGCAATAGGGCTTATACATGCTTGGGGAGGGAGGGGCCTACTGGACCTGCTCAATTTCAGGGACTTCCTGAAGTCATTGTTTGCTTCCTGAGCTTAAGAAGCCTCTCTGTAAGATGGAATATTTTACCTCCCCTTAGAACATCCTGTTGTTTGTCTTCCCTTAGTACTCTCCTGTTCAGACATCCTGTTGTTTTACCTGGGAGGAAATTGCTATACAACATTGCAAAGCAAATCTCTGAGATAACTGCATTATCTTTCAGTCTTGCTTATTTTGCTTATATAGCCATGATGAAGTTAGGCCTCTTCCAGAACACCTCTTGAGACCACCCAAACATATAGACAAAATGCATGAGGTACAAGCTTCAAATAGGGCAGGACTAAATTAAAACCTGTTTGCTGATGTTAGTTGGTTGACTTTGTGTAGGTAATTTGATGTGTTTGAATCATGCTGTATTTGTTAAAGTCTGTTAGCTAGAACAGTACATAAACCTCTAAATTCTGGTGGTTTGTCAGTAGAATTTTATGTCTTACCCATGGTGGGAATGATGCCTCTGTTCTGTGCAGTGATTCAGGAAGTCAGGGTGAAACAGCTCTTGTGGTCTGCAACAAGTTTCTTGTAGAGTTTGCTTGATATAACATAGAGAATACACATACACACACACATGTGTGTGTGTGTGTGTGTGTGTGTGTGTGTGTGAGAGAGAGAGAGAGAGAGAGAGAGAGAGAGAGAGAGAGAGAGAGAGAGAGAGGATGATTATGCAGTCTTTAGTGGAAGTGGCATGTGTTACTCCATCCCTAGCAGCAAGAGGGTGTGGGAAGTGTCATTTGTGTTTGAGCTGAAAGAAGAGAACATGAATTTGTTCAACTCTTGTTGACCTGGGGCTGGAGACATGGCTCAGTGGTTAAGAGCACTGGCTGCTCTTGCAGAGGACCTGGGTTTGGTTCCCAGCACCCACACTGTAGCTAACAACTGTCCATAACTCCAGTTCCAGGGGAATCTAACACCATCTTCTGACCTCTGGGGGTTCTATACAACACAGGTGCACTTATATACATGTAGGCAACACACTCATACACATAAAATAAAATAAAAAAAGACTTGCTAATCCTTGCTACCTTGAGTTCCTTCTCCCACCCTACATGAACTGTAGATAATTTCCATCTCATGGTTTGTATGAGGATGAGATGGAAAGTGTTAAGTACATGACACAGAGAACATTTGTTGGTTTCCTCATATTTTTAATTTGTTCCTTTAATTTGTGTTTCATATACAAAACTTATCATGCGACTTTTTCATCACTGGGGTTTCCATTGTGTAAGGTGTAATGGACTTATAGCAGGTGGTACACATCCAGTGGCCGATGGTGTTT